>NC_142036.1:87774232-88100977 GCF_982192425.1 Myodes glareolus | reverse complement strand
CAGGTCTCACAAAGGGGCACCATTTTTTGCTTGGAGATTCATCTGTGAGCCCTGTCCTGGCAGTATTGTGCCACCTGCATTAGGAGTCATTCAGTCCATTGACGTCATAGCTGTGCTAAGCGGGACCTTGCACATAGCTTTGACAGATGCAGGCACTTGCACACAGTCACCGGAAGAGAATGGGAGTTCCCCAGACCTACAGCAGCTAAAACAGCTGAACCTTAGGTCCGTGCACCAGGCGTGCAGGTCTCCTGTTGTAGGCTGGTATCTGTAGGCTTACCCTGTGCCGTGTTCTGAAAGCGCAGGCCTGTCACTGGGTTCTGAGGGCTCTGTGCTGCCATTCATGTCTTGCTCTTCATTTGCCGGCTTGGTTGGTTTAGTAAATACTGCATGTTGGTCACAGTTTCAGCAGCTCACTTCTGGGAGTACTAGCCTGAATTCCAGAGGGGGCTGTGGGACTTTGCCCAGCACTGAGCTTCACTGTGACAGGCTTAGCACAAGGTTTAAAGTAAGCACACCCACTAGTCAGTTAGCTGGTCCCTTTATTCTCATTTGGTGGTCTGGTTTATGAACAGCCATCTGTAGGGAGAGATTGCCAGAGAATCTTAATCGGCTACCAGCTTTTTCCAGAGCTCACATTAGAGTCAGTCCTTAGGTTTTCACAAGTTTACTATCCTGTCTGTTAATGCCGTGCAGAACACTTGGCCTGCCTGGAGTTTCCTCACTGTTCACATCAGTTCCTGTCAGCCAGTGTGATCTTTTTACTATCCCACAGTTTTCCTTTTTCTGAGATGCTAAAAACTTAAAATTATATCTATTAGTTGTGCATGCACCTGCCACCGTACGCAACAGCCCGTTGTTTCCTTTCAGCACTTGGGTCATCAACCTGTGCTGACTAAACTATCTTAGCAGCCATATGAGATAGTTACCCCTGAAGCAAGTATTCTTTTCAGATCGGCTTCCTCATTTAGCTGTGTACATATGAGATTCTTTTCTTTGTGTCTAAAACTTGATACCTTGTTCTCTCTCTCTCTCTCTCTCTCTCTCTCTCTCTCTTTCTCTCTCCCTCTCTCTCCCTCTCTTCCCTCCCTCCCTCTCCCTCTCCCTCTAAATGTTGAGAAATGAATACCTCCTTGTGTCACTGTACTGTGGTTTGTTTTGTTTAGAGAGACCATCAGAAGGGTGGCACCATCAGATACCTGGTCAGGACAGATAAGAAAGCATGCATGTTCACCTTGTTTTGTGTTCTATGTTTCAGAAAATGCTTCTTTAAAACAATATTGTAGGGTTTTCATTCATATACTTCATGCATGTTGATTCCTGAAGGAAAATAGAAACTAAACTTCATGGAAAGCTACCTTTTTTTAATCTTAAAGTCATAAAGTACCTTAAGTTTTTTTGATTTAGTCAAGAATCTGTGTTCCAGGTTGATAAAGAATAAACCTAATAAGACTGTTTATATCATGTTAATTTGAATTAGTAAACTGTGTAATCATGTGCTTTGAAGTTCAGTCTGTTTAGAGAAATGCTAATCTGTACCCACTTGCATACTTCTTGCCTTGTGCTTTTCACAGATTACATATGCCATCACGGTGCGTTCTCTTGTGCTTTTCACAGATTACATATGCCATCACGGTGCGTTCTCTTGTGCTTTTCACAGATTACATATGCCATCACGGTGCGTTCTCTTGTGCTTTTCACAGATTACATATGCCATCACGGTGCGTTCTCCTGTGCTTTTCACAGATTACATATGCCATCACGGTGCGTTCTCTTGTGCTTTTCACAGATTACATATGCCATCACGGTGCGTTCTCTTGTGCTTTTCACAGATTACATATGCCATCACGGTGCGTTCTCTTGTGCTTTTCACACATTACATATGCACATCACGGTGCGTTCTCCTGGTTTCAGCCAGTCATAGAGTCACCTGCTCCCGAGACCCTCCAGTGGGAACTCGGGCTCCTTCGACTGCCCCCATCCCCACCACACCTTAGATTAAGGCGGAACTGGCCTAGTTGTTGCTTATATTTAATAAAGTTTAAAGTTTCTAAGTTTTCTAAAATTATACTTTGCTATGACTTCATAAGTTGTTAGATTTTTTAATAAACTTTTATGATATGAAAACATACCATTAATCTGATACTTTCTCTTCGAAGATGAGTTTCAGAATTATAAATTGACTTTCTTTGCTCTCTTCTTGATGTTGTTTTTTTTTTCTCTTCTCTACAGGGTACAGTTAATAAAGTCTCCTCTAGTCATATTGGCTGTTTAGTACATGGGTGTTTTAATGCCTCTATCCCTAAACCTGAGCAGATGTCATATGAGGAGTGGCAGACCTTGGAGATAAATGTAGGCGATGAACTGGAATTTGATGTATTTCGCTTAGATTCAGATTCTGCTGGAGTCTTCTGCATTCGAGGAAAACTAAATGCCACAAGGTCAGTGTATGACACTTGCAATAATAAACAGCAGACTCTGTTGTTCTGGTGTACACCAGAAGTACATACTTCCTTATCAAATGTCCCTGGTTTAGTTAATTCACCTGGATTTAATGTTTAATAGCTAGGATTTTCTTAACCATCACCAAAGTCTGAAGGTGTGTTTGAGGTTCTATAGAAGTTCAGTAAAAGGAAAAAAATTAACATTTTTGTTTATGTTAAATTTGGGCTAGGTGTAGTAGAATGTTCCAGTAATCCCAGCGTTTTGAAGGCTTGGACAGAGGATCCTCAGCTGGAGGCCAGCCTGCCATAGGGGGAGAAAGCAAAGATCAGAAAGGAGCCGGGTGATTTTACCATTGAGCTCGACATTGACAACTTGTAGATATTTTAGTGGCCTGAGTAATATCAAAACAGAACTTTTGGAATTAGAGCCACACTAACTACCTTATGTTCCTTGTTGTGCCAAAAACCAGGCTCTTGAAATTGTCTTGACCTCATTTTTCCTGTCTTTTTGATTATCACTGTTAATACTGTAAAAATCTGCTCATTTACAGTTTGCAGCTTAAGAGCTCTGTAGTGTCTGAAGATGTAGCAGAAACTGGCATTGAAGAGGTTGCTGAAAAAATTTCAAAGAAGAAAAAGAAAAAGAAGAAAGACGCAGAAGCAGATGTAGTAGCCAACGGTGTCACGGAGCTAGCAGACTATGCTGATGCCACGCCAAGGGAAGAAACAGACATACTGTGTGGAGATTCTGTGAATGACCTCTGTGAAGAAGAGCCAAGGAAGAAGAAAAAGAAGAAGAAAAGGCACCAGGAAGAGCAGGACCCAGCTCTCCAAGCCAGTGACTCCAGTGGCTATCAGAGTGACCATAAGAAGAAAAAGAAGAAAAGGAAACAGAGTACGGAGATTGACTGCGTCACCTAAGGGGAGACCGTGACTGCCTTCTCCACTGTTGACAGACGGACAGTAGTGTAGACGGACAGGTTCTGTGGAAGGTCGGAAACGCTGAAATGTGCAGGAAGTTCACAGACACGATTCTAATTGGAGAGTTTGTACTAAAATCACATGAGTGACTGTAAATTTTAGATAATAGCAGTATTGTTAAAGTATGATTTTATTACATACAGTATAAAATGTTAACACCTGCTTCCACTCCTGTGATAAATTATGTTCTCAATATTTGCCAAAGAACTTTATAAATATTTTCAGTTTTTTTCTGGTAATAAATTTTGCCTTTAGTCAGAACATGATTTTTTTTTTATTTTTAAAAGCTCAATATATTTACTAGTTTTAAATTTCTTTTAAACAGTATTTCTATTTTTTTGTTTGTTTGTTTGGTTGGTTTTTTGAGACAGTTTCTCTGTGGTTTTGGAGCCTGTCCTGGAACTAGCTCTTGTAGACCAGGCTGGCCTCGAACTCACAGAGATCTGCCTGCCTCTGCTTCCCGAGTCCTGGGATTAAAGGTTTGCGCCACCACCGCTCAGCTCAGTATTTCTATTTTATTGAATATGTATAGCTAAAGAATATCTAGACCTCTTACTTACTCTGTGACTGTCAGTGTTGAATGTATAGTGGATGGGAAACTCATTCTCTCCTCCCAGAAGGGGTGTGTGTGCCCATGAGTGCGCGCTTCTCTAACCCTGAAACTGGGAAGGGTTAACCCTGAAGCTGATGTTGGGAAGGGCTGTTAACTTTTACCTCATGTCTCTGTGAATGGATCATGAACAAGATGAAGATAGGAAAAATGTGATTCTTACCAGTTGAAAATTTCTAGCAACTTTATAATGATTAGAGTTAGACTACTAGAATTGCTTTGAGGAAGAAACAACCATTATTGCTTTATTGATAAAAATGTGGAATATATTGTGCCTATTCAGAAGATGGCTATGAGAGGATAAACCAATTGAGGCTCATAATCAATCCATAACCATGCACTATAGACAATATCTGTAATGTTTTTATTAAGGGGCAAGGATATATAAAGTTAGTCAAGTGTAGCATGATTAATAAAAACCCAGAGACTGATACTGGGGCTCAACCTGAAAGTCAGAAAAGCAAAACAACCAGCCACTGGCTCTTTACCTCAGCTCGAAATGGTGATCCTGCCTCCAGGAATCTCAGAATGACACTGTGTCTGCTGTCTCTTCCTGTTTTATATTCCTCTCTAGGGCTGGGATTAAAGCCGTGCACCACTACCACCAGGTTTCCATGGCAAACTAGTGTGGCTTCTTTGATTAAAAGTGTTTGTCACCACTGCCTGATCTCTAAGGCCGATCAATGCTGGGATTTCAGGCAAGCTTTTTATTAAAATGCAGATGTGATGTAGCTCTTCCATTAAACAACATGGGAGAAACACTTGTGTACACACAGCATAGGTGAGGGAATATTAAAGGTTAGTTAGTAATTGTAGTAAATACCATGTAGAAAGTATCGACCACTCGTTAGTGTCTGTACATGTGCAGGCGCAGGGTTGCTCTTTCCATATCAGTCACCGCTGTTGTCCTTGACTGAGTGGCAGGCATGGCATGAGCATTAATGTTTGACAAAGAGATAATTTTGACAACTGTGTTTCTTAATCTATGGTGCATAGACTCTAAGGAATGGCAGCAACTTAGTGTGTGCAGATAGAACGCACAGGTGAAAGACTTAAACCATCATCTTTCACAACATTTGAAATTCTGGTGACTTTTAGGTCTCTCCCTGAACTATGGCGATTCCAAATTGGTGTGTTGTTAGTCAGTATAAAACAGGAGATTTTAAAGATGTACAAAAAAAAGATTGTGAAGTAACTCTGTGTTTATATTGGTGAAATTTTAATATTTTTGCCATAATGATTTAAGTAAAATACTAATTTTAGTCTTTCTAATTATTATTTTTTCTTCCAAATTTAAATAAAAATTGTACATGAGGCTCATATTACCTTCCTTTGGACAGTGCTGTTTAGATGAATGTGTGAGTTGAAAAGGGATTGAAATAAATTTTATTGTCAGGATTTGATTTAACATATGCTGAAAATGTTCAGTAAATTTTCCCTCATATTTTTGGAGCTGAATATATTATATATATATTATATATATATATATATAATATATATAATTAATTTGAACTCACACAATTCAAATCTTTTGTATATACCGAGAAAGCATGTCACAGTTCATGCCATTGTGAAAAAAGTATGTTACACATTAGCAAAATAACTAAATTCCCACATTCTTTATTTTGCCTCAAATGTTTCTCTTGAGTTTTAGAAGAATTGGCTTCTTTGAATAAGTGGTGACTCTGACACTTACCATCTTCTTCTTCTTTGTGAAGGTTTTCTCTGCATGATTGTTACACTACACCAGGGATCTATGGTGATTAGCTTTCATGCTGTATGGCATGACGCAAAATATTAGTATAATCAAAGCTGGGGATTCTGCTAGGCTATCTCACAAATGAACCATTAATTTCAAAGTCTTGCCTATTACACTGGGAGTCTACTGTTCTGTTGATGAGGGAAGTTTCAGAATTGTGTCTGGGAAGATGCAAGATTTAAGAAATGTGGATGGTAGTAGGAAGAAGGAGCCAGGACATTTCATGGTAGGTCGGTTTGGTAGGGATGTTTTTGATTAGCTGGAAATGATAACAAAGCCATATCCTGGGTAGCAAGGCATCCTGTGGTAGAAGTCTTTTGGTCTGTAGCCCTTTGCATTCACCTTCTACCTGATTCCAGGAAGGGATTTGTAAAATATTCACCCTGATAGTCTGTAACATGAGGGCCGGCTTGTTGGGGTTTCTGTCCCAGCCGGCACCCCAACAAGTCGGCAAGTCCCAAAGAAAATCACACACAGGACTCCATAAGATTATAAACTGATTGGCCCATTAGGTCAGGCTTCTTATTAGTCCTTGTAACTTATATTAATCCATTATCATTATCTATGTTAGCCATAATGGCTCAGTACCTTTTCCAGCGGGGGCAGTTTATGTTGCTTCTTCAGTGGTCTGCGCAGGAGTGGTAGGGGAAGCTTCCTGCTTCCCAGAAGTTCTCATTGCATCACCTCTACTTCCTGTATGGTATTCCTGCCTATACTTCCTGCCTGGCCAATCAGTGTTTTATTAAAGTACATGATTGACAGAATACAGATAATTCTCCCACACCATTTCCCTCTTTTTTTTTTTAAACAAAGGAAAATACCCATAGTCCATTTGTTGGGAATGTGGGTGTAGTATTTCAGGCTACTTCCTGCTGGTTGGGGGCGCTGGTGATCTTATGGGGACCTAAAGAAAGTTTAGAATTATAATTAAGTCCTGACTGGAGTATCCTGTGAATCTCGATTATCTCAGTCAGCAGTCTTGAACCTGTTCTGGATGAAGAACTCAGACATCTGGGCCATCTGTTCCTGTCAGAGATTTCTCAGGTGGCCTTCCTTGATCAAAGCTGATTTTTCTTAACTCAGAATGAATCCATAGCCTCTCATTTTCTGTGGAAACAAAAGCAAAATCTCTTCTCCAAAGTAGCATACCTTTTGACTTCAATTTTGGAGCCAAGGTATTTTCAAAATATCTATCTTGGAATAATTCAGCAGCATTTATAAGCATTTATTTAGCAGCTGTTTCTCCTTCCTCAGCATTCAAACAATTCAAAGAGAGCATAATAACATACAGTATCAAGAGTCTCTGTGTATTTTCCATCTTTATGCGGCTTTATTTTAACATCTATTTCTTTATTTTTAACTTTTAGCTTTTTGAGACAGGTTCTCTGTATATATCTTTGTCCTGGAATAACTCTGTAGACCAGGCTGTCCTTGAACTCACAAAGATCCGTCTGTCTCTGCCTCCCCAAGTGCTGGGATTAAAGACCTATGCTATCACACCTTGAACTCACAGAGATCTGTCTGTCTCTGCCTCCCAGGCATTGGGTTTAAAGGTGTGTGCTAGCACACCTTGAAGTCACAGAGGTCAACCTACCTCTGCCCCCTTGAAGTCACAGAGGTCAATCTACCTCTGCCTCCCAGGCATTGGGATTAAAGGTGTGTACTACCTCATCCAACTACTCTTTTTCTTTTTAACTTTAAGAACTTTAATTTTTATCCTGCATATATTTTTAACACACTGTAAACCATTAAGAGATTTTCTTTGTCTTTGAATCTCTCTTTACTGTATGTCTCTCTTTTTCTGACCACATGAGTCTTTAAGAAGAGGATGAAAGCCGTGGCTTTGACGGCTAGATCCAGCCCATTCCTTAGCTTTCCAGCCTCATGGCAGAGGTACCACCAGAGCCATTTTTACCGTCACAACTCTACAGTGTTTCAAGGTCCCTGCCAAAAAGCAAGCTTCAGCATTCTGCTCACAGACGACACTCAGTCGGACTGCCTGCCTGCAAGAGTGAGAGTTTGTCCTGGCAGGACAGCCGGCATTTTAAAACAGCACAGCTTTTTTCCTGCTATGGCTGAAAACCGAAAAGCATGCGTTCAGCTTTTCACCAACATCGTTTAAATGTTTCTCTTTGGGATTTGCTGGTTGTGGGGTACTGGGCGGGACGGAAATCCCAAGCCGGCCCTCATGTTAAATATGGCGCCAACGTGTCGACAACTGTATCCACATAAAGCCTGAGACAGCTTGGGAAGTAATTCTAGAACAAAATAACAGCATTGCATGGTTTCTTGGTAGCAGCAATTTCTTGGGTCTGCTCTGCTTGCTAGAGGCAAGCAAGCGCTCTCATCTAAGAGAGGCTTCCTGACTCAGCTTTAGCTGCAAAACTTTGTAGCTCATTTAGAGGTCCTGCCACAAAACACTTAAACGGTGTTGATGAAAAGCTGAATGCATGCTCTTTGGTTTTTAGCCGTAACAGGAAAAAAGCTGCGCTGTTTTAAAATGCTGGTTTTCTGGGCCATTCTGCTAGGGCAAACTCTGCCTCTTTCAGGCAGGCAGTCTGACTATGGAGGATTTGAATGTGTTCTGTGAGCAGAATGCTGCAGCTTGCTTGCTGGCAAGGACCTTGAAACGCCATAGAGGTGTGGCAGTGAACACAGCTCTGGCTGGTATCTCAGCCGTGAGGCTGGAAAGCTAAGGAATGGGCTGGATCTAACTGTCAAAGCCACAGCTTTTGTCCTCTCCTTAAAGACTCACATAGTCAGAAAAAAAAGAGAGATATACAGTAAAGAGAGATTCAAAGAGGAAGAAAACCTCTAAATGGTTTACAGTGTATTAAAAATATATGCAGGTTAAAGGTTAAAGTAATTAAAAATAAAAAAGAAAGAAAGATAGAAGTAGGGTGTGGTGGTACACACCTTTAATCCCAATGCCTGGGAGGCAGAGGTAGGTTGACCTCTGTGACTTCAAGGTGTGCTAGCACACACCTTTAAACCCAATGCCTGGGAGGCAGAGACAGAGGGGTCTCTGTGAGTTCAAGGTGTGGTAGCAAACACCTTTCAGCCCAGCACTGGGGAGGCAGAGACAGAGGGATCTCTGTGAGTTCAAGGACAGCCTGGTCTACAGTGTTATTCCAGAACAAAGGTATACAGAGAAACTGTCTCAAAAAGTAAAAGTAAAAATAAAAGAAATAGAGGTTAAAATAAAGATGGAAAATATACAGAGAATCTTGATACTGTGTGTTATTATGCTCTCTTTGAATTGTTTGAATGCTGAGGAAGGAGAAACAGCTGCTAAAAGACTTTTGTTTATAAATGCTGCTGAACTAATCCAAGATAGGTATTTTGAAAATACCCTGACTTCAAAACTGAAGTCAAAAGGTATGCTACTTTGGAGAAGAGATTTTGCTTTTGTTTCCACAGAAAATGAGAGGCTATGGATTCATTCTGAGTTAAGAAAAATCAACTTTGATTAAGGGAGGCCACCTGAGAAATCTCTGATAGGAGCAGATGGTCCAGATGACAGAGTTCTACATCCAGAACAGATTCAAGACTGCTGCCTGAGATGATCAAGACTCACAGGATATTCCAGTCAGGACTTTTTAAAGGAAAAACCTACAAGGAGGATATTTCAATCCTAAACAGATATGCACCAAATATAGGAGTATCTGATTTACAAAAGACATACTCTAACATCCCCAATCACAAATTAAACACAATACAATGAGAATGGGTAAGTTAGATTGTTTCACTCTTAAATAGACAGGCTATGTGGGAAAAAAGTTAGCAGAGAAACTCTGGAGTTAAATAACATCATAAATAAAATGAATCTAACAGATAGCTATGAATATTTCACAGAAACTAAACAATTTTCTCAGCCAGTGGAACATCCCTCAAATCCAGCTCATCTTAGGACACAAGTATGTAGGAAAATTAAAAAATAGTCTTGTTTTCTTTCTGACCACAATGAGAAAGTGTGGGTATCAAGAGCAACGGGAATGGTAAAAAGTACACAAATTCATGGAAACTAAATGTATTATTGGACATGTAAAATTAATAATTTTACATTATTAATGTAAAATTGGGTAAAGAGAGAAATGAAGCTTTTTGTTAGTTCCTTGAATCGAATGAAAATGAAAAGATTATGAACTAGTATTGATGGAACACAATGAAGGCAGGATTAAAGGGAAAAATTCATAGGTCTGAGTGCTCACATCAGGAGATCTTAAGTTAATAGCTAATGATGCACTTAAAAGCTTTGGGATAACACGAACAAACTATCTAAAAAGAATAAATGTTAGCTCCACCCTGCTAGCTTCCCCGCCAGCCATCCCAGCTTCCATCCAGAGGGCCTTCGGAGTGGTGAGTTGATTCGGGTCCCCGCGGGCCCAGCGAGGGGGAGCTAGGACTCTCCCCGACCCCATAGACTCCCAGGTCAGCCTGCTCTGCTGGCTCCACCCTGCTAGCTTCCCCGCCAGCCATCCCAGCTTCTATCCAGAGGGCCTTCGGAGTGGTGAGTTGATTCGGGTCCCCGCGGGCCCAGCGAGGGGGAGCTAGGACTCTCCCCGACCCCATAGACTCCCAGGTCAGCCTGTTTGCTGGCTCCACCCTGCTAGCTTCCCCGCCAGCCATCCCAGCTTCCATCCAGAGGGCCTTCGGAGTGGTGAGTTGATTCGGGTCCCCGCGGGCCCAGCGAGGGGGAGCTAGGACTCTCCCCGACCCCCATAGACTCCCAGGTCAGCCTGCTCTGCTGGCTCCACCCTGCTAGCTTCCCCGCCAGCCATCCCAGCTTCTATCCAGAGGGCCTTCGGAGTGGTGAGTTGATTCGGGTCCCCGTGGGCCCAGCGAGGGGGAGCTAGGACTCTCCCCGACCCCCATAGACTCCCAGGTCAGCCTGCTCTGCTGGCTCCACCCTGCTAGCTTCCCCGCCAGCCATCCCAGCTTCTATCCAGAGGGTCTTCGGAGTGGTGAGTTGATTCGGGTCCCCGCGGGCCCAGCGAGGGGGAGCTAGGACTCTCCCCGACCCCATAGACTCCCAGGTCAGCCTGCTCTGCTGGCTCCACCCTGCTAGCTTCCCCGCCAGCCATCCCAGCTTCCATCCAGAGGGCCTTCGGAGTGGTGAGTTGATTCAGGCCCACGACAGGGGCCCGGCGAGGGGGAGCTAGGACTCTCCCCGACCCCATAGACTCCCAGGTCAGCCTGCAGTGCTGTTTCCACCCTGCTAGGCTCTCCCACCTGCCATCCCAGCTTCCATCCAGGTACAATTTCTATATTTCTCCCCTCCCACTGAGCCCATAAAATTTCCCCAGCTCAGCTGCCTTGCACACTGGGCCTGCTCTATAGGGGCATCCCGGACAGAGGCAGTGCCTGTGGTTCAATACCCTGCTTGGGGAAAGGTAGGCATTCTATCAGTGAACTCCCTGCCCAACAAGGGAACCTGACCCGATACCAGAAGTTCCAATAGAGAGCATTTGATCGAAGAGATGGGCAGACGCCAAGGCAAGACCTCCTCCAACAATCTGAAAAACAACATGAAAATATCAGATCCCAATGACCCTACAACAGAAGGATTTGAACACTCTAACCCAGATGAAGTGGAAAAAAGTGCCATTATGAAAGCAATAGAGTCCCTTAAACAGGATATGAATAACTCCCTTAAGGAACTGGTCGAGAAGTATAACAAAAAGTTTGAAGAAATGAGTATAGAAATGGATGAGAAATATAACAAAAAGTTTGAAGAAATAAGTAAATCCGTGAGTGATACCCTGAGAAATCAAGAAAAAACAATCAAACAAGTAAAGGAAACAGTCCAAGAATTGAAAACTGAAATGGAGGCAATGAAGAAAACACAAAATGAGAACCGGCTGGATATGGAAAACCTAGGTAAACGAGCGGAGACTACAGAATCAAGCATAACCAATAGAATACAAGAGATAGAAGAACGAATCTCAGATTCTGAAGATACCATAGAGAAAATAAATGCTCTGGTCAGAGAAAACGGCAAATCCAACAAATTCTCTTCACAAAACATTCAGGAAATCTGGGACACAATAAAAAAACCAAATCTGAGAATAATAGGGATTGAAGAAGGAGAAGAACTGCAGATCAAAGGCCCAGAAAATATATTCAACAAAATTATAGAAGAAAACTTTCCCAATCTAAAGACCGATATTCCTATGAAGGTTCAAGAAGCATACAGAACACCGAATAGATTGGATCAGAAAAAAACATCCCCGCGCCATATAATAATCAAAACACAAAACATAAATATTAAAGAAAAAATTTTAAGAGCTGCAAAGGAAAAAGGTCAAGTAACTTATAAAGGTAAACCTATCAGGCTTACACCGGATTTCTCTATGGAAACCATGAAAGCCAGAAGATCCTGGATAGAGGTACTGCAGAAACTAAGAGACCATGGATGCAAACCCAGACTACTATACCCAGCCAAGCTATTGTTCACTATCAACGGAGAAAACAAAATATTCCAGGATAAAAACAAATTTAAACAATACGTAGCTACTAATCCAGCCTTACAGAGAATATTAGAAGGAAAATCACTACCGAAGGAATCCAACATTCCCAACACGATCTACAATAACTCGAACATCTAGCGACCATTCACAAGCACAAATCAAAGAAGAAAAACACATACACTCTACTACTTAAAAAAAAAAATGACCGGAGTCAACAACCACTGGTCATTAATATCACTTAATATCAATGGACTCAATTCACCTATAAAGAGGCACAGACTTAGAGATTGGATACGAAAACAGGATCCAACATTCTGCTGTTTACAAGAAACACACCTCAACCACAAAGACAGACACTTACTCAGAGTAAAGGGTTGGGAAAAGGTTTTCCAAGCAAATGGACCTAAGAAACAAGCGGGCGTGGCCATTCTAATATCTAACAAAATCGACTTCAAACTAAAATCAATCAGAAGAAATGGAGATGGACATTTCATACTCATAACTGGAACAATTCATCAGGAGGAAGTCTCAATCCTGAATATCTATGCTCCTAATATAAAGGCACCCACATATGTAAAAGAAACTCTTCTAGAACTCAAGGCGGTCATCAAACCACACACACTAATAGTAGGAGACTTCAACACTCCTCTCTCACCAATGGACAGGTCAATTAGACAGAAACCAAACAGAGAATTGAGAGACCTATTGGAGGTATTGAATGAAATGGACTTAACAGACATCTATAGAACACTCCACCCAAATAGGAAAGAATATACCTTTTTCTCTGCAGCTCATGGAACCTTCTCGAAAATTGACCACATACTCGGTAACAAAGCAAACTTCCACAGATACAGAAAAATATTAGTAACTACCTGTGTCTTGTCAGATCACCATGGACTAAAATTAGAATTCAACAACAATGCTCCCCCCAGGAAGCCAACAAACTCATGGAAACTGAACAGTCAACTACTAAATCACCCCTGGGTCAAGGAAGAAATAAAGAAAGAAATTAATCTCTTCCTTGAATTTAATGAAAACAAAGACACAACATACTCAAACCTATGGGACACTATGAAAGCAGGGCTAAGAGGAAAGTTCATAGCACTAAGTGCCCAATTAAAGAAAGCGGAGAAAGCACACATTGGAGACTTAACAGCACACTTGAAAGATCTAGAAAAAAAAGAAGCTGATTCACCCAGGAGGTCTAGAAGACTGGAAATAATCAAACTGAGGGCTGAAATCAACAAAATAGAAACAGAGAAAACAATCCAAAGAATCAATGAATCAAAAAGCTGGTTCTTGGAGAAAATCAACAAGATTGACAAACCCCTATCCAAGTTAATCAAACGGCAGAGAGAGAACATGCAAATTAATAAGATCAGAAATGAAAAGGGGGACATAACCACAGACACAGAGGAAATTCAGAGAATCATTAGATCTTACTATGAAAGTTTATATGCCACAAAGTTGGAAAATGTAAAAGAAATGGACATTTTTTTAGATAAATACCATATACCAAAGTTGAACCAAGAACAGGTGAACAATCTAAATAGACCTGTTAGTCGCGAAGAGTTAGAAGCTGTTATCAAAAATCTCCCTACCAAAAAAAGCCCAGGACCAGATGGTTTCAATGCAGAATTCTACCAGAACTTCCAGGAAGAGCTAATACCTATACTCCTTAACGTATTCCACAATATAGAAACAGAAGAGTCACTGCCTAACTCCTTTTATGAAGCTACAGTTACCCTAATACCAAAACCACACAAAGACACAACCAAGAAAGAGAATTACAGGCCAATCTCACTCATGAACATCGACGCGAAAATTCTCAATAAAATACTGGCAAACCGAATCCAAGAGCACATTAGAAAAATTATCCATTATGATCAAGTCGGCTTCATTCCAGAGATGCAGGGCTGGTTCAACATACGCAAATCTATCAATGTAATCCATCATATAAATAAACTGAAAGAAAAAAACCATATGATCATCTCACTTGATGCTGAAAAAGCATTTGACAAAATTCAACACCCATTTATGATAAAGGTGTTGGAGAGACTGGGGATACAAGGATCATACCTAAATATAATAAAAGCAATATACAGCAAGCCGACAGCTAACATCAAACTGAATGGAGAGAAACTCAAAGCCTTTCCACTAAAATCAGGAACGCGACAAGGCTGTCCACTCTCTCCATACCTCTTCAATATAGTGCTTGAAGTTCTAGCAATAGCAATAAGACAACATAAGGGGATCACGGGGATTCGAATTGGAAAGGATGAAGTTAAACTTTCGTTATTTGCTGACGATATGATAGTGTACATAAGCGACCCCAAAAACTCTACCAAAGAACTCCTACAGCTGATAAACACCTTTAGTAACGTGGCAGGATACAAGATCAACTCCCAAAAATCAGTGGCCCTCCTATACACAAAGGATAAAGAAGCAGAGAGGGAAATCAGAGAAGCATCACCTTTCATGATAGCCACAAATAGCATAAAATATCTTGGGGTTACTCTAACCAAGGAAGTGAAAGACCTATTTGACAAGAACTTTAAGTCTTTGAAGAAAGAAATTGAGGAGGATACCAGAAAGTGGAAAGACCTCCCCTGCTCTTGGATTGGGAGAATCAACATAGTAAAAATGGCAATTCTACCAAAAGCAATCTATAGATTCAATGCAATCCCCATCAAAATCCCATCAAACTTCTTCACAGACCTTGAGAGAACAATAATCAAGTTTATATGGCAAAACAAAAAACCCAGGATAGCCAAAACAATCTTATACAATAAAAGAACTTCTGGAGGCATTACCATCCCTGACTTCAAACTCTATTATAGAGCTACAGTATTGAAAACAGCTTGGTATTGGCATAAGAACAGAGAAGTCGACCTATGGAATCGAATAGAAGACCCAGATATTAACCCACAATCTTATGAACACCTAATTTTCGACAAGGGAGCTAAAGGTATACAATGGAAGAAGGAAAGCATCTTTAACAAATGGTGCTGGCATAACTGGATGTCAACCTGTAAAAAAATGAAAGTAGATCCATATCTATCACCATGCACAAAACTCAAGTCCAAATGGATTAAAGACATCAACATTAATCCGTCCACTTTGAACCTGATAGAAGAGAAAGTGGGAAGTAGTCTACAAGATTTAGGCACAGGAGGCCTCTTCCTAAGTAGGACCCCAGCAGCACAGACAATAAGAGAAACAATGAATAAATGGGATCTACTGAAACTGGGAAGCTTCTGTAAAGCAAAGGACACTGTCAGTAGGACAAAAAGGCTGCCTTCTGACTGTGAGAAGATCTTCACCAACCCCTCATCAGACAAAGGTCTGATCTCCAAAATATACAAAGAACTCAAGAAACTAGGCACTAAAGCTCTAATTAACCCAATTAAAAAATGGGGTACTGAACTTAACAGAGAATTCACAACAGATGAAATTCGAATGGCCAGAAGACACTTAAGGTCATGCTCAACCTCCTTAGCGATCAGGGAAATGCAAATTAAAACCACTTTGAGATACCATCTTACACCTGTCAGAATAGCTAAAGTCAAAAACACCAACGATAGCCTATGCTGGAGAGGATGTGGGGTGAGGGGAACACTCATCCATTGTTGGTGGGAATGCAAACTCGTGCAGCCACTGTGGAAATCAGTGTGGCGGTTTCTCAGGAAACTGGGAGTCAACCTCCCTCAGGACCCAGCAATACCACTCTTGGGAATATACCCTAAAGATTCCCTAACATACTACAAAAGCATTTGTTCAACTATGTTCATAGCTGCACTATTTGTAATAGCCAGAACATGGAAACAACCTAGGTGCCCCTCAATAGAAGAATGGTTAAAAAAGGTGTGGAACATATATACATTAGAGTTTTACTCGGCAGTTAAAAACAATGACATCTTGAATTTTGCATGCAAATGGATGGAAATAGAAAACGCTTTACTGAGTGAGGTAAGCCAGACCCAAAAAGAGGAACACGGTATGTATTCACTCATAAGTGGATTCTAACCATAATTAAAGGTCTTTGAGCCTATTATTTGTGATCCTAGAGAAGCTAAATAAGAAGATGAACCTGATGAAGATTATTTAGCTATCCTCCAGGAGGTAGGAAATAGACAAGAGTCCCAGGTAACCTCGGGTGCATGGGGGGGTGGGAGGGTCGATGGAGGGGGAGAGGGCTAGAGAGAAGGGAGTGGGGGAGGAACGGGGAAAGCTTGGTGGCCGGGGATGGGGGGGGAGGGAGGTAGGATGAATATGGGATCAGGGAACAATATATTTCAACTAAGGGAGCCATTTTAAGGTTTTCAGGAGACTTGATTATATATGGGATCCCAGGTCCAAAGAGAAATCCCCCAGATTGTTCTCTGGACAGAGGAGAGGGTGCCTGAATCGGCCGTGGCCCATGACCATACTGATGTATATTTTGCTTATCACCATAGATCCTTCGTCTGGCGAAGGACAGCTATGCAGTCGGAGGCCCACATTGGAGCAACGGATTGAGCCCCCCGAGGTCCGGAGGGGGAGCGGAAGGAGGAGGAACATGAAAGACGAAATCAGTACTGCGAGGGATGCTATCACCCACTGATACAAGGGAACGGATCTGATGAGAATTTACCAGGGCCAGTCGGACTGGGACTGAACGAGGACGTGGTCTAGCCAGATTCTCGGAATTTGGCCGGATTCTCTGACTGTGGCTGGCCTGGGGTCTTTCTGAAATGCCATTGACTATGACACTGGGACCTGTTTCCTCTGCATATGCTGGATTTTGGGGATCCAGTCTGTTTGGACGCTCGCCTTCCTGGACCTGGAGGGAGGGGGAGGGAGCTGCAGCTTCCCACAGGGCAGGAAACCCTGACTGCCCTGGGGGACGGAGGGGAAGGAGGGGGGGAGTGGGGGGAGTGGGAGGGTGTTGGGAGGGGGGGGCGGAAATGGAAACTTTTATAATTTAATAAAATTTACTAAAAAATAAAAAAAAAAGAATAAATGTTAGGAGATAAAGTAAAGGCTGAAGTTAATAAAAAGAAAACAAAATTACAAATAATGAATGAAATAAAGCTGATTCTTTGAATATATTAGCAAGGTTAGCAAACCTTTAGTCAAATAAACCAAAAACAAGCATTCAAATAAGAAAGGAGACATTACAACAGACACCGAGGACATTTTAAGAAGCACTAATTATAGACCTCCCAATTTAAAAACAAGCTAGAGTCAAATCAATTCAGTAATTCTACCAAGCCTTCGAGGTAAGAATAACACATAATAAAGATGATATACTTGCTGTGTGCTCAGCTCACAGCTTGCTAAAAGGAGACAAGAAGCTTTTGCAGTAATGTCAGAAACAAGGATTTCCACTTTACACGTTCTGTTCAGCATGCTGCTTGTAGTCTTAGCTAGAACAAGACAATTGAAGTCTAAGAATTCTTATTTGCTGGTGATGATTCTATGCAATGTAGACCTTAAGCTAAAGACAAGCAAAAACACTGCTGTAGGGCCCACAGGGCTACCCCTCCTCCTGGGGTTCTCATCTTGAGGACAGTTTCTGCCAAACATCTTGTTGTAGTTTCTAGCTAGACAACCTGTTTGTTCCTGTGCTCCCTCTGCCCCCGACTGGTGGTTAGCTTAGGGGTTTTGTTTACTCTTGAGACTGGTCATTTCCCACCTGGGGGGATTTCCTTTGTACAGCAGCTAGGTATATAAGGTTTTTTCTAAGCTTGAATAAACGACATCCCACGTCTCATGTGTTCCTTTAATCTCCAGGCCCTAACCCGACTTGCCAATGTACAGTAGTGTGAACTGTACCAGAGAGTAACGCAGGTGTTACACACTACTGCTGCCAAGCATATACAGCAAAGTAGCAGGACACAAAACTAACACACAGCAGCCACTGACCTTACTCTATACAAATGACAAACATATTAGGAAATAAATCAGGGAAACAATATTCACAGGAGTCTCCAAAATGGTATCTCGAGTAAACCTAACGAAAGATGGGAAAGACTTATGAAATTTAAAGATACTAAAGAAAGAAATTGAATAAGATAACTTGGATGAAAAGATGTAGGACAAGACTGCTCCTATGGTTGAGGAGAAGTTTTATTGTAAATGTGAGGGAGAGTATGGCCAGAGGCATCTGGAAGGGTCAGACTGAATTCACCAGGCCATGAGAGAAGAGAGAGAGAGAGGAGGAGGGTGAGAGAGGAAGAGAAGAGTAGGGAGGGTACAAGTAGATCAAGAGACCAAGAACTTGTAGCCAAAATGGCTAAGTTATGTGGAATCAGAAACTGGGGGAGGGAAGCCAAGTCCAGACCCTGGATTGGAGAGTTTAGGGATGGGGGAGGGGAGAGAAGTGTAGGGGTGAACCACAGGTACTGAGTGAGATTGTCACAGGCTTCTTTGGCATCTGACAATACCAGATGATAGAAAGACCTAGGCTCATGAATTGATAGGGCTCATATTGTGAGCGTGCCATCCTGCCCAGTGGTCAGTAGATTCAGGGCATCTTCCTTGGAATTCGAATGCAATTTTTATAGAACTAGAAAAAGTATCTCATGCAGTAGCAAAAGACCCACAAAAGTCAAAACAATCCTGAAAGATAAAGCTACTGGAAGTGTCACCATTCTTGAATTCAAGTTGTATTAGAGAACTATAGTAATAAAAACAGAACGGTATTGGTATGAAAACAGTTACATTTATCAGTGGAATAGAATTGAAGAGACAGATATAAGCCCAAACTTCTATAGTCAACAATACACACTGTAAAAAAAATAGCATTTTTGACAAATGGTGCTGGTTCAATTTTGTAGCTACACATAGAAAAATGAAACTAAAACCTTTTCTCTCACCCTTCGTAATACTCAGAATAGATCAAGGCACACAACATAAAACCCAATACACTGCATCTGGTAGAGTACAGGGAAATGTTTCAACGTTTAGACACAGGAAAGGGCTTTCTAAGCCTGTCCAGATGGAATCTCAAAGCAGTTTTAACATGCATTTCCCTGATGTTTGGGATGTTGAACATGAAAAAAAATGTCTTTTCATTTTCATTAGACATTTGTATTTCATCTTTTGAGAATTCACTATTTAGTTCCATGCCTCATTTTTAAAATTTGGGTTGTTTTTTTAATGTTTAGTTTTCTCCCCCCCTTCTATATTCAAGTTCCTATCCGTCTGCCGATGTATGCTAATAAAGGTGGTTTCCTATTCACCTGACAGATGGAATTCTCTCCTACACAGAAGCTTTTTAGTTTTGTAAGGTTTTGATTTTCAGTAGTAGCCTGTGCTACTATAGCCCTGGGTAAAACAGTGGGTTAGAAGGCTAAAGGGGAGTAAGGAATGGGAAGGGATGAGGAGGTGGCAGATGACAGGCCAGACGAGAGGAAGGACATGGAGAGGGACAACTGACGCTAAGGTCGTATGGGAAACTACTGTAGAAACTTCTTAAACACACACACACACACACACACACACACACACACACACACACACACATATTTAATAAAACAGTTGAAATAGTTGCCCTAGGCTCTCCTAGACACCGTAGGCTGACATCATCTTACCTAGAATTTTTCATACAAACTTCATGTACACATTCTTATTAGTATCTTTCATAATTGCTTGCATTTCTTTTGGGACGCCACTTTTATTTTCTGATTAAATAATCTAGTACAACTTCCACGCTCCTAAAATTCACTTTCACAAGGGACGTTGGCATCATAATTCTACCTATGTGTAAACTATGTGGAGAATAATCGAGCTTCACCTCCCTTAGATTCAACTAATAAATACATGAATATATACACACATAGAATGCACACACACACACACACACACACACACACACACACAGAGAGAGAGAGAGAGAGAGACAGAGAGAGACAGAGAGAGACAGAGAGAGATTTTGAATTGGGTTACCCTACAATGGGTACCACAGGCTGATGAATAAATATGAATACAAATAATGTATATTTTTATCATTGAGGTCTCATAGACTCCTTAACATTATGGAATATTGCTAATGTTCTTTGTTGCCCTCAAAAAATTGGTACAGATACCACACCCTTGAGTCATAGAACATGGAGGAGTGATTCTGGCACTGTCGTGGAGGTTTTATTCCTACGATAAGCTTTCACAGTGCTGGAAGGTGCTATGTGCATTACCAGAGGAGAAGCATAATTATCAATCTTACTTAGCAACACACTGCAAGCTGCCATACCAGATGTGGCAAGACATGTTCATTGGTACAATAGTGCTATAAATGTCAAGAGAGAAACCAACCACTTTCTGTTTGGGTTTAAGGTCATCTCCACAGGACTAAACCTTTATTTAGCACTGTTATTGGGGCCAAGAACCTATAGCTAGAAAGGTCATGAGTAGACCTAGGGGAGAACTTACCACCATTATTCTGGTAAATGGATAAAGCTGACTACTAAAAATTTATCATTATACCCACATACCCGTGCACCTATCATCACTCACCAAAGACGCATTTTGCAACAGGTGTTGATTACCAGAGAGACTCACAAATGGCCACGATGAGAACAAGAAGCCACGGCTGAGTCCCAGATGGACTCCTGTTTCACGCTCCTTCCCCCAAGTCCCAGGGATCATTGAGAAAGAGCAGATAGAAGGAGGGTAAGAGCGGAGCAGGGGACGGCCACAGTGAGACAACACTGTCTAGATAAAGCAAGGCTGTTGTTCATACGAACTCAGGCAATATCCACAGACCTGCTCAAGCACAAGGCAGACAAATTCTCAGCATGTAGAGGGAAAATGTGCTAAAAAATCACACCCATAACTGATGAGATGCTGGGAACTGATGGCTTCCAGGAAACAGACTCAGTTTGCTTTAAGGGTGTGGCCTCTTGTAGGTCTACCACAGTCTAATTTATATGGTCAGTATAAATTAAACTTGGATTTTTGTTGCTTTTGTGTGTTCTTTAACAGTTGGGTAGGGAAGGAGGATGGATTTAAGGGTGTTAAATTTAATCAAAACACAGCGTGCAAAATTCTCAGATAGCTAAATTATTTTTTAAGTAAGAAGAAAGTTATGGAGGCCAGAGATGCAGTGGCTTTGGCCCTACGTATGGTCCTTGTTTGAGCTGTCTTTGCATTCATCTCAAGTGAGTGCTCGTTATTTTTCTGTTTCACAGAGAGTAAACTGAGGCAAATCTTACGAAGTAAAAATGAATATTAAAATATTCTATAAACCATAAAGTAAGAACAAAATTTAAAATATAAGGAATTCTGAATTTGCCATTATTTTCTTGGCATTTCTCTGAAACTTTCCTGCACAGTTCAACTACGGCTCACTTTAAAATATCATTGGTTCCCTTTATTAAAAGCAAAGGTGGTGAGATGTTTGATCTACACTGTTTCCCAAATGTTTGCCTCTGCACCAATAATTTATTTCATAAAACTGTGTACTTTTGTACTTTCAAATTAATATTCGACACAGTGGATCGTTTTAACCCAGCTGCCTTTTCTCGGACACTAGAATGCCAACCCTGTTCTTAGTATACCCATTGAATAATTGTCTTTGAATATATTTATGTGAGAACTTAAAAAAATAAAAAAAAATGTAATAAGTTACCAAGTCAAAGAATGGAAACAGAATCAACAACAGCAACAAAATTGACACAAGAATTTCAGTAGCAAATAAGTTTTAGTCTGCATAGTTATAATTAGTCCCATGTTGATTGGATGTAGTTAGAAAATGCTTAGTATCCACTGACTTGAGGAATGATTTGCACAAGTTAAATTCCTTGCCAGGTTTTGTCTTTGTGGATGAAAGCAAGTGAGCTATCAAAGAAGATCATAGTCTAGAAAATAAAGTTGGAATGTATTAATGCTAGGAGCAAGAATGTGAAGATAAATAGCTGGGCCTAACACAGAAAGGAAGGTCTTGAAATTCTGCATCTACCGACTGCTGTCGCAGCACAGCATCCTTGTCCGTAGGCAAGATCACCGGTTGAAGAGGACCTTAAAGCAATAATTTAAAAACCTCACCATATTTTGTGTAAGGGAATTTATGCTTCTGAACAAGGACAGCTTAAATAAAGCATTTGAATTTGGAAGTGTAAAGGGTTTCAATGCTAATGTTTTATTTATTTATTTAGTGACCCGACCAAAGTTTTCCTTCTCTCCCATTGCCCCCTCCCCCCTCTACCTCATCCACTGTTCAGAACGGGGCAAGTCTCCCATGGTTGTCAACAAAACATGGGATACCAAGTTGTAGTAAAAGAAGACTAAGCATCTCCCCTTGTGTTAAGGCTGGACGACACAATCCATGATGAGGAATAGATGCCCAAGAATTTAAAGACATTTTCAGGTTCCCAGGTTTTTAAGATGTTCATACCCACCTTACTGCTTTTAGAATTTGGATGTTACTAACAGTGGGTTAGCCCCACAGGTAGAGCTACTATTATTTGCCTAGTTAGTATTTTTTTCTTTGCATGTACAATGAGAAGCTTTCTTTGGGAACTAGGTAATATAAATGTTACTCTCAGTTGCAAAATCCTGGAAGTCGTGGGTACTGTTGACTGTGATAGGAAGTTTATTGTGTTCTTAGAATATTATTTCACTTAATTCCGTGTCCACTGAGAGCTGTGAAATTAACAAGTTTTGTAGATGAGCTAAATGAGGTATGTCCAGGTCAAAGACAAAGAACTTTTATCATCCCTGACCATCCACAACATGGTCTTTGCTTTTGCCTCTGAGTCCCATGGGAACAAGGTGGAGAACCCGGAGAGGCACTGCACATGAGCATATTTTGTCACAGTTGAGAAACCTGTGACTCATGAACTTCATGCCTGCCAACTTTCTTTTCTTATAACAAATACATGAAGACTTAAAACTTAAAGAGAGGAAAAGATGTTTGACCCAGTTTTGGAATTTCCAGCCATGATTACTTGTCCCACCCACTAGTTAGGGGCTTATCACAAGGTAGTGTTTAAAGCAGGAATCTCATGCTGCCTGGGAAGTGAGAGGGAGGGGGACTCCCAACATCTTCTCAAGGGCACACCCCAGTGACTTAACTTTCTCTCCTTAGATACCACTTCTTACAGACTTTATCCAATACTACCTTGGACTGGTGGCCAAGCCTTGGTGGTCCCAAACCATATGAAACACTATTTATAGTGGACTGCAAATATCCTGAGTGTTGTACTTTGTAACTGTTGAATTTTCTCTCCTAAACCTCTTGTGTTGAAGGCTTGGTCCCCACCTGGTGGGTTTAATCATTAAAAGGTGACTGAATGATGAGACTTCTGACCTAATTGATGGGCTCCTTTGCTGACAGAATCACAGTATAATATTAGAGAATGGATTCTGGGTGGAAGAACTGTGTTATGGACTAAACCCTGGAATGTTGTGCCTTTTCCCACCCCATACTTCCTCTGCTTTCTGGTGTCAAGCTTGCTTCTTCATGTCTTCCCATCATATTCTACTTCCCCATGACCCAGAAACAGTTAGGCCGCTGACCATGGACTGAAACTAAGCCCAAGTAAACCTTTAACCCTTAAAAATGTTTTAGCCAGTTATTTTGCCATAGTGATGAAAATTAAACATCCGTTCCCAAACATTATCCCAGACAATTATTAGCCTTGCTATGGAAGTGGGTACTATTTTTACTTCCCAAAGCTTCAGGTGTATTGATGTCCTTGTGAAGTTAGTCTGAAGCAAAAGCCCTGAGGCCCTCTGCTCCCAAGCCGTGGAGTAATTGTGTGGCTCTATTCTCTCTCAGTGCCGTCTCATCTGCCCCAAAGGCAGACAGTGCACTCTGCTAGACTGTTAGAACTTATTTAAACACAGTGTGTTACATAGTTATAGAACCCATTACTATGTCTTTAACATCAAATGGCTCCCCAGTGTCTTCATTTCATAGGCTTATTGGAAAGTGTAACTTTTTATGCACTTATTGTTGGAAAAGCTGCCTTTGAATCAGCTACTTATTTATGAAGTGCTCCATTGTTTAAACCTGGAAAGTTAGATAGGCCTGGTGACACAGGCCTGTGATTACATCCACTCAGGATGCCGAGGCAGGAGGATTGTAAGCTCGATACTTGGGTGAACTAGAGACGGGACTGAAGATCAACCTGGGAAACATAGCAAAATCCAGGCTCAAAATTAAAGAGAAAAAAAAATTGAAGTACTGGGGATGTAGCTCAGTAGGTGGTCGGATTTTAGCCTGGCAGGTCGAAGGCTCCAAGTTCAATCTCTAACATCCAAAATAAAAATAAAATATCAGGGTATACCATAAAATAAACATCATCTCAGTGTTCTGCAAACATCTGTGTGTTTTCTAACAGAGTTTTAGGAACTGTCCTTCCTCTTCTTTATGGATTAAAATTACGGGACCCAGTCTTGGGTTTCCCTGTGACCCTACTCCACTAACACTCTCACAGGTTTTGAAAGGGCCGTGTCATTTATAAAATGAAAACAAACAAGATCCAGGAAACCTCTGAGAGTGCTAACCTTGGTCCTGCTCTTCTTTCTCAGTTCGCTCACCTGCATTGAGAGTGCACTTCACAGACCTTGGAAGGAAGCAGGCTTCACATTTCCATCAAGATGGCTTCCTCCTCTTGCTCCAAGCCATTGCTCAGCATGTAGCACAGAGATGAAGACAAGGTTCCTCTACGGAGCAGACTAACTTGAACACTAACTCCTAATGTCCCTAACCCAAACCACCTGCCTCTCGAGTTCCTTCACAGTCAAACTTACTCTCTGCACCTCGGGTCTCCTTGCGCTTTCTTGAACACATTTTGCCCAATTTAATTTTTGCATGTTTAGGTGTCCGCCCCTCAGAGGACTTGACTGACGTATATCGCTAAGTGATATTAGACCCACAGGTGACAATAACTGTTGTGGCTGTCATAGGGAATGTGTCAGTTGAGAATCAAGAAAACAGGGCAAGAAGCCAGAGAAATAGTGAAACTGACAGTGTTTGAATTCCTTCCAGCAGTCTCCAGTGGTGCTTTTACATAACTTAAAATCTCCCCCTACCTGAAAGCAGGAACATACAGTATCTAAGTACTTCTGAATCTCAAGCAAGGATACTTTGCTGGCTACGCAGAAGTCACAAAATACCCCCACCTACCCACCCATCCACTAGGCTGTATGAGCTATTCCTATTCTTAAATAAACCACCAACTTCAGAATTCTCCTGCATCCTCTGACCGCTTTACCGCTGATCATAGTAGTGGACAAAGAATGTCCAGAGTGCTAAAGGCACAGTTTTGTTCTGTCTCTCTTGACTTGGATGGAGCTCAGGACTCGGATCCACCCTCCGAGAAGAGACCCCCTTAAGCCTGCTCTAAAATGAGAACAAGCTGTCATCCTCTGCAGTGAAATGCCGGTGTTGTGTGCTGGTCCGGGCCGCCCTACTTTCTGTTCCGGAGTCAGATGCTCTTCTTTCGTCGGATGAATGTTTCCACCCAGACTGACTCTTTTTCTTTCAAACAGATAGGAATTTTACAAACACACGCCAAACAATGGAAGCACCTACTTCCATGTAATCCTAGTTTTTAAATTTAGAATGCCTCACTGCCAACAAAACCCACAGGAACTTAACTACGGTAGGAAACCAAAAACACGAGCAAATAAACACAAGACTTGCTGTAAAACTTCCGGCCGCTCTAGGAAGTCTGAACCAGAAAGCAGCTAGAGCTCCTAAAAAGTACAATGCTGATGGGAGCATCAAGCCCTCCAGACCCAGCCGTTCCTGGACCTGCCTCAAAGTCATTTGAAGGCCCAAACACAGGGGCATGGACGCTTTGGATCTTAGTCCAACACAAGGTCTGGGCCAGTGTGAGGATGGTGTCTGTCCACTCTTGGAACGACTGACAGGATAGTCTGATATTGGTTCATGGAGGAGGATAAAGCAAGAAAAACCTGAAACAATAAAGACTGTCTGACAACTTCATTAACTAGCTTTGTTATTTATTTTCACTATTAATCATTATTAACCAATACACACTGCAAAAGGTGACTTTAAGACCAGGCAGCCAAGACACACTGAAGTTCATCCAAATGAATATTTTCTTTTTGTATTTTTCTTTCTTTCTCCATAGTGCTACGTCTTCCGTTAAAGAATTGGGAACAATAACCTCACATTATGTGTGAATGGAGAATGGCCCGGAGACATACAATAGTATCTGGACCTATTGGCAAGTCTTAAGCTGAGGTGATAGCCAAATTTATCCATCAGTTTGGGAATATCAATGTCAAAAGGCATGTGTTCTAATTTTAGAAACCCAAAGGGAGTTAGTCTGGATTATCACAGAAGTCTAATATGTGTGGGGGGAGGGGAAGGGGATTTATACACTTGTTTAGTTCTAGAAAATTTTATTTTATAGTTTGACAAGCATGCCTCATCCATTTCCTCCTTTCAGAAATAATAAACTAAAAGACAAGGAAGGAAGCCACTTGTTTCTTAAATTACTCATGAGAGCCAAGGCAGCAGGATTTGTTCTAGCCTTCTCATCCAGTTGTTGGAACTTCCCCAGAGCCCGGAGCTTGTCTTGCGGGAACACTATTGCTTCCTTTGAGAGAAAGAGAGGACGGCCACAGAGCCTGAAATTGTGGGTGTAGTTAGCAGATTCAGCCAAAGCCAAGGGGAGGTCGTATGCTCACCCAGCCCAAGGCTAGAGACACGCTACTGTGCATTCTACCAACCCACGGGGCAGGAATCCGGCATGCTCTTCTGATTGTGCGTGCCTAGTAGACCTGATTCTGCTGCCTGCCCAGGCCAGGAGTGCTGAGCTGTGGGCATAGTCTCAGCTACTTTCCTCCCAACCCCGAGTGGGCACACAAGCACCCAGGCCCACAAAGCCATTCAAAGTGCTCAGTCTCGTGAAAGAGCCAGAGTGCGGTTTATTTATTTATTTATTTTTTTTGTTGCTACTGCTGAATCAGGAACACCTCTCTTAAAGGAGCCACTGTGTTAAGCTGTGCTTAACTCTGTTCTTTTGTGTCTAGAATTCCTTTTTAAGCTTTTTCAGATTTTACGTGGATATAATCGACCATGTTGGAGCGCCATTTTGTTGGGGGAGGTTTCTGTCCCGCCTGGTCCTGTAATAAGCACACAGAAACTATATTAATTAAATCACTGCTTGGCCTATTAGCTTATACATATTTATAGCTCGCTCTTATCTATAAATGAACCCATTTCTATTATTTTATATTTTAACCACGAGGTTCGTGGGCTTGCCCCTTTCTCCTCTGGTGTCTCTGACTTCGCCTACTCTCTCTATGTATCTCTTCCAGCCTGGCTATGTTCTGCTAAGCCATTGGCCAAGAACAGCTTCTTTATTCATTAACCAATAAAAGCAACACATATACAGAAGGAGTTCCCTAAAGCATTTCAGGTTCACTTTTGTCTCTGTGGTAAAATACTTCAGATAGTTAACTGGAATGAAAAGGGTTTATTTGGCTCACATATTCAGATTATCATGTAGTAGGGGGCTGCTTGTTCATCCTGGCCACCCAGAACACACACACACACACACTCTCTCTCTCACACACACTCTCACTCACACGCATACGCAAACACATGTGCACACTCATGCAGGGATGCACACCCATACGTGAAAAGATTAAAAATTTTTTTATAAGTAACAGAGAAAGCCATACTATTGTGGTGACATGGATTATGCCAAACATACATGTATCACAGATTCCCATTCAGCTGATGGGTTGTAGGTTATTTTGAGAAGAAGAGAAATACTTAAGGATCAGAGAATTTTAAGCAAGATAAAAATAATTTAATGACTCAATAATAGTGGTTAATCACTGTTAAGGAGATGAAAAAGCAATCACCACTTGAACATGTAAAAATGAAGGCAGAAGTAAAACAAATTATAATCATTTGAAATTGTAGAAATTTAGACGGAATAGCAGTTAGACACGATGATAACTTAATTGGATTGAACTTATCTCCCATAACAAATGATTTTGAAGCAAATGCATTTCCATCCTTTCTAAAAGTGAATAAGCTTAATGATTTTTCTGAAAGAAACCAGGAGACAAATCCTAAAAGGTTTCCTGTGACTTGACTATAGCCATGGAAAGAAGAAATGTATTAGGACCCAACAGCACTATATGAGTACAGACAAGAAAACATCAACAAGAAAATGCATTCTCTTGGGTTTTTTTCCATTACAATTTGCCTTTATAGAAAATTGAACATTCAATCTCTCCTGTCCACATTCCTGCCAACATTCTGGTTGGAGCCTTAACTAGAATCACAGGTTATGCATTCTGCCTACTTCTCCAAATATTTCAGAATTTCCCACCCATTCAGCTTTGGCTGAATCTGCTGACTGCACCCATAGCCCAGGCTCTGTGGCCGTCCTCTCTTTCTCTCAAATGAAGCAATAGTGTTCCCGCAGGACAAGCTATGGGGCTATGAACTGTATTATCAGATATAACCACAGAAAGTAATTCATTTATCAGTTATCGATAGCTTTCCATCACTGTGACAAAACACCCAAGAAAAATCTTGCTAGGTTCATAGATTCATGGGTTTCAGTCTGTGGATAAGAGGGCTCCATCGTGGGAGGGCTGTACCTGCGGAGAGAAGACCAAAAGATCTCCTTACCTTTTCTGGTGGGGATGACAAGAATCCCAATAATTTCTTCAAGGCCCAATGCCCTAACTGCTAATATTCTAGTATTTATAAATATTTTCTGAGGGACATTTAAGACCCCAATTATAACACCTATATCAGATAATTCTTTTACATTTCCTAATTTCCTTATTTCCTAATATTCTGTCCATTAGTTTAACTTTTTTCCTAAAACTATTTAAATTATGAGAAGTAGAAATAATAGAAGTAATTAAAAAATCCATAACCACTAGTGTTAACACATTTCATGAGATGTTCCTGCCCTGTATTTTATTTGGAAATTAACATACAAGGCATCTCTTAATTTCTTTTATTGATGTGGGATTCCCCTCTGTATGCTATAAATATGTTTTATTACTATTGGTTATTGAAGAACCTGTTTCAACCAATGGTTTAGTAGAGTAAAGCCAGGCGAGAAATCCTAACAAAGCTATAGAGAAAGTAGGTGGAGTCTGAGAAACACCATGTAGCTGCATAAGGAGAAAAACGCCCGCCTGCTGGATCCTTACCGGTAAACCATGAGCCTTGTGTTAAAATATAAGATAATAGAAATGGGTTAATTTAAGAGGTAAAAGGTAGCTTGAAATACACTTAAGCAATTTGTTAAGCAGTGTTGTAATTAATACAGTTTCTGTGTGATTATTTCAGGTCTGGGTGGCTGGGAACCAACAAGCAGTCTCTGCCTATACTTTGTTTTTGTTTGTTTGTTTGTTTTGTATTTTACTTTTCTTTTTTTGAGACACAGGGTTTCTCTGTATAACAGTCTTGGCTGTCCTGAAACACATTGTAGACCAGGCTGGCCTTGAACTCACAGAGATCCGCCTGCCTCCGCCTCCCTAGTACTGGGATTAAAGGTGTGTACAACCACTGTTCAGCGTTTATGTTGTTTTAATTTGGAGTAGTTTTTCTGTATACAAGCCATGAACTTGCCATTGTTTTATGACTTATTAACAAGTTTGGAAATGTGATAGAATTTTGCTGAGAAGTTCATCTCACTCTTGACTATGTTTCTGCCTGTCCTTTTTCTCTTAGAGCTATGAGACAAAAAGGAGCTCAGATGTACCCACCCTTCTTCAGCAACATTACCACATTAAAATAAGTGTATTCAGCTTTCCCACTGAGTTATTGCTCAGCTGCACAGGATCCAACTGCTGGCCAAGAAGCTGGCAACTCAGGTGTCAGAGGCTTCTCAGTTATATGACCTGGAGGCTGAAGCTAGTCAAAGCTGCTTAGGACAGAATACAGCCATCCCAAGGGAGCCAAAACTGAAAGCCGAGGAATCTGGGCGTCAGGAGACATGAGAGGTCAACACTGAAACAGAGAAGGAGAGAGTAGATATCCTTCAGACTTCTGGGCAAAGGAATGACCTGGATAATCACTTGGCCTTTGTGTACAACATCCAACAAAAAGTCCAAGAAAACTACTGCATAAAAGGAGAGAGGACAGAGGAGGCCTGGTGCCATGGATGGATGCCATAGATGTGGGCACAGAGTCTGAAGCTACAGAAAGCTTTGCTGCTGTTTTTATTGGAGGCTTTGGGTTATTTTTGTACCTGATAGTAGATCTCTTTGGAAAGTAACAGATCTATCTTGGGATAGACTTACTACTGATGTAATGGGTTCATCCTTCTACTTTGTGTTGCTTAGAAATTTAGCAAGTATATGTTGTTTATTTCTCTTAGTTCTTCAGCTCAAACAATATGTATCAACACTGACATATTTTCCTAGGCCATTCTTTTTAAAATTACTAATCTTTTGAAAAAGTATTAACTAATTTCTCAAAGGTAGGGATGGGTTTTACCTGTGAATATGGTAGTGAATACTTTAACTTCCATGAAGCAATAGTCAGTCAGCCTTATAGTTCATTGTGGCTGAGGCCATGAGAACTGATGTTAGTATATTTGTTTGAGATGCTGCTATTTTATTTAATTTCATTTTGTTTATTTATTTTTGGTTTTTCAAGACAAGGTTTTTCTGTAACTTTAGAACCTTGTTGCATGGGGGGAGGTCCACTTGTTTGTCCTGGCCGCCCAGCTAACGTAGCCCTGGAATAACCACACAGAAACTGTATTAATTAAAACACTGCTTGGCCCATTAGCTCTAACATTTTATTGGCTAACTCTTACATTAATTTAACCATTTCTGTTAGTTTGTGTATCACCTACCAGCAAAAGGTCTAGCATATCTATCTCTGGCGGCAGATCCATGGTGTCTCTCTCCTACTCCACCCTTCTTCTTCCCACCATTCAGTTCTGTCTTCCCCACCTACATAAGTTCTGCCCTATCAAAAGGCCAGGGCCATTTATTCATTAAGCAATGAAAGCAACACATAGACAGAAGGTCCTCCTACACCAGAGCCTGTCCTGGAACTAATTCTTGTAGACGAGGCTGGCCTCAAACTCACAGAGATTCACCTGGCTCTGCCTCCTGAGTGCTGGGATTAAAACCACTGCCCAGTGTGATGTTGCTGATTTTGGCTATTTTACCATAACCAAAAGTACTAGACAATAGAATTCAATAACTTGCTACCATGGCAGGACTGGTATACAGATAATCATGTAAAAGTAAAGACATTTTCATGCGTAAAAAGTCTTTTAAAAATTTAGGTGTAGTAGAGATTCTGATTTTTGTCAGCAAATGCATTGGGAAAGGAAACTAGAAATGAACATGGTAGGAGTAAGTCATTTCCCGTTTCTGACTAAGACCTAAAATGAGACTGAGCCCCTTAAGATTGTGCACTGTGCAGACAGAGATGCAAGGGCTACACACACTTAACTGTAGAGTTATGTGGCCATGTTCACGAGAGATGTTTTCTACTGATTTTATATTGTAACAAAATGCATTTTACCTGATTGTAAAATTAGAGTAGTATTGGCTTCACAAGAAACTGTGGAGAGCTGATTCTGGCTCCTTTAGAACATTATCACTATCCCTGACTTCAATATTTGTTGAATTCCACCAGGAAAATGCACACACCTGGTGTTATGCTTTAGACCATTATTAGTCATTAGGTATATCAAGATTCTTAGGTACATCAAGATTTTTCAATTATCTGTACCTCTTGAGTGAGTTTTTTAGTTTCGTAGTTCTAAGCTGTGGACATATGATTCTTCCCAACTTGAATTTATTCTTGTGATGCTGCATCTATGGTGATGGGGCGTCTCTGACTTCTGAAGTTGGTTATCTGTGATTTCTCTTCTTGGTGATCTATGGATTTTATTATCATTTTCAAAATAAAAAGTTTACTTTGTTTTATATTATTTATAAATGACACTGGTTTCAGCTCTAATTTCTTTTATTATTTTTATATTAGGCTTAATTTTACTTTAGTTTTCTAAGGTGGAAAATTTTGTTACTGATTTTTGATATTTCTTTTTAATGTAGTATTCTATGTCATAAATTTCCTCTAAAAACTGTATGGATGGTGGCCTACATATTTTGAAGATGGCCTTTTCTACTTCCATCAGTTCAAATTAATTGTTTTCTGTGTCTTTTGTCACTTCTTGGAATACATCAAGTGTTCAGAAATGCTTTGTTTACTGGCTCACTGAATGGGTCTTTGAAAAATAGGTCAAGTTGACTTGAAGGGCCTTCTGTTTGATATGTACATGCTTGGGATTGTTGTATCTTCTCAGAAAATCAATTCCTTTATCACTATGTGATTCATCCGCCCCACTTCTCTTTCCTGGAAGGTTTTCTTATTTAGAATCATTTTTTTGCATTAAATTAACACAGCTACTTTAGTTTTCTTTGCATAAATAGTAACATGATATGCCTTATCTCCTTCATCCTAACTCCATTTTTATATTTAAAGTGAGTTTCTTGCAGACAGCATAAGTTGGGTCTTACTTACAGTAACAATAGCTGCCTTGTATTTGGGGTATTTTATTTGGTCTATCCACTCATTACATTTGTTATTTCCCCCTTTTCTGGTTTCAATTATATCATTTAGATAAAAACTCTTTATCTTTCATTTTTATATTAATTATAATTTCAAAATAGTGTTTTCACATAGTGACCCACAACTGGACAATATGCAAAGAATGAGAAACCTTGTAGCACTCAGTCCTAAACAGGATGTCTTCCTCAAAGCCCTCTTCTCAAGGCTCAGGGATCTATGCAGAAGAGGAGGCAAAAAGGTCATACGAGCAGAGGTGGTGAATGACTCCAAAACCCCAGCATTTTTTCAGAAGCAACAGGGTGCCTGAACACATGAACACACGGAGACTGTGACAGCACACACGAGACCTGCACAAGTTCTAGCCAGACAAAGCCCTAGTATGAAGAAAAGAAGTGGGCACAATGTCCCAGCCACAGCCAAGAAGCGATTTGTAATTGGATAGATACTGGGAAAAGGAAAATCAGTTACCTCAAGTGGAGTAACACCAGGTATATCAACCACTCTCCAGGGCAGCTGCCAACACAAAACAGACTTCATTTTGTTTTGTTTTTCTGGTTGTTTGTTTAGGGTGCATGCGATTTTTTTTTTTTTTTATAAAAACAGAGAATGTGCGGTTAAGTGGGTAGAGAGGGGAAGGGAACTTGTAGGAACAGGGAGAGAGGAAAGAATATGATCAAAATACATTGTTTAAAAAACAAAATAAGAATTGCATTTTCTCTAGAGTTTGTAATGTAAATTTTTTACCAAATTAATCTGTCTATTTTCTCTTTTTAGAATTTGTAGCATCCTTTAATGGACTTGGCTGCCTTAAGCAAAAACTTGCTTTTCTTTTCAAAATTTCTGTTGATTCCAACCGTTATTGTTTCACTGCAAACTACATCAGCAAAAATGACAAAACAATAAAATGTTTTTAGGGAACGTGTTGGCTTTAAGTGCATGGATGAGTAAATGCATACACAAAACAGCCAATTCTTACACATCCCAGCCAGGTTTACAAGTTCCAAATTTAAGGGTAAAAATCAGTGAAGTTCCTTAAATAATTTTCTACAATTGAACAAGGTAGATTCTTAATATGTAATGATACACACAAGTAGTAAGCATATATAATAAGCTCTTGCATAGAATTAAGGGATTAATTAATTAAGGGTTAAAGTGTTTACAAAATACCAAACTCAAGTTATCAGGCTTAGTGGCAGACAACTTGGCCCACTGAATTATCACATAGACCTAGGCCTGATTTTTTTTAAAAAACCAATTTATTCTGAATTAAGATCAAACTTCTATCTTTGGCATCTCTAGGCTCATAATGTTCAACTCATATATTTATTTTTTAAATTATTTACTTCACAGTTTTAAACTATATTTATATGTGTACCTCTGTGTGGCTATGTGAACTTGAGACCTGAAGAATACATTGGATACCCTGGAGACAGAGTTACAGGTGGCTATGAGCCATGCCATGTAGGGTACAGGGAACCAAACTTGTTTCCTTCCGAAGATGGCCGAGCCATTTCTCCAGTCCCCTCCTCATACATTTGTACATGTATGTACACATCCTGAGCTTTGCAAACATTCTTTAAAATTAACAAAATATGACTAACTACTTATGTTACACAAATTTATAACTGTTTACAATTTGTAAAAATATATTAACCCTCCGGCCTTTGCTCCTTTTACTTTTGTTCTGATAAAATACATGACAGGAAACAGCTCAGGGGAGACAGGGGTATTTTACCTCATAGTTCAGAATATCGTGCATCATGGTGAAAGGCCAGGGCATCAGGGCCTTTAATGCTGGTCACATTGTGCCCTCAACCAGGAGAGCAGTAAAGTCATGCCTGCAGGTGCTCAGCCTGTTTCTCTCATATGACCCATTCCAGAATGACCCGCCCAAATATGGTCCCACCCACAACTAAGATGACTCTTCCCATACCATGTAAGATAATCAAGGCAACACCTCACAGGGTGCCCGGAGACTCGTCTCCTAGGTGATTCCATTGGCAGTCTCAATCATCACACTTTAAAGTTTGTTTTGCTACATATATGAGCCATTTGCCTCCACTATGAAAACAGAAAAATCATACAAAGCAATGCAGAGGCATGGACACCGCAGAATTAAGCTTCAGTCTTTGGGCCGATTAACTCTGATCCCACTTACTTCTCTCTTAAGGAGGGATAATATGGCTTGTCTTAAAGGAAGTTTTAGCAAGTGTAAAAAAAGGAATTGGTCAGTGCTCACAGCAGTGAGCCAATAACCAATGGCAATGCCTGAAATGGTGAGAATGCCTGACACCAAAGACTGGTTGGAGGACTTTTCTTTTAACATAGTCTTTGTGTTAAAATCTAAGAGCCCCCTCTCCCCTTTTTGGTGCATGTGTATCTACATACTTACATATTGCTGGTTGAGAGCCACCTCCCTGATAATTATGTGTTACAGTCTCAGTCCCTAGAATGCCACTCTTGGGTCATGCAGAGTCATTAATGTGTGGAGTTAGTGGGCTGTTCTAGGAACAGAGAGCATGGCCTGGAGCAGACTGGGCTGTTGTAGGTACTGAGAGCATGGCCTGGAGCAGGCTAGGCTGTTCTAGGTACTGAGAGCATGGCCTGGAGCAGACTGGGCTATTCTAGGTACTGAGAGCATGGCCTGGAGCAGACTGGGTTGTTCTAGGTACTGAGAGCGTGGCCTGGAGCAGACTGGGCTGTTCTAGGTAGTAAGAGCATGACCTGGAGCAGACTGGGCTGTTCTAGGTACTGAGAGCATGGCCTGGAGCAGACTGGGCTGTTCTAGGTACTGAGAGCATGGCCTGGAGCAAGCTAGGCTGTTCTAGGTACTGAGAACATGGCCTGGAGCAGACTGGGCTGTTGTAGGTACTGAGAGCATGGCCTGGAGCAGGCTAGGCTGTTCTAGGTACTGAGAACATGGCCTGGAGCAGACTGGGCTGTTCTAGGTACTGAGAGCATGGCCTGGAGCAGGCTAGGCTGTTCTAGGTACTGAGAGCATGGCCTGGAGCAGACTGGGCTGTTTTAGGTACTGAGAGCATGGCCTGGAGCAGGCTAGGCTGTTCTAGGTACTGAGAGCATGGCCTGGAGCAGACTGGGCTATTCTAGGTACTGAGAGCATGGCCTGGAGCAGACTGGGCTGTTCTAGGTAGTAAAAGCATGGCCTGGAGCAGACTGGGCTGTTCTAGGTACTGAGAGCATGGCCTGGAGCAGACTGGGCTGTTGTAGGTACTGAGAGCATGGCCTGGAGCAAGCTAGGCTGTTCTAGGTACTGAGAGCATGGCCTGGAGCAGACTGGGCTGTTCTAGGTACTGAGAGCATGGCCTGGAGCAGACTGGGCTGTTCTAGGTACTGAGAGCATGGCCTGGAGCAGACTGGGCTGTTCTAGGTACTGAGAGCATGGCCTGGAGCAGGCTAGGCTGTTCTAGGTACTGAGAGCATGGCCTGGAGCAGGCTGGGCTGTTGTAGGTACTGAGAGCATGGCCTGGAGCAGACTGGGCTGTTCTAGGTACTGAGAGCATGGCCTGGAGCAGGCTAGGCTGTTCTAGGTACTGAGAGCATGGCCTGGAGCAGACTGGGCTGTTCTAGGTACTGAGAGCATGGCCTGGAGCAGACTGCCCATTTCCTTCCCTTGGCCTTTCTTTCTCTGTTTCCCTCACTCCTTTGTTCCATTCTTTTTTTTTTCTTTTTTATAAGATTAATATTTTTGCTTTGCTGGGTACCCTTCTTCTCAGGCTATGGCAGGTCAAAAGCAACAGATTTCTCTGGTCATACCTAGGTTATGATCTTCAAAATTAAGAAAAATAAATCTTTTTTATAAGTTTCTTTGTTACAGTGATAGAAAAATGAGTAATACACATACATTAAAAAGTTTCCTTAAAAAGTAAAAACACAATATTGACATGTTAAAAATAAAGACCAGCATGGCAAGATGTTCCCTAAAAGTGAAACAATATTACTTATATCTAGGGAGTAACAAGCAAGTGTCTAATTGAACCTAAAGCATGCTCAAATGGAGGGAAATCATGCCAGGTAATAAAAACCCAGCTAACTACTGGGGTTAGTGAAGCCATGGCTCTGCAGGCCACTGAACTAGTCCAGCGTAATTCCTAACTGCAGTCTAAATACTCATCCTTATACCCCCAGAGGGCTGCAGCTCTCACCCCTTATCAATGAATACTTTGCAACAAATGCAGATCATTACAGAAAACCATAGTGTCAAAATGCAGAGATTAACTCTTCATGGAAAGCCCAGACCCAACAGTTGCATCTGTAGAGAAATTCCTGCATCTAAGACTCAGGGAACATCACAGAAGAGGGGACACAAGGATTGTACGAGCCAAAGGCTCATGGCATCTACTGTGAAGTGTGTCTTAACAGGGAAACTACAGCTATAATAGTTCTATGACATAGATGCCTAAACAAGACCTGACCATCAGTGATACCAATAGACACACTGATTCAGAAGAGGAAATATTACTGGGTCCCTCCCCTAGACAAAGAACTACAGACAATTAACTATTGCTGAGAGGGAGAATTAGCCTGTTCCGGGGATGAGCTCCCCCTAGTGGTCACAATACAAAGTTGTCAGCCCTGAAATCAGAAACAAGCAAGCAACACTCAACACTGGACAGACCCAGTAGGTTGAATGTACATAGTTATGCATGCCTATAGAGATCGAGAGACCTGCCTAAGGTGGGTAGCCCCATTCCGTGAGCGGGAAGATGGAGAGCGACTAGAAAGTGGGCTGAGTTGGAGCATTCATCTTTGTGACCATGCATACAGCAGCATCAGTCACCTGTGGTGTGAATTCTCATTGGTCTAATAGCAAGAACCTGGCGTCAGATATTAGGAAGACTGAAAGATCAGAGAAGCAGAGCAGCCAGCCACTGGTTCTTACCTCTATGAAATTCTAAGAACAAATGGGGTATCCTGTCTCTACAAGTCCTCAGACTGAATACCATGAGCTCCTGTCTCCTTCTGCCTTATATTCCTCTCTCTGCCCAGCCATATCACTTCCTGTCTCCACCTCCCTAGTGCTGGGATTAAAGCTGTGAGCCACAACTGCTTGGCTGTTTCTCTTTGAGACTGGATCAATCACGTGTAGCCCAGGGTCTGAACTCACAGACATCCACGCATCTCTGCCTCCCTCATGCTGGGATTAAAGGTGTGAGCCACAACTGCCTGGCCTCGATGGCTAGCTAGTGGCTCGCTCTGCACGCTGATCTTCAGACAAGCTCTATTTGTTACAGCACAAACAAAATACCACCACAGTCGCCTCAAGCTCCCGAGTCAGGATTCCTCACCTAGAGGGACTGTTCCTCAGACAGGTGAACACAATAAATCCTTCCTTCCTTCAGTTGCTCTCGTCAGGGTTCTCACAGTGTCAGGAAAATCAGCTAAATCAATGCTCCTGAAAACTCAAAATAAAATGCATCTATAACTAAAATTTCAAAGGATTAAAATCATATTTTAAATTTAAGACACTGGATTTCTTTTCACTGTAAAATGCTTTTGTTATTAAGGGTGTTTCACTTGACAGCGTAGGAAACCTCATATGTATTTTCCCTTTTATTTAGACTTTTCTAAGTTTAAGGAAGTGTCTGTCATGTTTTTATTTTAGAGAAAACTAACTCAGTCCTTCTATATTAAAGTTAAAATGTACTTTGCATCAAAATATGCGTATTGGAGTTAGTCATCATACCTGCAATCTCATCCTTGAAGGTTTGTTTTCTATAAATTGGATGGGTGTTTGTTTTCCAGGGGGGTCATTATTTAAAATACTTTTTCTGGCTTTTTTCTTCAGCAAGAATAACAGTGTATTTCAGCATTAGTGGACTGAAAGACAACGGCCTTTTATTTTAAAGAATTTGTATGCATTTCTCATTTATCACCACAGGGTGGAGTATTGCTTTAAATATGGACTTCTTCAACCCTGCTTGAATAGCTAGATTAATTCTATTATGCAAGTGAATAATCAAAGTCCTGGTGAATTGTTGGATAAGTACTGAAATTTCAATCACTACAGGGCTCAGCGGAACTATTACTTGGGATAATTAAGGATAATAAACAACAGAAGAAAAGCAGACTGCTATAATCCACGGAAAACTCTATGGCTCAGGCGTATGAAGCAGCACTGGGGGTCCATGCCATCATACATGCTTTCTCCAAAGGCAGGAGTCACAATATAACTATGATTTTAATTATCTGTATTTTGGGCATATCTTAATTACGGTAATGTACAATGTATTGAAAATGTTGAATTTCATATTTTGAGAATATGATTTTTCCCTTGAATTGATTTACTATTTAGATAAATTTGTTTTTATTTTTGTGTATGGGTGTTTGCCTGCATGTATGTCTGTGTACCATGTGTGTGCTTGGTGCCTAAGAAGACCCGAAGAGGGCATTGGATCCCCTGGAACTGGAGTTTAGGATGATTGTGAGCTACCATTGGGTGCAGGAATGAAATCTAGATGCTCTGGATGAGCAGCGAGTGTTCGTGACCACTGGGCTATCTCTCCATCCCCTGAGCTGCTATCAAAGCCTCCTGTTGACAATTCAACTTGGCTGCTTATTTGTAGTCACTTCATATTCATAATTCCAAGCGGCGCTAAGGGCAAGGTGATATTCTTTCAGTCAGTCAACGCATACACATTTATTCATTTATTTATCTACTTTTGAGACAGTATTTGTTATTTTCTCCTAGACCGGCCTCACACTTTCTTTCCTCTTTCCTCATCCCCTGAGTCCTACAGCATTAGACTTTGGCTGCTCTGCAGATTATGCTGGGTCCTGAACCTAGGACCCTGCATATTCTAGACTATGTTTTTTGCTGCTGTGACAAAATGCATGAGAAAAACAGCTTATGGAAATGGAAAGAATAGTTGTTTTGGGCTCACAGTTTGGGGGTGTGTCGTGGTGGGGAAGGTCTGGTGGCAGAAGTGTGATTCAGCTGGGTGACACCCGTAGTCAGGAAGCAGACAGTGGTGAACATTGTTGCTCATTACTGAGTAACAGTACTGAGATTCCAGGCACATTCAGGGTGGCCCTTCGCATCTCTATTAAGCCTAGTTTGCAACTCCCTTACAGACACAGCAGAGGTTGTCTCTGCCAGTTCTAGAGTCTGCCAAGCAGAAAATCAAGCCATGTGTTCTGTCACTGGGGAGTAAAAGTAGCCTGTTAAGCTTCTAATTCAGAGCCGGTACAAATCATCTTCCCAGAACCTAAGGGCTTGAGAGGCATAATACTGCATACCCATAAGATCTCTGCCTGACCCTCCTTGCTCAGAAGAACAGAGGCAGGGCTTATGTTTGGACAACAACATGGGTATAACTCAAACTCTCACTAGTTATGGAGATGAACGAATGCACATCTAAGGCCTCCAGTGATCCACACCTTCGTTTTAGGACAGAACTCTGAAACATGTGAAATGTATGTGTATGTGACTTAGACCCAGTGCTCTTCAGATGTGTCTAGATACAGCCAGCCTGTCAACACCTTCCACCTGCGAGCCCCGAGGGAAGTATGCCGAAAGAAAATGATCATTTCCCACAGCATCCTGTCCAGAGGTGCTCAGGGAGGTCTGAAGAGAGCTGCCTATTGGGTGCTGGGAAACAAGCCTGGGTCCTCTCTACGAGCCACAGGAGCTCGTTGTCAGCAGAGTCATAGCTCCACCATTGCTGTAATTATTAAGCAATAGTAAACTAAACATGTAAGTGTTTAGTACAAAATTTAAATTTTATTGACGTAAATTTATAACACATAAAAATAATCATTTCCAAGTCTATAATGTAGTGGCCTTTAACACGGACACAGTGTTGTGTAGCCACTGCCTCTGAGTTTAAAATTTTTATCATCCCACAAAAGTGTTTGGTAGTCATCAAGTTATGACTCTCTCTGTTCCGCTCCTCTCTCTTCTTCCCTCTCTGCCCTTTACCTTCTGTACTCAGAGATTTCTTCTGTCTAGGCCAGATGCTTCCTTTGATAAGACATTAAGAAATATGTGACCTTTTGTATCTGTATTCTTCATTTAGTATGTTTCCAGGGCTTGTGCATGTTGTAGCATGCACCTGAATTTCATTCCCTCTTAAAGCTGAGCAATATCTCACTCCATGTATATACACCTGTTGCTTAGCCATTCATCTGCCTGGGTTCTTGGATTACTTCTACCCATGGTTTGAATAAGAATGGCTCCCATAGACTCATATTTGAATGCTTAGGGAGGGACATTAGGAGATGTGGCCTCGTTGGAGTGGGTATGGCCTCGTTGGAGGAAGTAGGTCACTGTGTGTGGGCTTTAAGGTTTCAGAAGCCCAAGTCAGGCCCAGTGGCTCTCTCTTTTCCTGTTTCCTGTGGATCCGAATGTAAAACTTTCCATCATTCGTTAACTTCTCTGGTCAAGCCCTCTCAGACACACCCAGTGACATGCTATGATGAGCTCCTAGGCATTCCTCAATGCGGTCAAGTTGACATGCATGATTAACCATTACACTATTGATCTTTTTCTACTCAATAATAATTACGTTTATTTTAAAGTTTCTTTGGTTATTATTTTCCACAAAGACATGTACTTAGAACTGTATCCTATGTGGAGTTTTCAGCCATGTCTTTTCTCATGTCAGAGTATGCATTTGTGTTCCATCCATGTCCCTGTGACTTGATTCTTTTTTTGTTGTTGTTGTTTAATTTTATACTGTTGTTTGGGTACATTACAATTTCTATCTACTAAAGGGTGTCTTAGTTTATAGCATTTTTAAATTTGGTTGTTTTCTTATTGTTGATTTTAACTCTTTCTCTTATATGATAGAAAAATGTTCTTTGTTAGTCACTGTGAGTTGGATATAAAATATTTCCATAGACTCATGCATTGAAGGCTTTCTGGTGGCACTTTTTTTTTTTTCAGAAACACAAAAAGTCAGAGAGAACTTCAAGAAATAGAATGTCGTTTTCCTGGCCCTTCTCCCTCTCTGCTCCCTTTAAACCATGTGGTGAGCTGCATTTCTTTACCACAGTGCTCCCTGCTCTGCCATGCTCCCTGCCATAATGCTCAACCCTACCACAGGCTCACAACAATGGAGTCAGTGGCTAGGAACTGAAACCTGTGAATTCACGAGCCAAAATAAAACTTGTCTTCTTTAACCTGTTCAAGCATTTTCCAGTGATGAGAAGTCTTACTGATACAGATATGGTCTCTGTAAGCAGTTTGCAAATGGCATTCATATTATTTTATCATTCCTTTTTATGGAGCATAAGCTTTTTATTTAAATGAAGTCCACCCTATCAATTTTTTTTCATTAATCACGCCTTTGGTGCATCTAAAGCATCCCAATCATTTCTCAAAAGCTTTCTTCTGTCTTATCTCATAGGAATCTTTCCTTATACTTTTCTTTGTAATATATATGTATTACATATTAAGTATATGTAATAATATATAAATAATATAATATATATCAATTTCTGGGCACATGATTTGTCCACCATTCTGTTCTAATATTTACTAAGACCTCACTGATGACTCAGAGACTTTCTGTGTCATGGAATTGGACGGTCTAGGTCTCCCACTCCTCTATATTACCTTTAAAATTAGTTTATGCACATGAACAACATGGTGGGATCTGATTGCAATGACCAATATTTATCAGATGTGGAATAATTGAGTGTTGATAATATTGTCTTTCAATTTATGAGAATATTGTATCTGTACCTTATTTAGTTCTTGGATTTATGTCATAAGTATTTTATAGAGTTGCCCTTATAAGTTGTATATATCTCTTGACAGATTTATATTTCTTTTTGTAATTTGGGGAATTGGCTACTTTTACTAGTATATGTTTCTAATTTCAAAATTTCTTCTTTCTTGTTGACATACGAGGAAGTGGTTGGCTTTTTGAAATGAACTTTGTCTCCTGCTATAATCTCTCATTTGTTCCAAATGTGGTTGTTTCCAAAGAGCAGGTCAGTTCTTCCGCATTTGACAGGTATGGTTATTGAAATACAATGTTATCATATTGTTTTATGTGAAGAAACTAATTTTAAAGCCATTATAGAGAAGCAGTAGACCTAGACCATCCAATCCCATATGACAGTTTGCTGTATTTTGAAATCATTTGATCATGCCATGGAGAACTTTCTAAATTTAGTTTATCTAAGATTTTATGCATTTTATTTCCCCTTGTTGTATTACATTATCTAGAATTTCTAGTGCAATATTGCAAAAAACCCAGGGAGTTAGGACATTGTTACGTTGTTTGCGTGGGAACGATTCAAGTGTAGCTGTTACGGATGCTGCAATCTACATAGTTGTAGGTGCTCGTTATTAAGGGAGGATCTTCCCCGCTATTCCTGTTTTACTAAGAACTGAGAGTAAATTTGTACAGAATGACGTTTCCACATCCAGTGGGATGATTGTGATGTTTTTCTTCTTCACATCATCAGCCTGCTGGGGGAAACTGAGTTTGAGATGGCAACCTAGCCCTGCACACACAGGATACATTGCGACTGGTTGTCATACGTGATTCGTTTTTCTTGCAACATCCCTGACTTATTTTTGTGATAGAGTGATGTTGTCCTTGTATATCAATTAGGAACCTGCCCCTCTATTTCTGTCTACTGACAGAGGTTGTAATGAATTGGTGTGCTTTCTTTCTTGAATGTTTGGTAGAGTTCACACTGGTGAACACATTTTGCTCTGATACTGTTTGGAAGATAGGCTGATAAACTCTTTTTGTTGTTAAACTGTCACAAGTTAGAGTTATCTGAAAAGAGGAAAACCATTCACGTTAGTCCACTGACAAATTGCAGGGCAATTTTGAAAATGATTGTTGATAAAGAAAGGCCCAGGTTATGGTGGTTGGTGCCATTTGGGCAGGTGGTTCTGGTTTGTGTAAAAAAGCTAGTTGAGAAAGCTCCGAGGAGTGAGCCAGTGAGCAGCATTCCTCCAATGCCTCTGCCTCAGTTCCTGATTCTAATGGTTTCCTGCTTTAAATTCCTGCTGTGACTTCCCTCAGTGATAGAGTGTGTCCTAAGACTTGTAGCATGAAATCAACTCCTATTTCCCAAGTTGCTTTTGGTCATGGTAGTTTACTACAGCCACAGAAACCTAGTTAAGGTTAATATTATTGATTTAGCATCATTAACAAATACTTTTGTCAATTAAAACTTGTTATATTTTTGTGAATTTAGAAAACTTATTTTTTGAATGAATATAATTTCTGAAATTTATAATTTATTTTTTTAAAAAATAATCCAGCTACAGGCTTACAAATTTGTCAAAGAACCAATTTTTCATTTGCCATAGGATTTACAATTTATGGATCCTGAAGCACTAGAGCAGAATAGATAGGTAAAATTATCAGCCTGTCAAGAAAACCCTCCATTTATATAAAGTAAATGGTTTGACTGGATAAAAAAGAAGGACATCCTCAAGTGAGGGAGATGGGTCATCAGATAAAAGCTACATGAACAGGTATGATAACCCACATTCAATCTCTAGTCCCACAAAGTGTCAGAAAAGAAAATCTCGAAAGGCCTCTGATGCCCATGGACATGCCATGGCACAGGTGTGCCTACAAGTATTCCTGCACAAAATAGATACACATTTAAAAAAGATATGCAGAATGTAAAGGGGAAAAGGCATTTTAACTCCTAGTAATCCCAGTTGGTGGAGGCCTCCAAATATATTACTTATACAAATATTTTACTTATATTTATATTATTATTAACATACTATTATCCTTATTGTCATCGTTTGAAGATAAAATGAAGTCATCAAATATTGTTATAGCAATATAGGACTGGAAACCAGAATAATGCTCTTAGGAACAGAAAAAGAGCTTTGGTTTCTCAGGGTTTCTATTGCTGTGATAGAACACCAGGACCAAAGTGACTTGGGGAGGAAGTGGTTTATTTCATGTACACTTCCTCCTTACAGTTCATCATGGAAGAAAGGGCAGAAAATCAAAGAAGGTAGATAAACAGAGATGGCGCTTTTGGTTCCTGGCCACCTAGACTCTAATAACCACACAAAGCTATATTAATTACAACACGGTTTGACCAATGGCTTAGGTGTATTACTAGCTAGCTCTTATATCTTAATTAACCCATTTCTATTCATCTGTGTATTGTCATGAGGCTGTGGCTTACCGGCAAGTTCCTGGTGTCTTTCTCCTTTAGTAGTGGCATGGTGTCTACCTGGTTCTGCCATCTTTCTCAGATAATTTTCTCAGTTTCTCCGTAACTCAGTTTCTAGGTTAAGGATCAACAGAAGAAAATAAAACACAGGAACACAGGTGTGTGTCATGTAGGTCATTTCAATATGAACTTAATAAATCTTGCCAAAGTACCTAACTGTACATCAGATCTTCTAAGGACCAAAGCAATAAGAGGGCTGACTTGTTGTCCCACCCGGTACCCCACAACCGGCAAACTCCAAAGAAAAATCACACACAAGACTCCATAAGATTATAAACTGATTGGCCCATTAGGTCAGGCTTCTTATTAGTCTTTGTAACTTATATTAATCCATTATCATTATCTATGTTAGTCATAATGACTCAGTACCTTTTCCAGAGGGGGAAACTTACATGTTGCCTCTTCGGTGGTCTGTGCAGGAATGGCAGAGGGACCTTCCTCCTCCGTAGCCTTATTCTATTCTCATTGCCCCGCCTCTACTTCCTGTCTGGTTGACCTGCCTATACGTCCTGCCTGGCCAATCAGTGTTTCATTAAAATACATGATTGACAGAATACAGATAATTCTCCCACACCATTTCCCTCTTTTTTTTTTTAAACAAAGGAAAATACCCATAGTCCATTTGTTGGGAATGTGGGCATAGTATTTCAGGCTACTTCCTGCTGGTTGGGGGCGCTGATGATCTTATGGGGACCTAAAGAAAATTTAGAGTTATAATCAAGTCCTGACTGTAGTATCCTGTGAGTCTTGATCATCTCAGGCAGCAGTCTTGAATCTGTTCTGGATGTAGAATTCAGACATCCAGGCCATCTGTTCCTACCGGAAATTTCTCAGGAGGTCTCCCTTGATGGAACCTGATTTTTCTTAACTCAGAATGAATCCATAGCTTCTCATTTTCTGTGGAAACAAAAGTAAAATCTCTTCTCCAAAGTAACATACCTTTTGACTTCAGTTTTGAAGCCAAGGTATTTTCAAAATACCTATCTTGGGTTAGTTCAGCAGCATTTATAAACAGAAGTGTTTTAGCAGCTGTTTCTCCTTCCTCAACAATCAAACAATTCAAAGAGAGCATAATAACATACAGTATCAAGATTCTCTGTGTATTTTTTATCTTTGTGTGGCTTTACTTTAACCTCTATTTCTTTAATTTTTATTTTTACTTTTTGAGACAGGTTCTCTGTATATCTTTGCCCTGGAATAACACTGTAGACCAGGCTGTCCTTGAAGTCACAGAGATCCTTCTGTCTCTGCCTCCCCAGTACTGGGCTCAAAGGTGTTTGCTACCACACCTTGAACTCACAGAGATCCACGTGTCTTTGCTTCCCCAGTGCTAGGATTAAAGGTGTGTGCTACCACACCTTGAACTCAGAGATCTGTCTGTCTCTGCCTCCCAGGCATTGGGATTAAAGGTGTGTGCTACCACACCTTGAAGTCACAGAGGTCAGCTACCTCTGTCCCTTAAAGTCTCAGAGGTCAACGTACCTTTGCCTCCCAGGCATTGGGATTAAAGGTGTGTTCTACCACACCCAACTACTCTCTTTCTTTTTACTTTAAGAACTTTAACTTTTATCCTGCCTATATTTTTAACACACTGTAAACCATTTAGAGAGGTTTTCTTCCTCTTTGAATCTCTCTTTATTGTATATCTCTTTTTTTCTGACCACATGAGTCTAAAACCGTGGCTTTGACGGCTAGATCCAATCCATTCCTTAGCTTTCCAGACTCATGGTAGAGGTACCACTGGAGCCTTTTACTGCCCCAACTCTATGGTGTTTTAAGTTCCCTGCCAGCAAGCAAGCTGGAGCATTCTGCTCACAGACCACACTCAGTCGGACTGCCTGCCTGAAAGAGTCAGAGATTGCCCTGGCAGGACAGTCCAGAAAGCCGGCATTTTAAAACAGCGCAGCTTTTTTCCTGCTACGTCTGAAAACCGCAAAGCATGCATTCAGCTTTTCATCAACACAGTTTAAGTGTTTTGTGGAAGGACCTCTTAAAAGAGCTGCAGGGTTTTGCAGCTAAAGCTGAGTCAGGAAGCCTCTCTTAGATGAGAGCATTTGCTTGCCTCTAGCAAGCAGAGCAGACCCGAGAAATTGCTGCTACCAAGAAAACATGCTTTACTCTATTCTTTCCCAAACTTTGTCAGGCTTTCTGTGGATTCAGTTATCCACGTCTGGGCGCCATTTGTAACATGAGGGCCGGCTTGTTGGGGTTTCTGTCCCACCTGGTACCCCGCAACTGGCAATTCCCAAAGAAAATAACACAGAGTCTACATTAGGTTATAAACTAATTGGCCCTTATCTTAACTCATGATTCTGATCTATGTTAGCCATATGGCTTGGTACCTTTTTCAGCTGTGCAGGTTACATGCTGTCTCTTCGGTGGTCTGCACAGGAGTGGCTGAGGAAGTTTCCTCCTCCCTAGCCTTCTCTTATTCTCATTGCCCTGCCTCCACTTCCTGTCTGGTTGACCCACCTATACTTCCTGCCTGGCCAATCAGCGTTTTATTAAAATACATGATTGACAGAATACAGACAATTTTCCCGCAGGAAACAGCCCTCAAAGGGGTAAGCCTGACAGACACCAACTCTGAGAATTCATCAGATCTGTGTTATCATCATAACAATTAATAACGTTCAAAGACTGGCTGAACATAGCAACCAGGAAACATGCCAAATCAAGATGGCTTCAAAACTTTAATCATAGTGCTGTAAGCTTGAGCATGAACATCCTTGTCAAACACAACATGTGGGGCACATAGGACATGGGTGTTGGCTGAGTGAAGCAAGACTCATCCAAATCTTGTGAGGGCATATACCTCTCATGGCTGATGTCTGTCGTCTGTCCTACACAGCGAAGCCTTCTCTCCAAAATAGAGTTCCAGGGACAGTTTGATATATCGGGCTATTTCAAGGCTCAAAAGACCATTTAGATTATTTCGATTATTAATAAGTAATCTACTGGTGTTATTAATTATTATCATATAAACTTAGGATGTAGAAAAATACTGTAGGCAGTGGCTGAAAAAATGCCCAGCTGTCACAAAGTATGCAGCAGGTGAACTTGAAAACACAGCTCTTAGTTTGTATACACACAAGGAGATGAAATTACTATGTATCTACCTGAAAAGGTAATTGGAAAAAGGGCAAAGACTTAGTATTTAAGAGACAGTGGCTGCGCGCTCTCCATAACCATCACATGACTGAACCCCTTCAAACCCAGCTTTCACAGACCAAGAGGTGAGTGACATTTTTACAATTTTCATATACTTTCCTTATTATTTTCCCCTTTAAGAGTTTAAATATCTTACTTATATTTATATTATTATTAGCATACTGTTATCCTTATTGTCATCATTTGAAGATAAAACGAAGTCAAGGTATGAATGTGCTTTGCCATCTCTGAAGCAATGTAAATATTTCAGTTCGCACACCCTTATTTTAACTTTGCTTTCAAAATCTTTTTTTATTCAAGGCATCCCTGAAATATATTACAGCAGTTACTATGTTCAGGTCATAGATTATTTCAGTTAATGCCAATCCGTGTGTCCTTTATTCATTGTTCTGTTTCTCCATGTGTACAATAAAAAAACTGAGGTGGGGGGGGGAGAGAGAAAGAAGAGCAACGAGAAGGGTCAATATCAGCAAAGTAACGTGACATACAGGAGTACAACTTTTAATAATGAAACTGTTTTAGACACTAATTTAAAAATAATAAAAATATAGATTTTTGAAATTAAAAAATTTGTAATAGTAACTATGACATTTATCTAGAGAATAAGAATATAAAGGTATTGATTATTTTTATTCTCATTCCACTTTCCCTGAAACTCTAATATGTCCGCAGTGTTCTATATCTTTGCTGACTTCCTTCATTAGAGTCTACGTGATTTTCCCTTAAGCAGTGGCAGGCTTCATGTCATTGTTCTGACTGCAGGTGGCACCGACTGACTTAATTTGTCCGTTCTATCTTAGTTATTCTTTCTTAATCCGCAGGCGCACATCATGAATCACGCTGAAGGGGAAGATGATAAATATTTCCTCGGAGGGAACAGTTCCGTGTGGGAAAACCAGTTTCTCTTTTTATCTATTGTCCTACCGGGAGCTCAGCCAGAACCACGTCTGTTTAATTCATTTGATAGATCTTTGTGTCTAGCCTGGGGACAAGAATACACAGACCTGGGATAAACACTCCATCACAGTAGTGGTGGCTGCCGTGATGAAGGGGCTTAGGAAGCCTGTTCACAGGTTTGCGTGCCGCGACTTCATGGGAAGGTGCGCTCTGAACTACTCTCTTCACAGTACCCTTCAACGCATTATATTTGCTTAAACATCCTCAAACACAGGAAAGAAGCAGGAGAGACCTGCTCTATGCAAGCTGCAAGCAGGAAGACCTGCAGAATAGGTAGGCTTGATTTAATATAAAATGTGGAGTTACTTCCAAACTGGGGACTATACTTTGGGCTGCTGGTCCAAGTTTTCTGTTATACTAAAACTAAAGGATGCTTTTGCTATTACAAAGTAGTGATTTATAGTTCTTATTCAGAAATCACATTTTGGAATTGTGCTTTAGAATTTATAACAGGATGGCAAGACTAAAGCCATGGAAATAACTTGATATATTCCTCTCCAGTTCAGAGACTGGCAGAATGGATGGGCCATTCCATTTTATCAAGCATTACTGAATAATCCAGAGCTAAAAGAGTAAAACCCGGTAAAGTCTAGCAGGGAAGCCTGTTTTGGGCTAAACTGATGAATGAAGCTGACTTAAGTGGAGAACAATTCCAGGGAATTTCTTAATATTTAATATTTGGAAATTAGAACCAAACTTAGAGGCTTTCTTGGTGAGATGGCAGTGTTCAAAGTGAATCTCCCCTTTGATGATCCAGATATCAATTTATAGTGATACTGATGAATTTCAGAATACAAAATTATATGTTCCTAATATTAGTGATTTTTATGGTGTGGGACAAAGCTTGTCTGATGAGTTGAGGCTCAAAATAATCCAGTATTGGTCACGTGCAAAACCAAATTAACAAAAAGACCTCAAAAGACATGTTTATTGCCAAGTGTTTGATTCCATAATTCTGGAAGTCAACCAAGTCCTTGTCCCATAACTCTATTTCATTCTGAATAAACGCAACGCTGGAATTGACCCACTGAAAACGGCCTGATATCATTCATGCGGGAAAGCTGTGGAATCAGAATTGATTTGGCCCTCCTTTCTGGCCTGTGGTAGAGAAAATAAATGCACGCAGTGACTTATGGTTGTTTCTTCAGGTGACTTGCATCTTGACTGACTTGATTTGTACTGATGGGACCAGAGAGAGAGACCTTGATCTGTCTCCCAGCAATGAAAAGTCAAGCCATTTTAAAACTTTTCATTCTCATTTTGTTCCTGCTGGGATTGATTGGTCCTGATCTTTTAGGCTTTATGTTATTGCCACGCCTCCTTTTAAAGAGCCCATCTCACTCCGTTGTTATTGTAGGTCCTTTGAAAATATAGCACAGGGCTCTTTAATTATATTACAAATTGATTCTTTTTTTTAATTAAAAATTTCCACCTCCTCCCCTCCTCCCATTCCCCCCCCCCCCCCCACAGTCCTAAGAGCAGTCAGGGTTCCCTGCCCCGTCTCAGTGGGTGGGCACACCCCTCGTGGTCCTGACTTCCTTGCTCATGTTCTCCCTCCTTCTGCTCCTACAAAGCCTTTTTTCCCCAGACTAGCTGAGCCACCCTCGAGTCTCCAAAGCCATGAAGTCTCTCATCTCCTTTTGCTTGAGATGCTTCACTTTCCTCTTCCTTTTCTGAAAATTTATCTTGACTACCACCAACTCTAGGAAACTTTCTCCTGTTCATTTGATCTGTAGCAGGTGCCATGACCTAGTACTTCTAAGAGCCGTCTGTAGCAGGTGCCATGACCTAGTACTTCTAAGAGCCGTCTGTAGCAGGTGCCATGACCTAGTACTTCTAAGAGCCGTCTCTCCTCAACTGCAGTGTTACTGTCATGTGATTGCCCTCATGTCATGTGATTGCCCTCATGTCATGTGATTGCCCTCATGTCATGTGATTGCTCTCATGTCATGTGATTGCTCTTATGTCATGTGATTGCTCTCATGCCATGTGATTGCTCTCATGCACACCACAAGCAATGCACCAGCCAAATCAGAACAATCGACCCATGCTTCTCTCTTCTATTATATGTGCCAAGGATACGGTGCAGGATGTGGACAGTATCTAGTTCTGGTTAGGTGAATAAAAGCGTGGAGTCTTAGAATAGTCAGTTAATTCTTAATCTGTTGATTCAAGCAGATATTTTAGATGAAATAATTATGTGGTATTAATGGAAGGAAATTCTACTTAGAGTCATAAGATATGAAAGGTATCTACCTAGACAAGAGGCTTAGTGTGCTCTTCAGTTTATATCTGGCTGACATAAAACTAAATTATTTCTAATGATGGAACAATTCTTAGAGACAGATTTCAGTCTTTTTAGTCTTAGATACAGTATAGCAGCCTGACAGTCTCTAGTCAATATTTAAAAATATTCAGAGCTGAGTTAATATACACACATTCACATAAATAAAATGAATGTCCATTCCTTGATAAAACCTTCCTGGTGAAGATAGGAGTTCACATTCTAACACATAAAGAGAAAGGAAGCAACAACCATGGTGCTCACACAGAGGAGTGCCATAGAGACAGGGTACCATAGAGACAGGGTGTCATAATAGAGAGAATGGAAGTCAACAATCCAGTATTGATTATGTTTTCTGATTCTGAGCTGATAAAGTTGAGGTTCAATGTAACCTAATCCAAAAATTTACACAGTTCTGTCCAGAATTGGATTTTCAATTTGGTCTCCCATGATAGTATCTGACGTCTTTGGCAATAAACCAGCCAGAAGTGACAAGATACTTATAGATGGAAGTTTCTGTTTCATCCGGTCCTGAACCATTCAGTCCCAAAGAAACACACAGAGGCAGCATTTGTAAACAGAATATGCACCTTTGGTTCCCAACTGACCAGACCAGGATAATCACAAAAGACTATATTACAACACTGTTTGGTTGAAGGCTCAGGCATCTTTCTAGCTAGCTCTAACATCTTTAGTTAACCTATTTCTATGAGTCTATGTACTGCCATGTGGCTGTGGAATTACCTCATTTTCTATATGTCCTGTTCTTTGGTGGCTGGTTGGCATCTCTTTGACTCCACCTACTCTCTCTCTATAACTCTGTTCGAATTTCCCACCTGGCTCTACTCTGCTAAGCCACTGGCCAAAACAGCTTTATTTATCAACCAATAAAAGCAATACATATACATGATGGAGGAGGGTCATCTGTCTATGTGTTACTTTCATTGGTTAATAAAGAAACTGTTTTGGCTTTTGATAGGACAGCATCTTAGATAGGCGGAGTAGACAAAACAGAATGCTGGGAGAAAGAAGCAGAGTCAGGCTGAGTCAGAGAGCCACCCACCATGAAGCTGCCAGGTTAGACATGCTGAATCTTTCCCGGTAAGCCACGACCTCGTGGTGAGATACAGATTATTAGATATGGGCTGAATCAAGATGTAAGAGTTAGCCAATAAGAGGCTACAGCTAATGGGCCAGGCAGTGCTCAAAAGAATACAGTTTCTGTGTAATTATTTTGAGTAAAGCTAGCCAGGAGTCAGGTGGTGGGACACAGCCCGCTGATCCTTTTACATATACAGAAGAACATCCCACTTCACCTCCTCTTTTCTGTCTAATTAAAAATGAAGTTTTAACTTTAACATAGTAAAATTACATATACAAAACAGTTATCAAATAGGAATTACAGTTATAATATTTAATCCATTTACATTTGACAAATTAAGGAAAATATCTATCCTATTTTTGTGAGTCTAAAGTTTTATATATAATTTATCTTTTATCATAACTAAGGAAAACTATCATTATAACTATCTAGTCTTCAACCCAATCAAAGACCCCAGAAGGATATAATATTACCTAAGTAAACATGAAGTGCATTGTAAGCAACTTACATAACTCTAGGATTGACAGATACATAGAATTGACAGAAACATCTAGCTACCTGGACAGTCACCCAGAGTTCTTCTGTAATGTTGGGGCATCCATCCATCTTCAGTCTAGAGGACCATAGATACTCTTAGAGTTCAAAAGAGAGAGAGAGAGAGAGAGAGAGAGAGAGAAAGAGAGAGAGGTCATGGGACCCTGAAAGATACATTTAGACTAAAAACTTCAGCCAGATATTTTAGAAAAAACTAAAACATATTTCAATTGTATGAAATAATATTATATGATTCAATTTTTGGGTGATATGAACAAATATCTATTCAACCCAAGTAGAGAACTCCTGGCAGATCAAGCAAATGATTCCACCCAAGCCTAGCTGGGCACACAACTGAGTTCTTTGGGTTTCTTACAAACAGCATGCATGAGGGGTCTCTTTTTTTTAAAAAAAATTATTTATTTATTTATAAAAATTTCCACTTCCTTCCTCCCAATACCCTCCCACTTCCTCCTCCCTCTCCCCCTCCCTCTCCAATCCTAAGAGCAGTCAGGGTTTCCTGCCCTGTGGGAAGTCTAAGGTCCTCTCCCCCCCGTCCAGGTCTAGGAAGGTGAGCATCCAAACAGACTAGGCTCCCACAAGGCCAGTCCATGCAGAACAATCAAAACTCAGTGCCATTATCCTTGGCTTCTCAGTCAGCCCTCTTTGTCAGCCACATTCAGAGAGTCCAGTTTGATTACATGCTCCATCAGTCCCAGTCCAGCTGGCCTTGGTGAGCTCCCATTAGATCAGTCCCATTGTCTCAGTGGGTGTGCGCACCCCTCGCGGTCCTGACTTCCTTGCTCATGTTTTCCCTCCTTCTGTTCCTCATTTGGACCTTGGGAGCTCAGTCCAGTGCTCCAATGTGGGTCTCTGTCTCTATCTTCATCCATCACCAGATGAAGGTTCTATGGTGATATGCAAGCTATTCATCAGTGTGGCTATAGGATAAGGCCAGTACAGGCACCCTCTCCTCTGCTGCCCATGGAACTAGTTGGGGAAATCCCCTTCAGCACCTGGGAACCCCTCTAGAGCCAAGACTCTAGCCAATCCTAAAATGGCTCCCTTGGTTAGGATAACTTCTTCCCTGCTCCCATATCCACCCTTCCTCCCTCAATTATCCCACTTCCCCAAGCTCTCCCCAATTCCCCCTTCTCCCCTCTCTCTCCCCATCTCCCTTTCTCCCCAACCCCCCCCCACGCCCCGCTCCCAACTTTTGCTCGATGATCTTGTCAACTTTCAATATTCTGGAGGATAAATATATGTTTTTCTTTGGGTTCACCTTCTTATTAAGCTTCTCTAGGACCATGAACTGTAGGCTCAATGTCCTTTGTTTATGGCTAGAATCCGCTTATGAGTGAGTACATACCATATTCATCTTTTTGGGTCTGGGTTATCTCACTCAGGAAAGTGTTTTCTATTTCCATCTATTTGTGTACAAAGTTCAAGATATCATTGTTTTTTACCACTGAGTAGAACTCTACAGACCACAGCTTCTTTAGTTAACAGCAAGCTCTTCCGTGTTCCCCTTGCAAACCATTTTCAATGGTCTAAGAATCACATGGTCTGTTGTTTCAGTGATAGGAACTATCGAGGAAGAACTCTCTGTACTATTACCTGTACCACTGTCCATGACCGAAGACCTGATAGTCAGCTTTGGGGAGCAATCACTGTTTGGGCTGATGGTTCCAGGGGAGGTAGCCCACCATGGCAGGGAAGGCAGAACCGGAGAGTGTGGTGATTGCTCCTTGTATCTTATCTAAGTCAGGATGGATGAAAGTTGGGCCCCAAGTAGGGCTGGTCTATATCCTCAAACAACTTTTCTCCCAGTAGGCTACTGTAATAGGACAGAGGGCCTGCTTGTTCTTCCCAGCCGCCCGGCTAGCTTAGCCCCAAAATAACCACACAGAAACTGTATTAATTAAATCACAACTTTGCTCATTGGTTCTAGTTTCTTATTGGCTAATTCTTATATCTTAATTTAACCCATCTCTATTAATATGTGTATTGCTACATGGCAGTGGTTTATTGGGTAAAATTCCCAGCATCTGTCTCTGGTGGATCCATGGTGTCCCTCTGATTCTGGCTCCTTTCTCCCAGCATTCCATTTAGTTTTCCCCACCTACCTAAGTTCTGCCCTATTAACAGGCCAAGGCAGTTTCTTTATTCATTAACCAAGAAAAGAAACACACAGACAGAAGGACCTCCCACACTAGGCTACTTCCTCCAGGGAAGTCATACTATTTAAAAGTTCCATAACCTTCCCGAATAGCACTATGAGCTAGGGTTAAGTGTTCAAATACAAGAGTATATAGAGGGTATTTCATATCCAAGCTATGGCAGTTGTTCAACTGAACTGTTTAGAATTTTCAATGGCATAGATCTCTAACTGAATCTACATACTTTCTTCAAAGTCTTTGATTTTTTTCTCTTCACTACATAAAAGATTTAGTGAATAGTTGGCTACATCATGGCAACGGGGCATCATTTTACCACCCTTGCGGACAAAGCTTCGAACAGACACAAAATTGCAACAAAAGGAGGCAAGGCGAATGCAATCATAGTTACACTCTGTGCACTTCCAGATCCCGCTGTCTTTTCTTTCCAAGTTGTCTGCTATGGTGTAGCTGAGAAAACACAAGGTGTAAATAAGAAGGAGCAGCTAGGTGGCATGGGGATTTGGTGAAATAATCTTTCATTTCTGGAAGTAGGTTTGAAAAATGTTGTCAAAATCCACAAGTGCTGGGTGGAGTGCAAGTTGTCTCTGGATATCTGACCCTGTAAACGCAGAAGTCCCAAGCCCTGCAGCCAAGTAGCCAGGATGGAAAGAGCAGACACATTGGTTGGAGCTGAGGTGAGTGAACAGACATGCTTACGTCCCTGGAGGAAATGTGTGGAGAGAGGAGAAATGATATTTTTGGCACTTGCCGAAGTTCCTGGATTCAGCATATCATAATGAATAAATGGCAGTGTGCACTTGGCAGCAGAAATGAAACTTAATGACTCATTAATTGAGATAAATGTAATTCTTCTTGAAAGAAATTCTGTCTCAAGTTTCAGACATGGGGAGTTACTTATGACAGAGAACTTGCTTAATTACAAACCTGAATGGAGATGAGAAACAGCAATGAAAGGAAAAACAGAACAATTCGCTATGAAAATGTCTCGGCACAATGTCTCAATGCTTAGGCGGCAGAGATGACTGGCCGATGTCTGGACACAGTGTTTACAAACAAGTCATGTGTGATCCTGCTCAGTGGTTTGTGTTTTATGAGTTGCTGTCTTCAACAATATATCACACCTAGGCAATCCCCAAATGAAAGGAAAAATACATATTTGCAGACCCTTTGAGTTGTGTTAAAACTCAGGCTTTAAGGTCCATTTCCTAAGCTGTACTAGTGAATAACACAAAGATTCCCAGGACTCAGGTTGTATGTGCAGCACCTGATTTGATGTCCCAGGCACATTCTCTCTTCTCCAGTCCTGAGAGCTGATATTTATTTTATATGTGCAAAATGTCTTTGAGGTGAGAAAGTTATGATGGAGAACCTTATATAATGGAAAGGACCAGGGTGGAGGGCTTAGTAGATGCAGAAGCTGCCAAACCCAGCTGCTTCAGTTTGGTTCTGGGTACAGACACGATGGATAGATCTGGAGTGTTCATCTTTCCTCCACATTCATACTATGACCTGTGTTCACTTACCCATGTCTCTCTCTCTCTCCCCACTTTATCTCCCCACCACACCCAGTAAATAAATAGGTAAAATGTAATAAAATTTAGAAGTTATGAAGGCAGGTGGAAGAAAGGGAAACCAATATTAGAAAGCTGACTGATGTTACTAAAACACATTTTTAGTCCTAATATATAAATGTTTATTATTCGTGGAACTCATAATATGATGACTTAAATATTTATAATCTAGAACAAGAGGATGATGACCTCAAGCCTCTTTAAGGTATATGTATTCTATAGATTTCAAACTGAAGGGAAATTAGAGAAGTGTGCTTTGTGAATGGTGTGGACCATGAGTACCCATGCTGAGGTTCAGCTGAAGTCTCGAACAATGGTGATCAGTTTATATATAAAAGTAGGCAGAGCATAATATCTGTAGAGCAAATAATGATGAACATATTTAATAAGTTCCATGTAGGCTGTTTCAGAATTGTAAAAATATGTCTTGATTCTCACAATATCAGAGAAACATTCAAGCATAGAGTGTGTTCTAGCTGACTTACCAGGGTTACGTGAAACCCTCGGAGGACTGGGTACTCAGCAAGTTAGCTAAGAAAGCAGTTGATAACAAGTGAGATTAAAGGGATGACTTTATATTTAATTCTCTTTAACTCCCTAGGAATTACTGTTAATTATTTTCAAAGTACTTAACTTGCTTATTATTTCTTTTTCATCATCCTTTTATTTTAACAAAAACAATACACAGAACATCTTCTACTGTGGGCATCTTGGTTGTACGGTTTGTTAGAGTTAAATGTACCCACAATGCTGTGTTCTATGGCCTGGTTCTGGAATGTTCTGAAGAAACTCTGGTTAAAAGCTTGATCTCCAACACAACATTGTTGAGGTGGAACCTTGCCCTTGAAAAATACACATAAACATACACACACACACACACACACACACACACACACACACACAGACACACTGGGCTTCTTGGAGTAGTTTAAATGAAGAGTTTGAATTTGAATTCTTCTCTTCTTTTATCTTCAGTCTGTCTTATTGTTTCTGCCTAACAAAGGGGGATTGCTCCGTATTTCCTGAATAGCATAGAGAACATGGTGTAGAAAAACAATGAGAACTCATTTGTCTTAATCAATTTTTTTTATCAGACTTTCATAGGGGCAGAAGTTACTCTTTTGTCTCCAGCTGACCCAGAATTGTACTCAGAATCATAGACAGATCTTAACAACCTATATGAACATGTTGCCTCCAACATTTATGGTGGATACTTGTTTATTTTAAGGTTTCTTTTAAACTACTGTCTGATTTTAGTAAATGGTTGCCATTATGCACTCAGACACATAGAGACACAGACAGGCAGGTGGACAGACAGACAGACACATGCTGTGCTGGGTCAAGGATTTGTAGAGTACAGGATTTAAAATTAAAGGTGTGGTAAGGTTGGTAACATTGTTTTATAATGGCCAGTCCTACAGTTGAACTTAGGCTGAATACACAGTAGGGAAACAGTGACTGCTGAAAACGGAGGTGGACCTCTGCCTCCATTTGTAGAGTATATAACCCTAATAGTCAAGGCATATTAGTGAGTTTGTTTCCAAGATCCAGCAAAAGTTCAGTTTATAAAGGCAAGAGGTGTTTTCAGGAAAAGCTATTTCCATATAACCTTGCTGAAGAAGGAAGTGGGAATGGGCCTTGGGTTTTATAGCCTCGCACACTTCCTGTTCATGTCTGCTTCCTATTTGGAATTGGGCTAGAGGCCATTCAGGTTACATTCTGGAAAAGACCCTAGCTGCATTCTGTCCAGACACTGAGAATCTGAGTGATAGTGAATTGAAAAGCAATGACTAATGCGTTTTGTGAAGGAAATTTCAAGGCAGTAGAGCCTTCAGGCTGTGGCACCCTCTTATTCAGGTCTACGGCGTAAAGTCTATGGCATAAAAAAAGCAAGTGCATAGAACTTCTTCAGCTTCTTCTCTCAAGACTCAGGAATCTGTGCAGAAGAGAAGAAGAAATGTTTGCAGGAACCAGAGGTAATGGATGACTCTTAGGAAGCAGTGTCTTCCAGACACAGCGGGACTGATCCACACATGAACTCACAGAGACTGAAGCAGCATGGAAGAGATCCCACAGGTCTAAGCCAGATCTGGTCTCAGCATTGAGAGAGGAGAGTGAACACTGGTTCCCACACCCAGAAATAGTTGGCTAACACAAAATGAATTCAGTTTTGTATGTGAGTACTTTTTTTTTTCTTTTTGGTACCTTTGTCTTATGGTCTTTAACTTGCTTATTTCGATTCTTGTCTTTGTGAATTGTTTATATTTTTTGGTTTGTTTCTGAGAGAAAGAGAGAGAGAGAGAGAGAGAGAGAGAGAGAGAGAGAGAGAGAGAGAAAGAGAGAGAGGGAGGAAAGAGACTATAATTGGGAGGGTAGGGTGGTGAGTGGAATTTCAGCATTTTTAAAATTTATTCTTTTTTCAAAAATGTAGCAATTGTTAACATCTGTTCACAGAAATGTAAACTTCCAGTTACATAAAGCAAGCTACTAAACAGCAAGAAAGTTCAGATAGATCCTGACACCTTATGATGGGTGACTTCCATACCTCCTTAGATAGGTCTTCCAAGTTAAAACTCAACAACAGAACCTCAGAAGCAAACTATATGGCAGTCATGTTATTGACATGTTAATTGTATTTAACATATATCTACAGGATATTTCATTCATCAGACACAACATATGCATGCTTAGCAGCAGCACACAGAACCTTCTGTAAGACTAATCACATAGTCCTCAAAGTTAGTCTTGTTTTTGTTTTGTTTTTCGAAACAGGGTTTCTCTGTGTAGCTATGTCTGTCCTGGAACTCACTCTGTAGACCAGGCAGGTCCATCTGCCTCTGCCTCCTGAGTGCTGGGGTGAAAGGCATGCACCACCACCTGGACACACACACAAAGTCAACCCTAACCAATACAAGGCAATCAGGTTATCTCCTTGAATCTTTTCAGATCACAATGAAACAAACCCTTTATCAAAGAAGGGTGGCGTAAAGTTAGGAGTTAAGGAAGTAAGAAGAAATACAACATTTTAAATGCCATTTAATTTACTATAAGGTCACTCAAACCCTCTCTTTTTAAGTTAAACTTTTATTTTGAGGCAGTGTAATGATCCACATGTGATTATGAGTTACACTAGTAAGCCACAGTGTCTAGTTTCAGCAAATGTTCTCAACATGAAAACTGCAGTATAATAGCATGCCCAGAGAGTCAGCACTGAGTCAGGACCTGATTCCTCATGAAGGACCCTCCGTGGCCTATTCATAGCCACACTTATTTGGTGCCTTCCCTACTTAACTGTCCCACAACAGCCCTGTCTCCATTTCCACAGATGGATTCACACAGCACATCTCCTGATATGCTAACGGGTAATTGTCAACTTGACAGTGTCTGAACACATGGGCGATGGGCCTCTGGGGCATGCCTGAGAGGGGTACCTTGGTCGTGTTTCGGGGACCATCCTACTTGTGGGCAGGGCCGTTATCAGGACCGGGGATTAAAGAGGTAGAATGGAGAAGGGAGCCACGCACCAGTTAAGCATGTGTTTGGTTCTCTCACTTCCTGAATACAGATATGATGTCATCAGGTGCCGCAGCTCCTGGTGGCTGGGCTCCCTGGACTGCACTTTCTGTGAGTAAATTACATCTTTTTATCCATCACATTGATTTTGTCAAAGACTCTTATGACAGCAACAGAGAAAGGAACTAAGACAAAACTCTCACAGGATGATTTTCTGAACTACTGTTGAGGTTACTGTAATGATTTGTTCCTCTTTATGTTTGAGCAGTAATTCATAGCACTGATGTACGACACTTTAGACTACTGACTCATTAGAAATAACAAAATAGTGTCCATCTGTAGTCTACTATGAATAAAACCCATATAAATATATATATAGACTTTGTGAAATCATACGTTTTAATTTGTCTGTGATAAAAACTCAGTATTTCAATAGATGGTTATATCTTAGTCATATGCTGTTCCCCTGGGAATGGTTTTACACTCCCACAAGCAACGTGCAAGTGATTCTCTTTCTCTGTGTTCTCCCCATTTTGATTAATCTATTTTGTTTTAATTTTCATCTCTCAAAGAACTCACGATGTTGAATGTCTTTTTTGTGCTTATGAGCCATCTGTATTCCTCCTCAGTGAACTGTCTTCTCATAGCTACACCTGTTTCTCTTTGGATGTTTGTGCACTAGTGAATTTTGTAATTTTTCATATTTTAGACACAACTATCAGATATGTGCGTTGTAAGGATTTTCTGCTAGAGTATAACATATTGTCTTTATTCTCCGAAAGGGTTATTTTGCAGAAAAAGTTTTAAGTTTTGGGATTCAGTTTATCCCATTTTCTTTAAGTGGACTGAGTTTTTTTGTGCCAAAATTTATATAATTTTGTACGTGTTGTTTGGGGCATGCGTATTTAGGATTGCTATGCCTTCATTATTGCCCGAAACATTTGTAATTGTCAAATGATCTTCACCGTCCCTGGTCATTCTCTCTGTTCTCACGTCTATCAGACATCAATACAGCCTTTCATGCTTTTCTTTGGCATTTTCAGGATACATACAGCTTCATCCTGTCTTTTTACTCTGTTTGTATAGTAACATTTCATTTGTTTTTTTAATAAATAAAGCTTGCCTAAAGATCAGAGAGTGAAATAGCCACACTGGTCAACCTTACGGGCCAGGCAGTGGTGACACACACCTTTAATCCCAGTTGCCACACTATCTAGCTATTGAGGCCAGGTGGTGGTGGTGCATACCTTTAATTCCAGCACTAGAGAGGAACAGAAAATGGGAGGAGACAGGTCCCAGCTCAGTCTCATTATGAGAGTTCTTGGGGGCAGGATCACTATGTCGGTCTGAGGTAAAGGTAAGAGCCAGTTGCTTTGCTTTTCTGACCTTCAGGTTGAACCTCAATTTCTGTCTCTGGGTTTTTATATTTCCTGTCACATGTCTGCCCGTGTCAGCAGTTGACTGTCCTAAGTTCATACAACTAATCTCCTAGTGGTCTATGTTATGTTTAGACTATTCACACTCAGTGTAGACATTAAGAAGATGGACTTATCTGTCATCTCAATTTTTTTATTCCCGTTATGTTTCGTTCCTCTGCTTCATCCTGTGAGTAACTGATGCAGCCAGATTTATTATTTTTGGTTCATCCACCAAAGAAAAATCTTGAATTGTCACGAGCAAAAGATAACCCTACATCATTTGCTTAAATTTTTGCTTATTATCTTTCAATTTCTTTCTTATTTGGAAAATTTTTAGTATTTCTTTGTGCACTTTTAAATGTCTCCTTTTTTGTTTCTTCTTCTGAGAACAAAAGATTCTATTTTTTTTTTGTTGCAGTCTACATAGGCCATGAATTGTTTGTCTAATTTACCTTTGCTGCTTAGATTAATTGATTTAAATTTTATTTTCTTTTGCCACTCAATCTTGTTGTTGAGCCTATCCGTTGACCTTTTAAGTCATTTTTTTTCAGTTCTAATATAGCCATATAGTTCTTTTTATCTATTTCTCAGTTGAAAACTTTTAATATTTCGTTTGTTTCCAATGTGCTTTTAGTTACCGGTAAAGTGTGTGTGCACACGCTCATGTATGTGTGCACACGCTCATGTGTGCGTGCATGTGAACATAGATGCCATACTGGTTATCGGTGCCTTCTCCATTTGCTCTACACCAGATGTTTTGAGGCAGTGTCTCTCACTAATTTGGACTCACAGGCTAGCACTGACTGGCCTGGGAGCTCTAGAGATCCACCTGTCTCTGCCTTTCCAGCAGCTGGATTACCGACTTGCACTACCGCACCCAGGTTTTCATGTTCACACTGGGGATCTGAACTCAGGTCCTTGTGCTTGCATGGAGAACACTTTAATGATAAATCCCCAGTCCTTACTGAAGCATTTTATGATAGCTCTGTAGTTCTTACAGATAACTCTAACACCTATGCTCTTTGTTGATATGTTTTGATTGTTTTTTTTTCCGTTCAATATGAGATAATTCTGGTTATTGGTATAATAAGTGATTTTTGTGGTGACCTGAATTTTAGTGCTCTGAGGGTATGGATAGGATTTCAATGTTCGGTTTTAGTGAAGTAAACTAACTGCTTCATTAGCACCTTTCTGACAGGAGATAAAGATATAGTTATTAGCTGCTAGGAAATCGCACAATACTTACTCATCTGCCTATCACACAAGAAAGGGACCAGCTCTTTAACGTGGCAGCGTGAGGAAAAGCAGCATGAATGTTCAGACGACTCCCTGACAGTGGGCAAGAGAGCCTGACCCTGCTACTGCTGAGCAGGTGTGGGCATTAACTCAATTGTTGGCCTCACCCAATCCCTTCTCTTTGGATTGTAGCTCCCTGCTCAGCTTTCCCCGAGGACCACAGAGATGGCACCGGATACCTCACTGCAGCTTGAGAAGGTTGAACTCTAGGCTCACCATTCAGCCTAACAGGTAGGAGAGATGTCAGTGTTTTGAAGTAAAGTCAACATTATCCAAATGACTTTTTATCATGGGCTGTATGATTTTAATACTTAAAGAAATGTTACAAACAACTTAGTCCAATTTTTGAATTTTGAGTCTTTGGGATAAAAGAGAGAATGTTCGTCTCCTGATCACTATGTTAACTGTGGTTCTAGATAATAAATTATAATACCAGACTTTGGGTTATGACTTCAATATTGTAGCTCTTTTATTCGGTGTGGCTTCATTAAAGGGACGAAAGACTATGATCTGTGGTGTTTAAAATTGTTCTTATTTTTAGAGAACATGTATTTGTAACGTTAATGGTATATATAATTTTTCCTTGTTTTATCAATACAAGTTTTATATTTCAGGAAACATTTCAAAGTCTCTACAAACTATAACTTAAACAAAACTTGAGTTTTCACATATTTTTCATTTTCATGTTTCTTCTCTTTTCTCTCTACAAATTCCTCCATCACTGGTGTAGGAGGTCCTTCTGTCTTTGTGTTGCTTTCATTGGTTAATAAAGAAACTGCTTTGGGCCGTTGATAGGGCAGAACTTCGGTAGGTGGGGAAAATGAAATGAAATGCTGGGGGGAAGAAGACGGAGTCAAGAGTCAGACATGCCGAATCTTTGCTGGTAACCCACTGTCACATGGTGATACGGAGAATAATAAAAATGGGATAAATCAAGATGTGAGAGTTAGCCAATAAGAGGCTAGAGCTAATGGGCCAAGCAGTAATTTAATTAATACAGTTTCTGTGTGGTTATTTCGGGGCTAAGCTAGACAGGTGGCTGGGACGAACAAGCGGGCCCTCCTTCTACACATCACTTCTCTGAAATTTACTGTTAGTACAGTTTATAATTTAAAATTTATTAGGAAAGATGCCTGTATTAGAAATATTGTCTCATTCAAAGCTTAACCTTAAAAATTACTCATTCCTCCTGGCTCCTACTGATGTATGTCATTTATAAGAATAAAAAGGTATATTTAGAATTTATAGCATGCTCTGTTGAAGAGGTCTTTGCCTCCAAAAGGCATATTTATGTAATCCTGAACAAGAGCATGATTGAAGTGTTACTTTTAGTACTGAGATTAGAGAATTGGTAACTATCCAAAAATAAAGAGGGCCGCCTAGTAACTCTCCAAACCTCCGTCAGAGGCGATCTTCCTTAAAAGTCTTTCCAAGTCTGTTTATCTGCATAGCTGGAAGTTGGAAGGAATGTGAACTTATTTCAGAGTGCGGCGACAGCTGATTTTAAGAACTAATGAGTTAAGGTTAAGGGACACCCAGCTTCTGGGTGTGTCTCATTATGTTTTGGAAGAAATTAGTATTTCAGAGGGATCACTCTGTTCAATGCGGGATGGTCATAACCTGACTCTCTGAGGTCATGAATATCACTAAAGTGTGGAGAAAGGGTGACCTTGCTCTACCTGAGCTGAATCACACATCTGCCCAGCCATGGAGAAGTCTTCTCCTTGCTCCACATCTTCTCCAGCATGGGCTGTTCACTTGTGTTTTTGAGCTTAGTCATTTGGATAGGTGTAAGGTGGAATCACAAAGTTGTTTTAATTTGCAATTCTCTGATGGCTAAGGATGTTGAACATCTCCTTAAATGATTCTAGGCCATTTCAGATTCTTCTGTCGAGAATTCTCTGTTTAGATCCATATCCCATTTTTAATTGGGTTATTTGGTTTGTTGATATTTAGTTTCTTGAGTTATTTATATATTTTGAAAATCAACCTTTTGTTAGATGTGGGGTTGGTGAAAATCTTTTCCCAATTTGTGGGCTACTGTTATGACACAGCTTTCTAATTGTGAAATATTATAACAAAGGTTGCTTGATGTTTATTTTAAGGAAAAAACTATATTATACTAGTACAGAAGAAAAAAGAAAATAAAAGCTTCTCATTTCCTTTGTCCCTCTAAATTAATAAATGAGGAAGCATAGGCAAACACTCAAGTTAGAAAATCCAGGAAGCCTATTTCTAAATTTGAAGTATCTCATAGGGAAAAGCATGCTGCTTTTATATTTGTACAGAAGAAGGAAGCAAAGTTCCATGCCTCTGAAACAGATATTTACATGTTAGTCCAGCTTGATAGAGATTTATCCTCCACTATGAAGTTAGAGAGCAAAGATTACATATTTTCATATAAAATGAGTAAATTTGCATGGGTGGGAAGAATACAGAGAGAACTTTGATCTGCCGAGGTGCCGGAAGCAATTAAAGCTATGAAAACAGTAAGCATCCCCAGTCTCTAATGGTGTTCCTGTGAATTTGCCTAAGTGTTGCAAGACCTGACAGCTTCTGCAGCAGGCATGTTAAATCTTGGGTTGATGACCAAATGTTAGCTGGATACCCGCAAGCCTGCTTGGAGAGTCACATCTGGAAAGGTATGGGAATTTGATTTCACAATAGTTTCCTATTGTTTCAGGTTGTCATTTACCTCAGTCAGCTTCCAACCCTGGTGATGAGAGAATGGGTAAGAAAGCATGGGATCACTTGGGATCGTGTGAAGGCTATGATATGAGGAAAATGAAATGCAACCTTCCATATTTCCTAACAGTAGTCCAAAGTAATGTTTTACCCTTAAAGAAGCAAATTAAAGGACCCGTGAACTGTTAGGTTATTCCAGTAAAAATAGGCTTGGAGATAGTAAGATAATAACAGAGCCAAGGATGTCTCAGCCCATTGTCTAACCTAGAACTGAGTCAGGGCCTGCCTGCAAGCTTTTATCAGAAGGGGTAATGTCATCAGTGACTCAAAATGATATGCTGAACATGGACTTTAGGTGCAGCCATAATTCAAGAAGGAAAATACGATTTCTGTTTATTCCCTTTGTACTGGGAAATTTTGAAATAAAGAAGAGATTCTATAGAATGCATTGTGAATGTTCATCAGTGCTGATTCACAGCAGTAGGGTTCTTCATTGTCCTTTCTTGTATGTCATGTGTCAATCATGTGTTTGTGTAAACACAGATGTGCTATCAACAGGATGACGTGTGAAATTGAAATGGAAAACGTTCAAAATTCCCAAATATCCTTATTATATTTTTATAATACAGATAATATGGTAGTGCAGCAACTTAGAATAAAAACATAACCATCTCCTTCATGCTCCATCTCCTTCCTTCTTTGTGTCTCTCTCCTACTCTCCATTCCTTTCTGCATTCCTTTCTTTTGATTCCAGACACTTCCATTTAGAGTTCTGGAGAAATAAATATTTCAGAGAGGAATTCCATGCTTTTTTTGGAAGGAAAATTCCCCAAGAGTTCAGTAAAGCCCTATAAGAACAGTTAGTGGTGGGAGGCCTCCTTCCTACATTTAAAACAATATTATCAGGCATGTCAATTAAAATCCTTGAGGGATTGGGTGTGGCGACAGAAGCAATTCCAGATTCTACAGAACACAGATAAAATGTTCAAAGCAAGCATCTCTATTAAGATGAGTCTTTTCCTCATATTTTAATAGAGGAATGCCTCAGTTTTGTATTTGCTCTGTTATTGATGTAACCTTAATATTCTGGCAACTTGTCTCAGGAAAATGGACCGTATCCCCACCTTTTGTTCTGTGAAAGATGGGAACTGTTGGTCTGGATGTGTTCCTGAAGGGACACAGAGAAGGTTCGTGAGCCCCGGAGCTGTCACATGTGCACAGCAGAGTTGTTCCAAGAACAAGTTTGCACAGTAGAGAGCACATGATTTTCCTTCTTGCCACCCTACTTTCTAGCATTTTATATGGCTGACCACCCAGAATAATAGAGCATTGTTATAGCTTAAGTGGGTGGTAATGACATATTTATGAATCATTATGATTTAATAGCATGTCTGGTAAAAATTGCAGTGTGTAAAGTAAAAACCATCATATTTCCATGATTATAACTCAACATTTTATATTTCGGTATTTATAAAACTGATGTTTTTATAATTAATATGTACCTTCGCAGTGAGGTTTTAAAAAGCTATCAGTTAATTCATCATGTCTTTTCAGGATACTTGAGATTTTTAAAAGTACCTTGCTAAGCCGGGTGTGGTGACACTTGCCTTTAATCCCAGAGGCAGGCAGATCTCTGTGAGTTTGATGCCAGCCTGATCTACAAGAGCTAGTTCCAGTACAGGCACCAAATGAATTCTTAAATATATAAGTATATTTAGAAAATATTGCTAAGCCATTGGCTAAGATTTCCAATAAATTTGGAATCACCAACCTTTCAATGCAGGAGGGGAAGGCTATGGCTCAAGAACCTAGCATCTACATTAGTGAAATGGTAGATACATAAGTGCAGTACTTGTTGCTCCTCCAAATGACACCACCAAGTAAGGCTTGAAAAGTACGTTGCCAGGACTTGGAGTTCTTTGATGTTTCAGAGAACCTGACACCCACTTCCTTTCCTCATTCTGGAAACCTATGCTTCCATACACCAGGTCTCTAGGGTTTTCAGTGGGAATGCAAATGTGATGTCAGCCAGCGGTCTGACTGACTGTTACACTTGACAATGGACCACTGTTGACTGGATGTCTCTCAGCTCTGCGACCACACTACGGGTATTTCACCAGTTACTGACCAAACATATGCCATGGCTTATTACTTATCATCTACAACAACAAAAGTCTTGAAAATGCACACTTCTTCTGAAGTGGGTACAGCCTTGAGGGGGAAAAGAGTACCAGCCTCTAAAAACTTCTTCTAAGGTCTCACAGAAGCGACACATTAGTCCAGCCAGGTTTGAACTATCTTGTTAGGATTTTATAGAGGCATTTGAAATCTTTCAACAGTGAAGTTTATCGAATCACAATCAGACTGATAAAATTCTGTTTATGTGCCCCGTGTGTCCTGGTTTCCATCACAGAATTTTCAGTGCTCACGAGCAGCAACACTTGTGTCTGTCTCGCTACACTTTCTGCCAAGAACCTGATTTTATAAATTTACAAAATTTGTTTCTCTGCCCCCTGAAAGCTAACCACAGGGCCTGGCTTGGAGGCAAATTTGACATTTCTTTTTTTAAATGCACTTACTCTGATATCTCAAAATGACCTCAAAAGAGAATGATTAATGCCTTGTGGGGGTTGACGGCATAAATCTGCTCCGTTCTGCCTAATGCAAGCTCTTGCCAAAGGAATGTTACAGCTCCATTGCTGTGGAAACCCCGTGACACTGAGCAGACCTCATCTGATATAAAATCTTCAAAAGGCATAACTACTTAATGTGGACACAAATTTATGTTTCCTTGACTTGTTATAAAAACTCTAGAAATTGCATAATATATTGCAACCTTACCAAGGAAAGCGCCCTTGCACAAGAGTTTTAAATATGCTAACACTGGAACAATGGATGGGCTTCAGAATATTTTAATTACTTGGATGACTTAAATATGGTTTCTGCGTTAGGGAAAGCAGGTGTAGTGAATGGGGCTGCTCAAAACTGAAGTAGAAAGTATGTGGGTTTCAATACCGTGGTGAAAACATTGATGGGAATTATCTTTAATGTAAAGAAGATGGTTTCACAGAAGCTTGGTATCTACAAATTAACTAGTAAAACAAATCCGGTCTCTAAGCTGGTAAGGACAGTAACTACTTTGTAGCTTTATAGTGAAAATCAAATGACTTAATCTTTGAAGAAGACTTGGAAGAATACTTCAAAATACTCAATATTCATTACTATATTACATTTAGATAGGATGGTCTTTATCAACCAAAGATATTTACTGAATAGAAACACAAACAGATTGTCAGTGTTGTATTTATACGCCTGACTTCATAGCTGATTGTTGACATGAGAGTCACTGATGCAGCATGGCCCGTGAGTCCATTCATGACTAGGTGTACAGCCAATGAAGCTATAGGAACATGAAGGAGAAAAGATTAGGATCTTGATGTGTTAGTAATTTTAGTTGTGGTTTTTCTAGAAGTAACAGCTAAGATATTCCAAATTAAGTGGCTTACCAAAGAAACATAATTTCATGGCAGAGCTGAGCTTTGAGTTTAGATCTTCTGACTGTGAACATGTAGGGCTCATACATGATTTATAATTTGGGAATAGAAAATTTAGGAATTTGGATTATGAAATAATTATTGCATATCAACATGCTAGGTATAGGCCTACTGATTCTTATCAAGCATTCACCAATAAACTAGTCTTGAAAGATAGATACTTGGTGATTCAGTGATAAAATGTTTGTGTGAGTACTTAAAAATAAAAAACCTGGAATGTTCACACTGTAAATATTGCTACTTTAGTATACAATATTATTTATATTTCATATGTTTAGACAAAATACTTTACAAGGAAGAAGAAAAATTATTTTTCATCATTTTGTGATATGTTTTCTCATGAAGTTTTCATAAATTTTTTTATAAGTAATTTCTCTTGAATTTACTGTGTGGAGAGAGAAACTATGAATTAGGTGTATTTGGGGAGCTTTGCCAGACTCACACAGTTAGTGAGCATCCTAGACGAATGCAAAGTCAGATTTCCAGCACCAAACCCTGCATTCTTCTAATAACCTGAATGAATTCACTCCATATATATTGATTCATTTTTTGGTTCACTTTGCTGTAAATCACTCTATAAGTTGGAGAGATGGCTTAATGGTTAAAGGCACTTGCTGTTCTTCCAGAGAACCTGAATTTGTTTCCCAACTTCCAAACTGGGCGTCTCACAACTGCCTGTAACTCCAGCCCAGGGATCTGACACACTCTTCTGGGCCCTGGGGGCCATACATATCGTGCACACACATGCACACACATGCACACACACACACACACACGTGCGTGCACACACGCATACACACACAATCCTAACTATATATCAATATTTTGAGTTGGAAGAATGAAGCTTGATTAGATAATTTCATGTTTTGCTCCTTTTTTAAAATATAAGTAAAGACATTTAAAATAATGCAGTTTGGAGGGTAGGCATCCAGCTAGGTACCATTAGAAGCTGAAGGTTGGGGTAAGGTTAGGATTTGGAGTTAGGGTTAGGGCTCAGCTCCCAGGCCTACGGGGCAGTTTTCTATTGTACACTGAAGTCACCAAACCCTTTGATTTTTCTGGGAACCGCTCCCCCCACTAAACTAGATCAACATATCCTTGTTTCAATTCTGCTTGACTCTTCCCTAGGGTGTGGAGAATGTTGGCTGCAGGGCCGGCGCTTTACAGACGAAGAAGCGTTATTTAGTGTCTCAAAGCTTAAATAAATATTTATCTTCATTACAATTTCTCCTTTTCTGTTTACCTTAAACTGTGGGTGGCAATTAAAAAATAATGTCAGTTCAGGGTCAGAGAACTTCTTGTGTTATCAAAATAATGAGAAATTCTCAACATGTCACCTGCAGAAGTAGAAACACAAGAATAATGTCGCATTGATCTGCCACTGAACTTATTAATTATAAATATTCTAAGATCTCTAGAGTGAATTGGGAATTTCATACAGGAGATAGTCTTAGCATTGCACACACTGTGGTAAAATTGTCATATAATGGAATCATTCAATATCTGTGCTCTATGGCATGCTAACACTTTTGAGCAATGCAATCCAATTAAGACTTCCTAAAATTTAGCTTGTATGGCATGCCTTACATGTCACATAGTTGGTCTGCAGATATCATGTTAAGTGTTAACACACAAAAATGAATTTTTAGAAATGACTCATCTTTCAGAAGGAGTCTCTGACAGCTGCAAACTCACTGTGAAGATAAGTGGCCTACTATTAACAATATTTGCAATTATCAAGACCATAGGTCTATCAGATCCACAGTAGCAGAAGGACATAAAGAAATCTTGTTGGTGATAGGAATAAGAGAGAAAGGGATTTGATGTTTATCTTAAAGTTTTATGTTCTTGGAACGAGTTGGTAACTAGGATTTGACATTGAATAGTCTAAGGATCATCTCAGGCAGTTTGTCTGATATTTCTGTATTATTAATTTATGGCTATAGACCTCTAAAAGTGATTGTACAAGGACCCCATGCATTTCAACCCAAAAGAATATAAATCTGGCTTATACAGTTTCAAGTGTTGGCTCTTGAAAAATTGCAAAAACAAACAACCAGTATTTCTAGGTCCTTCAAAGTGACATCAGGCATATGCAGAAAAAGACCTCTGGTTGGCTCTTAAAACTTGTGGCACATGGCGGGTGGCCTCTCTCCCACCCCAAATGACCTTCTTACTTAGGTCAAAAGCCACAGGGTCTCAGGTGTCATGTTTTATGTCAAAAGTCACATCTAATTGCCAGTATCATTGTGCGTGCATGGAGGATGATTTCCCAGACACAAGTACCCTGTGCACAATTGTATGTTTTTCACACAAGTTTCTCAATCCTCCAGTAAGTGTAAATCATCTTTATATTACTTATAAGGAGAAAGATGCCATCTAAATAAGCCATGCCATTTTTAAAATGACTATAAAAATGAGGAAAAAAGCTGAATGTATTTTGTATTAATTTCCCTGTTTTTAATCTACAACAGGCTAAATTTCCAAATACGAATTCCATGATTATGAAGGTGTGAGTGCATAATGTTTTAAAAAGAGATGTTCTTATGTTCAGCCACAAATTGAAAGTATATTCAAATAATAAGAATTTTTAAGTAAAAACTATGACCATACCTTACTGGGAGTGGCTATATTTCTACTCAAATTATAAAAAAAACTGTAAGATTTAAGTAATACTAATAATTATTACTAATAATGCTTTTTTAACATTTATGCTTCTTATTGATTATATACATACATACATACATGTGTGTGTATGAGTACAAGTGCTTGAGAGAGCCGGTGGTATTGAATCACCCTGGAGTTAGAGTTACAGGCAGTTGTGAACTTCCGGATAAGGAACCACATTTGAGTCTTCCGCAAGAGCTGTGAGTGCTCTTAACCACCGAGTCATGTCTCCTCCCCAAATAATGCTACTATTGTTTTGCAAAAAATAATCAGTAGATAATTCACAAATATGGCATACAAATATAAAAAAGCACAGGAAATATGCTGCTATTAGTAATTAGGGGAAAGCCAAACTATGTCCGAAATCAGATGCTGCTCTACAAGCATCCAATGGGAGACTGGACGAGAAGTCAGGGTACGGAGTAGTTGGCCACCCCAGATACTGCTGGTGACATCTTAGTTGTGATGCCAACTCTGACAAACAGACTAGTTGGTTCTCACAAACATCTATTTACTGTGTAAACCAGTGATTTCATCTGTATGTTTTGTGTGTATGTGGTTTGTTGGCTTCTTCCATACAATATATTTTGGTTATATTCATTTTCTTCCTTTAACTCAACTCCTCCAGATCCTCCACCACTCCCCACATACCTCGCCTTATTCTGTCTCTCTAAAAAACAAAAACAAAAAACAACACCTCAACAACTATTAATCAAAACAAAAAAAGACAGAAAAGCACACACAGAAACCCGTGGAGTTGGTTTTGTGCTGGCCTCCTACCTACACTCAAGCGCGGGGCCAGCTCTGCAGTGATGTGACTGATGTGCCCAGTGACTCCACTGGAGAACACTGATTTCCCGTGACTGATGTGCTCAGTGACTCCACTGGAGAACACTGATTTCCCGTGACTGATGTGCCCAGTGACTCCACTGGAGAACACTGATTTCCCATGACTGACATGCCTAGTGACTCCACTGGAGAACACTGATTTCCCGTGACTGATGTGCTCAGTGACTCCACTGGAGAACACTGATTTCCCGTGACTGATGTGCCCAGTGACTCCACTGGAGAACATTGATTATTTCCCATGACTGATGTGCCCAGTGACTCCAATGGAGAACACTGATTTCCCGTGACTGACGTGCTCAGTGACTCCACTGGAGAACACTGATTTCCCGTGACTGATGTGCCCAGTGACTCCACTGGAGAACACTGATTTCCCGTGACTGATGTGCTCAGTGACTCTCCACTGGAGAACACTGATTTCCCGTGACTGATGTGCCCAGTGACTCCACTGGAGAACATTGATTATTTCCCATGACTGACATGCCCAGTGACTCCACTGGAGAACACTGATTTCCCGTGACTGATGTGCCCAGTGACTCCACTGGAGAACACTGATTTCCCGTGACTGATGTGCTCAGTGATTCCACTGGAGAACACTGATTTCCCATGACTGACATGCCTAGTGACTCCACTGGAGAACACTGATTTCCCGTGACTGATGTGCTCAGTGACTCCACTGGAGAACACTGATTTCCCGTGACTGATGTGCTCAGTGACTCCACTGGAGAACACTGATTTCCCATGACTGATGTGCCCAGTGACTCCACTGGAGAACACTGATTTCCCGTGACTGATGTGCTCAGTGACTCTCCACTGGAGAACACTGATTTCCCGTGACTGATGTGCTCAGTGACTCTCCACTGGAGAACACTGATTTCCCGTGACTGATGTGCCCAGTGACTCCACTGGAGAACATTGATTATTTCCCATGACTGACATGCCCAGTGACTCCACTGGAGAACACTGATTTCCCGTGACTGATGTGCCCAGTGACTCCACTGGAGAACACTGATTTCCCGTGACTGATGTGCCCAGTGACTCCACTGGAGAACACTGATTTCCCATGACTGACATGCCTAGTGACTCCACTGGAGAACACTGATTTCCCGTGACTGATGTGCTCAGTGATTCCACTGGAGAACACTGATTTCCCATGACTGACATGCCTAGTGACTCCACTGGAGAACACTGATTTCCCGTGACTGATGTGCTCAGTGACTCCACTGGAGAACACTGATTTCCCGTGACTGATGTGCCTAGTGACTCCACTGGAGAACACTGATTTCCCGTGACTGATGTGCTCAGTGACTCCACTGGAGAACACTGATTTCCCGTGACTGATGTGCTCAGTGACTCCACTGGAGAACACTGATTTCCCATGACTGATGTGCCCAGTGACTCCACTGGAGAACACTGATTTCCCGTGACTGATGTGCTCAGTGACTCTCCACTGGAGAACACTGATTTCCCGTGACTGATGTGCCCAGTGACTCCACTGGAGAACACTGATTTCCCTTTTCCTAACAGCTGTCATTTTCGAAAAGCTTCTTGGTTGAGGGTGAAACATTTTGTCCACCCTCTCTTCTGGGCTGTAGGATTTTCTCTGCAGGTCTTATGCATGCTGTCACAGACTCTGTGAGTTCACGTGTGTATTTCATGTTGTTTCTGGTAGGTGCTGGTTTGTCAGAGCAGCCATTAGCCCTGGCTCCATGCAATCACACTGCCTGCTCATCCACATCCCTGAGCTTTGAGGGAGGGGTTTGATGAAGGCCTAGTGCTCTGAAGACTCGCCCTCTCTACACTTTGTGCAGTTGCGGTGATCTGTGTTGGTTTCCCTCTACTGCAAGAAGAAGCTTTTCTGACCTGTGTTGAGTGAGGTACTAATTTATGGGTGCAGCAGTATTTTGAGTCACCAGGAGTCATTTTGTTGCTAGCTTCCTTTAGTAGAATAATAGTAGTAGTTTTTTTCCCTTCAGGCCTGTGCCCTATCTAGTCTCCTGTTCTTGGCCACTTTAACTGCATCAGATGTGGGTTGCATTTTCTAGAGTATGTTTAAATGCACTAAATGGTGTAGGAATTTCTTCTGTTTGATTGTTGCTTTTGTTGGTTATTGAATAAAGAAACTGCTTTGGGCCTGATAGGGCAGAACTTAGGTAGGCAGAGGGAGAAGGTAGCATATTATTCTGTTTAAATATTTCCCATGTTGTCTGGGGTGGAGAGGTGAGGAATAAGTCAACCGCGCCTTTTCACCAGGGAAAGTTTGAGCTGACAGAAACAACGTAAGACTGGATGTTGACCATAGCATCTGTTATGAATGTAGTAAAACTCATATGCACTGTGAAATACTAAAAGAACGATTTGTATAAATTAAATCTCCATATATTTGATTAAAGATTGCTAAATTGTTTATCATTGCTACAAACATTCCATAAACACTGTTGTATCTTCTTAGTGTACAGACACATGGGCTCGTACCCATTGTCTTTGCTGCTGCCTGTTAATACTGACATGGATTGGTTTAGTCTATCACTACTTCCAAGTTTAAATATTGTTTTTTCTTTTAGTAACTGGTGTCTTATAAGGATATAAATCAAAATAATTCAACTACTTTTTGTATTATTTGTTCCCCTATTAATTTTAGCAATCATTTATTCTTGTTGCAGACAGTGCTGTTAATCTAATAGGATTTTATATTTCCATGGTTCTCCTGCTCTTATTTATTATAATCTTGTATAAAAAGCTTTCACTGGAATCTTCACTTCAAATTTTGTAATAATACATATGTATGAATAATTTATTTACTAGATTTTATTAAATACTGCTTACATCGTCCTAAATACAGAAGCATGATCATAATTCAAGATATACTTACTTCTACTGAGAAAGACCATTTTATGCCTCCTCAGTGATCTGAGATAGAAATTCCATGTGTAATTCTTATTACCCAGGTTTCTCCAGCGAATTGGGATCAACAAGGTTCACATATACATTAAATATGTACACATATATGTACATATATATGTACACATATATGGAGGATGAACTGCTTTATTTATAGTCTATACGCTTAAGAATAAATCAAATATAGCCAGGTGGTGGTAGTGCATGCTTTTAATCCCAGGACTTGGGAGGCAGAGGCAGGCAGATCACTGTGAGTTCAAGGTCAGCTTGGTCTACAGGAGCTATTTCCAGGACAGGCTCCAAAGCTACAGAGCAACCCTGTCTTGAAAAACCAAAAAAAAAAATCAAATTTAAAAGTTCTGCTACAGCAACATCTGGACATCCCAAACTAGCCACGGTGACAACCTAGTCATGGTGACACGCAGAGTGAACTGTCACTGTCTACCATACATACATCCTCTCCTCTGTAAATAGATCTACCCTTCAACTCCTTCCTCTAGAAACAGTCTCATGAGCATCTTGTTTCTTGAACTCAACCATTTATTTTTCAGTTTCCACAAGATTCAGCTTCCTTGGTGCATCTCCCAGAATGAACCTCTCATTTTAAACATTTCCATAAACTAAAGTTCTGACACCATGACTCACTTCATCTCTCTTTGCAGTAGAGGACTTGTCATCATTTATTGTACAAAAATCATTTGATATTGTGAACCATTACATCCTCCTAGAACCTGCATTCATGTTTTTTAGAACGCATCCTCAACTCCCAACTCAAGTCACATGTTCCCTCAACACACGGGTGTGATTTCTGAAGAAATGGAACTGTTAGCTGGTACTGAATGCTCATGTCCTGTTGTCTAGAACTCTTGTGATACCTTGCACTGAAAGGTTTAGTGGACACTTGGAAGGAATGAATGAACCAGAATATATACTCATTTCTGAATCCAGTTTTCTGTCTCAACTACTTAAAATCTGAGCTGTCCTTGAAGGATCAGTTCAAATGCCGTTAGGTGCTTTTATGTACAACTTAACTAGATTGCTCCATTCTCAAGAAAGCAACAATTTTTGCACTTGTATATCACATTTAATCATGTATCTGTCATTAATCTGGCACATAATATTTTCTTCCAGAAAGATTTCATATTTAGATCTGTGCTAGAAAACAAGCCTCCTGACATACACACACACACACACACACACACACACACACACACACACACGTGTATACACATACACATACACACACATACATATATAGTATAGCAGAACCACATTACAATTATGCTATGGGATTCTATTTTATTAGTGCTGATCAAAGAACCGCTGAGTGGTGTTAGTATGATAAATGAATAGGTGGCGAGATAGAAAACCACATCAATGAAGCATGGATGCTCTCTCCATGGATTCTTGATAGTATGCCATGGCTCTGTCTCTAGGCAGACAACTCTTCGCGTTTCTTTGAACACCCTAAAGCATTCCCCCAAAATTAGGAGCTTTCTTTAAATGCAAGCTGTTGTATTGCCTTTCAGAAATCATAAATGTAAAAACAAACCACATACACATAATAAAAGAGTAAGTTTATTTTAAATAGCCAATGAAAAGCACAGCCTTTACTGAGAAGAGGAAATATCAAAACATAACACACCTTTCCTTTAAACACATGTTGACCCTGCCCTTCAGGCAAAAACAGATTTGGCAACACCATGACAAAACAATCTAGCATGACAGAATGCCAAAAGGAATATGACATTTGCTTTCTAAATAAACCAAAAAAATATGAAGAAAGCTAGCCTTACTGTATATCAGCTTCTTTTAAACCATGATAGAATTTCTCCCAAGAGATGATCCATCACCATCTAGAAATTAATGACTCACCCCTAATGTTCTGGGAAAACCCAAAAGGCAGCAACAAGGAGAAGGCTCGGTTTCTGGCTGCTTCTCTCTCATACCCTCACCCAAAATGTAATTTATTATTTTTAAAGAAACCTCATTTATTAAGATTTTTAAAGATTTATTTCTTTATGTGTATGAACTTTTTCCTCTGTGTGTGTGTTTGTGCTTGTGAAGGTCAGAGGAGGGTGCTGGGTCTTCTGACACTAGAATTGCAGGGCACTTTCGGGCCACCATGTGGGTTTTGAAAACAGAACTGAATCTTTTGAAAGAGCAGCAAGTGCCCTGCACTGCTGAGGTGTCTTCCCAGCCCTTATAATGGTTTTTACTGTTGGAATTTTGAGGATATAGATGTCTACTAATGTCCCCTCAGGGAAGAAGTCATGCCACCTTTCAGGCTCATATTTTCAACCCGGTGACAGATGAGTTCAGGGGACCGAGGTGTCCACCCCACTAGCTGCTCTCCGCTGTTTTATTTTTTTCATACAAAAGAATATTTATTTCCTATTAAAAATTAGTACAAAGAAAAGTATGTTTTTGCAGTGGTCCTTTTGTCTGTGTGTTGCTTTTTTTGGTTAATGAATAAGAAACTGCTTTGGCCTGTTGATAGGGTAGAACTTAGGTAGGTGGGAAAGATGGAAATGAATGTTATGAGGAAAAAGGGCAGAGTCAGAGAGAGATGCCATGGATCCTCTGCCAGAGGAAGACGTGAAAATTTTACCGGGTAAGCCACAGCCTCATGGTGATACATAGATTAGCAGAAAATGGGTTAAATTAAGATGTAAGAGTTAGCAAATAAGAAGCTAGAGCTAATGGGCCAAACAGTGATTTAATTAATACAGTTTCTGTGTGGTTATTTTGGGTCTAAGCTAGCCGGGCAGCTGGGACAAACAAGCAGCCTCATCCTTCTACAATATAGGTATAAATTTAGCATATTCCTCAAGCAAACACAATGAAATTTTTATTATTTATTTTTTTAAAAGAAAACTACCTTTTTTTCATTTCACATACTAATCCCAGTTCCCACTCCCTCCCCTCTTCCCCTCCCCTTCACCTATCTCATACCCCTTCCCTCATCCACTCCTCAGGGAAGGTCCAAGGCCCTCCCTACTATATCTAGGATGAAGAAGGTATCCCTTCAAAGAAAATGGGTTCCAAAAAGTCAGTACAAGCAGTAGGGATAAATCCTGGTGCTACTGCCAGTGGACCCTCAGTCTGCCCCAGTCATACAACTGTCACCCACATTCAGAGTGTTTAGTTTGGTTCCTTCCCTGTCCTGCTGGAGCTGGTGAGCTCCCAGTAGCTCAGGTAAACTGTTTCAGTGGGTGTGCCCATCATGGTACATTTACATAATGGAGTACTGCTCAGTGGTAAGAAAAAAAACAATGACATCTTGAAATTTGCATGCAAATGGATGAAACTAGAAAAGCAATCCCATCCTGTGTGAGGTAACACAGACCCAGAAAGATGAGCATGGTTTGTACTCACTCATACTAGCTATAAAGTATAAGGAGTATAAAGGATAAGGAGTCTGTAGTCCATGACCCTGGAGAAGCTAAGTAACAAGGTGAACCCCAAGGAAAACATATACAGATCCACCTGGAAAGGGGAAATAGACAAGATCTCCTGACAAAATTGGGAACATAGGGGTGAGGGAAGAAGGGAAGGCAGAAGGAGAAGAGAAGGGGAGAAGGGGAGGAGGAGGAGAACTTGAGGGAACAGGACAGTCGAGATGGGGAAAGGACAGAGATGGAAAGCAAGGAAAGAGATATTTTGATCGAGGGAGCCATTGTAGGTCTGGCAAGAAACCTGGCACTAGAGAAATTCTCAGGAATTCACAAGGATGACTCCAGCTAAGACCCTAAGCAATATTGGAGAGGGTGCCCGAACTGGCCTTGCCCTGTAGTCAGATTGATGACTATCTTAAATATCACCATAGAACCTTCATCCAGCAACTGATGGAAACAGAGGCAGAGACCCGCAGCAGAGCACTGGGTTGAGCTCCCAAAGTCCGGTTGAAGAGTGGGAGGAATGAGAATATGAGCAAAGAGGTCTCCACTATTTTCAACTATTAACCTGTAGGTTGCTACTCACTCATTCTTATGATAATAGCTAGTCTTTTGCCATAGGGGAGCATATTCCAAATTATCCCCAGGATGATTTTTACATTAGTATCTCTACATTTAGTGTCATTATTTCACCAAATATTTCATTGAGTTACCCTCATTATACCTACACCACCTAAATGTCCTTCAGTTTGAAACAGTGGTTGTTAGGGTCCTACATATAACACAGAGATTCTAAAGGCCATATTCCTACTTTCATTTCGACTGCTCTGTAAAGTACCTGTCAAAAGCAATTTCTGGAAGAAAGGGTTTATTTGATTTATAGTTTCTTGCACAGTGCATTACTGTAAGGAAGTGCTGGTAATTGCTTAAACATTACATCTAAAGTCAGGAGAACAGAGGAGTGAATACATTCTTGCTTTTTTGATGCGTTTACCTAACTTTCTCCTCTCTTACACAATTCTGCACCCTGGCTGAGAGAATGGTGCCACCTATAACGGGTTGTCTTTCTATATCAACTAATGTCAAGTTATCACCAACCCAACACATAGATATATCCAGAGGCCAAGCCAATCTAAGTAGGTCATCATTACGAAGTTCTTTCTGGATGATTCTACATTGTGTCTCATGAACAGCTAAAACTAACCAGTACAGCCACTAAGTTAAAAATAGCAAAACCAAATCTGTTAAATTGATTATGGTTGGCACTCTAATCTGTTAACCACAGAGAAGGTTTTAGAAGTTTGTTGTCAGAGAAAAACTTTGTTTATAGTTCGTACAGATGGCCAACAAAGGCGAAAATGTGAGTCTAGAGATCTTATATCTACACCACTTAAAGTTCTTCAGCTTGGAAGAACATTTTGATGCAGAAATCTCAAGCTATAGGTGATTCTAGAACTAGATGAGAGAACACATCAAACTAGCTCAGATGACCTTAGAGTATCAAAAAGAAAGCACTGAAAAGAGAACAGAATTTTGTGTATGTGTGTGTGGGGAAGGGAGGGATTACCAAAGGGACCGAGAAAGCAGCCCATGACTTCTTGTGGCTGTCTCTGAAACAGTTCTAGATAAAAGATAGATGCCATTTGCAGCAGACCATAAGTTAGACGTTCATAAATATGTGGTGATAGAAATTATGCTTAAAAATTGGAAGAACTGAATATAGACACATCTACCATGTGAGATAATTCTATATAACTGGAACAATTCTGTCCGTAGAGATAAACTTTTCTCAAGGAGATGGAACATTCCTGCGGCACTGCCGGTCTTTATGTGACATCTGCCTATGCTGAGTCTCCTCCCCACGAGGAAGAAGTTCAGACCACGCACTGGCCATCTCCCTGGCTAGCGTGTTTCACATCGCGGTAGATGTCCTCCTGCAGATTCATAACCCGAGCTATCGTAAGGACAGCATCGGATGACTCCACAGCCTGGAACTTTCCACAGATCAGCTTCCTTGTGCTGTCTAAAACTGTCAAGGTCATCAAAAGCAAGGGTAGTCTGAGAATCTGTCAGAGTCGAGGATCCAAGAAACAGGAAAACTAAATGGAACATCGTATCCTGGATGGTAACCTCAGACAGAAAAGCATACTAGGCAAATTCTGAGAAAAATCTGACCAAAAGCCTTATAAAGTTTCTCCTAAGAACTTCAGATGATAATCACACCCCCACAGTGCTTTATTGCTTGTGACAAGTGTGTCATACTAGCATAGATGTTAATTGGAGAGAGGGGCCGTCGGCTGTATCAAAACTATACGATCTTTGCAACGTCTCTGCAATCCAAACTCATTTTAAGAGAGAAATGTCATATTTGATTTGAATCTTTCCACTATAGGATGCTAATGTTCACAGCACAGGCATCAAATATAATACATTTTGAAAGAGGACGCCCCACACTTCAGCTGCATCAGCCTTCAACCGCAGGGCCAGTGATGAGGAGGCAGATATTCCCAAGAGGCTGTTAACACCAAAAAAATACTTCCTCGAGCAATCTGATCGGATCTTTCACAGCTCAGTAGCTACTTCAGATTTTATGAGAATTCAGGGTGGCTATTAATTTAAGTAATAAAAGCAAATCTCCTGAAATCTTAACGTTGGACCGTCTTTCCATTGTCTTTAGACCAGCATGGTGCCTTCCCAGAAAGCGGACCATTTAGTGTCCTGTCCATTCCTCTGTGCCTTCCACACAGCTACACACAAAGCCAATCCCTAATTCTATGAGCATGACAGAATCAGAATCAATGCTTCAAAATTTATTTGTATGATCAAAGCCTCAAATTGGACGAACTGCAGGTTCCATATGAAACTAATATCCCCTTGTAGGAGCTGCTGGAAAGATCTGATCCAATTACAACAGAAGCTAAATTCCCAGGCTTTTCACAGTGGCTAGATTGGCGCTCATGCAGAGAAGCCAAAGACAACCCTTTTGCTTTGGTAACAGCATCCCTTAAACTGTCTGTGTTTTGCTTTGAGTCAGGCTGGACTGTTGAGCCACTTTAAAACTTCAGGACTGCACTTGAGTAACGCAACTTGGGGCTGTGAAAATGGTTGAAAACTGAAAAGCGATTGCAGTTAACCCTGTAAAATACAATTGCAGCAGTTTTTTCCTTTTCTGCAGCGTTCAGTAAGTCATGTAAACAAAGGACCCCTCCTCCCGTATTTGTAGTTATCATGTCCAGGGCAAGGTGAGATTGAAAACCGTGACCTACCACGAATGGACTGTTTTGATACATCAAGAATTTTAAATTCGGTAACTCTTTCTCAGATGATACAACCGTGTGTGGAGTGAAATGGACTCGGTGTGTGGGAAGCCAAGGGGAAATTCTGTTGAAAGACGCAGACCCTGAGTCAATACAGAAGCTCCTGAGTTCCCAGTCCCACCTCCTCAGTCCTTCTTGGACAGATGACCTTTCCCTCTGGATTCTCTGGTAAACATTTGACTTTTCCAACTTCAGTTATAAGTTGAGTGCCATCCTTTCTCAACTTTAAGATACATGTACTAAATTATACCAATAAAAGTCTTTCTCTTATATTCCTAGGAAGCAGGAAGCATGAATTTGTGAATGGTGAGTCCATGCATAGCCATGGAGATCAGGAGTCACGGAAAGTTCTGAGAGACCCTAAGATTCCCAGACAAAAACTGACTAGCATTTTAGGGAAACCATGTAATGATTTGCAAATTCTAGTTTCCTTCATTACATTTCCTGGTGCTAAACTAAAGGACGCTGATACCCTGAGTGACAGAGGATGTGTCTTCAAATGTGTTGTTTGTTTATTTTACAAGCGACCGACATAGAGAACAAGTCTGACATTTTGACATTACCCTGTAATGTTCCAGAATGTAAAAGAGGCATCAACATCACTTCATGCTTCCATAAAGACACCTCTTCTTTGCTCTTCATCCCTTACTGAATTAATTCCAACCAGTGTTGGTGGGAGATGACCGAGTTCTAGAGTTTGCGTTTCTGCACAGGCTCTGCCATCTGCTCCCCATGTTATTTTCCTAAATAAACAGTGAAAGAAAAAAATAAATAGGAGGGGGTCAGTATAAGAGAACATAAATTTGAAAATGGGGCACCCTATTGATAAGTGTGGTCCAATCCTGGCTCTCAGAAGAGCTTAAAGGGCTATGGACATGAATCAACTTTCTCAAAGATCTGTCTGATATGTCCCACTCTGTCCCCAGCAGTCTGAGATGTAGGATTTTTAGGAATCATTTTAGCGGGTAACTTCTAATATCTTATTATTCAACCTGCTATTCCAAGCCTGCCATTTTTCATTTTTTAAACTGAGGCTATGAAAAACGGTAAGCAGCAGGTTTTTTAAAAAAATTCCTATTGTCTCAAATCACTAACTTAACACTTTTAATTAGAAGTAATTAAAGCGAGCCAGAGAGAGCTCGGCGGGGAAAATGCTTGTTGTACAACATGAGGCCTGGAGTTCGGATCCCAAACATCCACATCATGAATTGATGTGAGGGTGTGAACTTAAAATCCCCGTGCTGGGGAGTCAGAGATAGGCTGGGAGGGGAGGGGATCCTCGGAGCTTGCTGGGCAATCAATCAAGATGAACCTGTCACCTTCAGGTTCAGTGCGAGACCCTGCCTCAAACACTATGGTGGCACACAACTGAGGAAGATGCCCAATACTGACCTCTGACCTCTACATGCACACACATGTAGAGTACATTCCAGGAAGATCCATACACACAGAAATAAAAAGAAATCATTACAGCAGAGAACTTCCTCCCATGTATGTGGCTTTCACTTCACAGTACATTTCTCACTAAGTAAAAAAGCATGAATTCATTTTTCTATGTAGGAGATTATAGGATGCAAAAGAGGAGGGAAAGCTAGACTCATGGTTTAAGTGGTCGAGAGCCTATTTGTAGAACCAGAGAAAACAAACAAAACTTAAAAGCAACTGTGATAAATACTGTTTTCAATCCCTGTTTTATGGTGTTAGTGACATTCTTCAGTGTAAACACTCCCACTGAAGCAAGTTCCAAGCTACTTTGTGATGTCTCTAAATGTGGAGTTGGGAAGGTGTCCACGACTGGCTTTTTCCAGCCAACTCCAACAAATAACAAAATCTGAAAAGCGGTGAGCCCTAATGCTATCAGTGATCAATCTAGTGGTTAGCGGAGGCAATAGAACCTAAGTGTGAGCTCAAGAACAGTCTAAAGGACAAGGGTCATGTAGGTACTGGACCAATGGGTAAAGCTCAGGCAATGGACTTCAGCTAGAGGAGATGGCAGGCACGAACATGGCTGAGTGGTTTCTGACGGAGAATGGCCAAGTCTTGCTCAAGAAGCAACACTGTACCATAAGGTCTGAGGAAGACTGGAGACACTATGTAGGAACACAGGAACAAAATATGACCATTTGAAAACACAGCAAACACCCTGTGTGCTATAAAAGAAAAACAGGCCGCTGACTAGATTTGGCCCACGGGTTGTAGCTTACTGACTTGTCTTAGAAGATGCAGGCCACAGGCTAATTAGACTAATGTCTCTCTTTTGCAGAATGGCTGTGTTTTTCTAATTCTCTTAAACTGTGTGAGCGCGCCAAGAAGTCCACTGCACAGACTTCTGGAAATCGCATTTTATTTGGCCTGAGCTCACAGTCCCTGATCCAGGGGAACTAAGAAGTGCTGTGAGCAGCAGCAAGTGAATGCAACTCTCTCCATGTGCTTTAGACACCAAAGGGCATCGTGCCGCATACTGAAAGCCATGCACATTCATCTCGCCAGGTCAAGGAGGAGAATGGAGCTCAGACTGTACCAGGGATCCCTTCTCAGAGAACCACAGGCCTCGGAGAAACCACAGTACTGGAAGCATTCTACTTCTTCCGTATGGCCAGCTTACTTTGACTACAGGCAACTGCTTGGCACAGCACAGGGGCAAAGATGGTTGTTGACACGACTTGTTTGGATAGTGACAGAGCATAATCTCTTTTCTAGTTTATCATTTATAACACACTTTACAAAAACTTAATATGTGCTACTGTCCAAAAAACTGTGAGAGCTTCTGTTTGTTGCTAAACTTTCTTTCGTACTTTACTTTTACACGGTACCAAAAGGTACAGGAACACTCAGAAAAGGATGGGTCATGTCAGAGGGGCACAGTGTGAGTCAGAAAGGTTCCTAATAGCTAAACCTCAAGCAATTCAAGCAAAATAAATAAATAAATAAATTACTATTGGGTCTTAACCTCAGTATGGAAAGGGGGTGAATGTAGGAGGGGCTAACTGTAAATCAGAAGGGGGTTGGGGGAGTGGAAGGGAGGCAGGAGAGAAAGTAGTGGGGGGACATGGAACCACAGCAGTTGTTTATGAGTATGATACTGTCAACCATCGAAACAACCACTGCGTAGCACAGAGCATTCAACATCCACATCAAATCAAGGAATGAGCAAACTCCAATGAAGTTAAGCAGCAGCTGGGCAACGGGTTTTATTTACCCCACAGTAGCTGTTCTCAAAGGGCTGCACCTCCCTCCTGGGTAAGAAAGATGGGTTCTGAGACCTGAGAAGAGGAAGTGGTTGTAGCTCATGCTCACGACCAGTGCACATGTCCGTCTGTCCACTCATACCAGATACGAGAACCAGGACAGCAGAGGAGACTTAGTCTGACTGCAGCAAGTGATTTTTTTTTATCAATTTGTTAACTAATTATTCTTTAGAGAACCAGTGCTCCACATCAGAACAACTTTTAAAAAGTGTTTTCTGAGAAATGACGTAAAATATACCACAGTGGTATGGCTTCCATTTTAAACAGTAGAAGGACAATACCAACGGTTTTGGTTAAATTTGATTCACCTTCCATGGAATAGTTTTGTGGAATTTTCCTCATGTATTTGGCTGAGTTTATTTGAATTTGTCTCAAAGGGTAAGCTTGAATAATATTTTCATTTCTCCACCACAGAACGTGACAATTAATTTAAATCACTTCTCATGTTTTAGCACTGTAGTACCTTTGGGGTTAGACATTTTATTTCTGCATTGCTGTGTTGAAGACTCTGCTGCAGACGGAAGGGTTGGTTGGCTATACGTTTGGCAAAGGTCTGGGCTGAGCGCAGGAGTGAGTTCCAGGGCCAGCCCCCCTTCTCACCAGCTTTGTTACTCCAGCGTCCCTCAACACCCAGGACTCAGTTTCTCCACCATGACAAAGGATACAAGACGTTCTTGAGTGTTTTCAGCAAAGTTATGTTCACAAAGAAATTGTGAAGTGTATACGATTATATTTTATAATTCTAAAGCACCCCATCCGAGGGTATTTGAAGTGAGAACGCAGAAGAATAGCCTGTTTGTAAAACAGAAAACAATTGCAAATCCTCCTGTCGACTACCTTGTATGGTTGTAACCTGTGACTGATTTATTGGTATAAGGCTTCTAGTTTTTCTAAAGTTTGTTATTTCTGAAGTAAGCTTTTTATCACCAGTAGTTATAAAAAAACACAACACTTTTTAATCCAATCTTTTTCTTCATAATTGTTCTAAACAGTTTGTTACTTAGAAGTTACTGGGTCAATATCTTCATTCACTTATTATATATGCATTTATTTATTTGAAGGACTTATTTTTATTTATGTGTATGCCTGTGTGCATCTGTGTAGGTCCCGTCTTTGTGGTGTCTTCAGAAGCCGCTAGAAGGCATGAGTTTTCCTGGGCTGGAAGCTCAGGCCGTTGTGATCTACCTGGGTGCTGGGAACTGAACTCAGGTCCCTGGAAGAGCAGCAAGGGCCCTTCATTACTGTGCCATCTCTCCCACCCACTCCCACCCCAGTGCCAATATGTTAATCAGATTTTGCTATTTTTTTAAGAACAATATTTGATAATGTAGAGAATGCTGTGTCTAAAGACATAAAAGTAAAGATACTTACATGACTTCAAGATTATCCATAGCCTACTGGGGCTCCCCCTAATTTGCCAAAAATTACAGGTGCAAGTTGATTAGCAGTATTCATTAACTTTTAAATAGGAAACAAATTGAAAGGAGAATAAAACAAAAGCATAATTAATGTTCGGCACACTGGTCCTTCGTCTATATCACTGGTTAATTTAAGCTTTACAAAGCACCCACTATTCAGGCTCCAGTTGCCACTCACTTTCCACAAACTCAGAACCCTTGATCCACATCCCTCTCTTACTCTGATCCCCGAGCTGGTAGCTGCTCCCCTGCTCCATGAAGTATTACATACTTGGGTTTTCCTAAGTGGGGAAGCTGACGTGTCTGTATCCACTGTGTACACAGCAGCCATTGGGTCTTGGTTATGGTGACCACTTCCAAGCTTCATCAAAAATGAAGTTGTCTTTCTATGTGTCCGTTATGTACCAGTAAAGGAGTGTGTGTGTGTGTGTGTGTGTGTGTGTGTGTGTGTGTGTGTGTGTATTGGGGGTGCCTAAAGTACCATTAAGCTAATAATAAATCTGACGCCTTGAAATCCAGTGCCCTGAGGATCAGAGAACGTGGCTGAGGAGAGCAGGTAGGGTGTGAGCCAGCATGGAAGCTGAGGAGATCCAGTGGCCTGAAGTGGCTGGGTGTTGATTGCCACAGGGCAACGCATGGCGTGTGAAATACAGCATTAAAGATCACTCGTGCTTCAGAGGGCTTGAGAACTGCATTTCCACTTAATTGTTAAATCCAAAAGAAGTCAAAGTTTTATAAAAACAACATAGTCAAATAAAGTCATTTCCAGATTTACTGGTTTGGAAACCATTGTCATTGCTTCTCAATGCATTGATCCATTTCCTTGAGTTACATTATTTAAAGTCTGAGTGTGGTAAATTCTGAGCCATTTCCCTTTAAAGCTCTCCTTGCCTTACTCCCCTACCTTGAGCTTCCCCAGCTACTCATTCTCTCTAACCCAGCCGTCTCAGCACGCGGTGCTGTCTCAGCACGCGGTCTCCTGTCTTCATCTCTTACTCCCCCTCTGTCTCCTTTTTCACAGCCAGACCCAGTATGACGGCCATGCTCAGTGCATTTCTTTCTCTTCCTGCTCTCAACTCTTTCAGATGCCTCTGGCTGTTCTCTCTCTCAGATCTACCCCCCCCCCCGACTACACAATGGAGCAGTTCTATCACCACTGAATATGGTCCTGACCCTGGCTGCCCCATATCTCAGAAGACTTTCCTCCATCCTCCCTTTCCTCACCTCATGCCACACTAACAACCACCCTCACACCGAGCGCATCATCCCAGCTCCGAGAAACGAAAGCTAAAAAAGCACTTATCAAACCAGCTGTGAAATCCTGTCTTACTATCTTTCTGGTTGTATTTCAATTTCATCAGAAAGTCCCTTTATTTATGTGATAGTCAAAAGTATAGTACTCCAATAGGGATATGGAGAAACAGGCCACCCCGGATGCTGTGGAGACTACACATTGGATACTTACTGTCCAGACCCCAGTCCTCCCTGTAGAGCTTTCTGCATGTATTAAATATGGAGAGTGGGTAGACACTGCTATTACTCATGTAGGATACTATTTCACTCCCTCTGCCTTTTATACCTTTGCAGATAGGAAGGAGAAGTCTGCGGCTCCCTCTGCAGCCCTCTTTCCCTGGACATTCTGAACTCACAATGAAGCCATGAGGTAATTGCTTCATCCTTGTAGATAGATAGCATCATCTTCACTTGAGAAAAGGAAGCAGGGAGACCAAGTGTGGTTAACTGACTTGACAGTGATCTCACGGTCCTTTGTTCTAAAGCTGGCATTATAGTCACAACTCTGTCTCAGAGCACCTGGCCCTTGTCCCAACGCTATTCGCACACTTCCTTCCTATGCCTCTCAAAACCTTAAATTCATATTTAATTATAAAGCTCTCAGCGGTGGGAAAGTGTTCCTGCATTGAGCTCAAAACAAATCACTGACATTAGATTGAAGAAAAAAATCCATTTTACACCTATGTACATGTGTGTACACACACACTGTATTTAAGCTGAGAACTTTAGGTTTTGATCATACCATGATGAATTACTTTCCCATGCCCTCACAGGCAAAGGCTTACAAGAAAATCTCCCATTTAAAAATCCTACTATTCTAAATAACTTGAGAAGAGAAAATTCGTTCAAAAAATACTGGAACAATTAAAGAAGAAAGGGAGGGTAATGGGAGAAAGAGAATCTTCGGTCACCTCCTCTGGCTATATCCCAGACTTCCCTTCTGATTTTACCAATCTCCTCCACTCTTGTGCTGGGGACCTAAAAGCAATGAAATCCAGAAAACAGGAACTGATGCCGCTGGAACTGCGACCCCCCAGTAACCAGTTCCCTGCTAAATGATGTCCCCGGAACTGCGACCCCCCAGTAACCATTCCTCTGCTAAATGATGTCCCCGGAACTGCGACCCCCCCAGTAAAACAGAGACCCCCCTGCTAAATTGTTTCTCATGGGCCTTTGTTCAGTGGCAGAAAACCTAAGGCGCTGAGACGTCCATACTCTATCAAGGGTCCTAGTGCACTCTTACAGAGCAGCTGTCTGCACCCCACGTGTGGGTCCTGTGTTAGACATTGGCACCACACGTGTGGGTCCTGTGTTAGACGCTGGACACAGACTTTCTGAATCTCTCCCTTGTCCTCAGAGTTTTCTGTTCTAGCCTCAGTAAGACCCCATGCTTGGAACTGAGCAGTGTTAGAGCCTTCTAGGCCATGGTGCCTTGACTAAGAATGATCCATTTTAGGAAAAAGCTCTCTTTCTACTCTTCCTGTTGATATACCCGTCTCATGTCCTGGTTCAGCCTTAGATGTACCCATGAACACACTAAACGACCTGCTGTGATACATCAAGTATATTCTAGCTTCCCCTTTTCCTTTCCCAAGACTATTTCTCTTGACCTTGTAGGAATCAGGGAACCCAGAGTTTCTTTCCGAAGCAGGAATCTCTGAGAGTGATACCTACCCCAGCCGGGAAAAGCGAAGTAGAGGCTGTTGAGAACAGTTAACAGAGGATGAGGCCCAGGGACAGAGAAAAATCAGAGGGAACAGAGTCTCCTCGCTGAGAGACTTTCCCTGGGTCCCACCACACCAGGAGTACCAGGTCTCGGAAAGTACATATTCCGTCTTCTCTGTGGTCTGTAAGGGTTAACACCATGTTCTGGGCAGAACAGAGAGTTCCAGATAAACTTGTCCGGACACACTCTGTCGACCAGGAGAAAATGAGCACGCGCCCACACAAGCTAGCTTTCAGCGACCCTCTTCTTATGGGAAGTGCCAATTCCTTTGGCACTCGGTATTGTTTTGTCTAAATGTGCCTGGCCAAGTGACCTTGCAGACTTTGCTCCTGGCCTCGTTTAGAATGGAACAAGGCTCTTGGAACAAAATGAGATCAAAGGCCCATTCAGGCCAGCTTCGGTGGTAGACTTTCTCAACTCTCGAGAGTGCCTCACTCACTCCGTTCCTCTTCAAGTGCCATGAACTTCCCACCCTCGGGCACCAACGTCAGGCCAATTTATTTTCCCTCTGAGGGGTTGTAATGCTTCCTCCCACCTTCCTGCCAGGGCTGGTGATGTTCAACAAATACTCCGGAGCCCCTGGGTTTGTTCCCTGTGCACTCTCTCCGGCTAGATCACACCTCCAGGAGCGCTGGCAGCCAACCTCCTAGGACTCTTTCCTCGACGTATGTGAACGACGCAGGACTGTCTAATTTCATATCCTTATGACTTCTCCTTATCCACCCCTTCCTTGATAGCATGAAACTATGAGAGGGCTCATGGCAGTGGGGAAAAGAGCAAGGTTTTTTATTTTGTTTCGTGCCTAGAGTTATTGCTGGAATGTATAAGCAAAAAGCGAATGTAGGGGCCATGAACTGGTAGATTCATGATGCAAACTTCCAACGTAGCTTCCTAGTTCTACCACACTTGGAGAACAAGACTTTCTGCTGCTGTCATTACTTAGAGGTTTCATCGATAACATCTTGGTTAGGAACGATTGAGTTTTGCATGTTCATAATGGTTGTTAGGAACAGTGACACTCAAGAGAACTTAAGAACACCCCAGCACAAGAGACTCTGTCCATCGTCTGTGATCACTCCCTCCGTGAACATCCACGTTTCTTTTGGAAAGCGGCACTGACTCTCCGTCTCTAAGTTTACTACGTTCCCAAACCCAGTTCCCATCCCTACAGTCTCTTGTGCAAATGGACAGTTTGATGTTTGCTTTTATACTAACCTATGACATTTGCAGACCGAAAAAAAAAAAGGCTTCATTTCATTTTTACTGCCTTAAGGAAAGACAATCAAAGTTTACCATTTGCCTTCCCGAGTTGCGCAAAGGAATCTTAAAGGTTCTATCGAGAAAATGTTTACCGTTCATTTTCAATTCAAAGGGAAACTGCTCTCACTTTTGATCCTGCAGGGAAAGCTAGGCGGCTGCCGAAGCACAATGTGTTCTTTGTGTTGGCCGAGGCTGCATGACAGGAGCTTACAGACCAAAGAGATATTCCAGCCACATGTTTAAAAGAACAGGCAGCAAGAAATGGCTTAAGTCAATTATAACCCTCCTTCCCAAACCAGCTTGTGGGATGGATACTATTATCCAGATACTTCTACCTAGCAGTCAGCCAAGCCTCCTCTTAGCTGGCTGAGTGTCTGAAACCTCCTTACCCTTGAGACCGACCGTAAAATCAACACACTGGCAAAGCAACAGTTTCACATTCCAAACATGCACAAAAACCAGGACCATAATTACCTCCACTGTAACCCAGTGGGAAAGTGAGGCACACTACCTCCTATCTTTACACTGGGCTGGGGACCCTGTCAGAACTTCCCAGAGGCCGAATAAACCCTCAAAGTTCTGCTCTTCAGATGTGAGGCCGTGTGCTCGCCAAGGCAGAAGGCAAGACAAGAGCGATCTGTTTGTGTGAAGACATATACTAGATTTAATGTTCATTTAGCCTTAGTTTGATCATTAATTTAGCAGGAAGTCATACACACACACACACACACACACGCACTCACACTCACACACACACACACACACACAATTAAAGTGCCACCCACAGGAGTGTGCTCAAAAAGACTGGCCAGAGAAGCTGTCTTAGAGTGCTTATTCTTAACACAAACAGATATAACTGGCTAGGTTCAGCTGATAAATATGGAAGGCCTATATTTTTGCAGGGTAGAGACAGACAAGCTGCAAGTGTGGAGAGATACCCTGGGTCAGAAATGAACTGGAGTGATTGAGGATGACTTTCCTCATGGCCCTTGCTTCCACATACACCCACACCTATGTGCAAACATGCATAGATACATATACACATGCAAGCTCAATGTCAGCCTGGTCTGTTAGAAAGACCATAAGTAGATGATAGATAGATAGATAAATAGATAGATAGATAGATAGATAGATAGATGATAGATAGATAGATGATAGATAGATGATAGATAGATAGATAGATGATAGATAGATAGATAGATGATAGATAGATAGATGATAGATAGATGATAGATAGATAGATAGATGATAGATAGATAGATAGATGATAGATAGATAGATAGATGATAGATAGATAGATAGATAGATGATAGATAGATGATAGATAGATAGATGATAGATAGATAGATGATAGATAGATGATAGATAGATAGATAGATAGATAGATAGATAGATAGATAGATAGATAGACAGAGAGTTAGGAAGTCTTGTCCTTTTCTAGGAAGAAGACTAAAAGCAGACCAACTTTTAATTTCCAATAATCTCAGAAAGGAGAAATTGTACACCAAACTATTTCTTGTTAAATTAGGCATTTATACCAGAGACCTCATTTTAGAAACTATAACATGAAGCAAAGGATATAGGCTCATGTTGTCATCCCAGCACTTGGGAGGCCCAGGAAAGAGGCTCTTTGGTACTTGAGAACAGCCTAGGCTACAGAGTGAGTTCTAGACAATCTGCGCTATAGTTAGATCTTGTCTCAAAACAAATACCCCTACCCAAATTAAAGAATTATGGTGTAAGCTGCAACTGTTTTAAGTATGAAAGTGCTATCAGCTCTATCTGGAGTAATCAAAAAGGACAGATTGCAACTCAGTAATGCCAACTGAGCCGTTAGTCTCATAAATGTACTTCATGAACTTTTTAAAAAATACACCAAGAAATAATTTTATTGTTTCAAATTAAATTGTTACATATACACATATATGCACATATAAAATGTCTCAGTTTAAATATATATATTTGAAACATACACATATATAAACATATATACATGTATATATCATATATATAGAGTCACTTAGTGTGATGACTAAATTTTTGGAAAAATGTCTTAATTTTAAGTCTGTAATGCATTTCAATCACTCTATGGGGTCTGGGTTATCTTAGCCTTTTTTTTCCCCCTTAAATTCTATGTGCGTCTCACATCATGCATCTTGATCCCATTTATGCTCGATTTAAATATGTCAGCAAACTAACTGAGCACTGTGCTAATGGCAACATGTGTCCTTTGGTCAACAGGGAGAGAAAATGTGTCTTTATCCTTTGGGAGTATCCAATGTAGCGAGGACACTGATACTAATTATCATTAACAAATGATTCTCCTAAAAGGGCTACTTTCCAAGCCAAGAAAGTTTTCTTAGGGATAACTCAGTTTATTAGGAGAGCAAGGAAGAATTTCTATAGGGCGTGGACTTTCTCTGCCATAGGAGGCCGCCTACTTCAGGCATCTGAAGAACCCAGTGATGTGGTTGTGGATGTAATAGGACATTCTCATCAATGACTAAGTGATGCTCAACACTGGATGTGAATACTTGTATAAAAGGCAAAGGGACAAGCACATGTCAAGTCTCCTGTGATTCTGGCCACAAGGATACACATTCTGCCTCTTGGGGGAAGGCTTTGACTGAAACACAAGACTGGCTCTTGGTTTTAGGTGATCTTTACATGTTCAGACATGAAAGGGGCAGAAAGCACCAACCAGCTGTTTCCTCAAAGCTTGCCCAGAAAGTATTCTAACAGCTAAGCAACAAGTGTACAATCAATAACAACCTGCAGAGGTCAGATTCATGTAATAGCGTTGCAACAGGTGAGATCTCGGTTGACTGACAGGTGCACCCCTTTGAGCTCCCGAGATAGGAAGTAGCCATTCAAGATGATGATTTGTCTCAGAGGTGCCTTAAATGAAAGGGGCATTTATTATTTACTTGCTGTAACTCTATGGCCACATGAAAATCATGATCGTAATTTTTTCATAAGAGTCCCCTTTCAAAGGGTTGGAACAAAGAAAGACTTGCTTTCAAAAGCATCAAGTCCTATTCTGAATGTAACACTGAAATGTCGATATTTACAACTACACTTGTAAATAATACTCTCTGTGTACCTTGGGGTGTTCCTGTGTATTGTGCTTCTATCTGGGTTTCGCTGTGCGTTTAACAATGGTTTTAAAGTTAGTATATAATGGAAAAAACCAATGGCCTAATAGATAATACAATGCATCTGAACATTAAATAACTGGAATAAGAGTGTGCTACATAATAAACCCAGTGTTTCCAGCTTCTGCAATCATTCAAAAGGTTTTTGATTCATTGCAGATTCTGAATTGCTGGAAAAATGGCAGTTAATCACATCTAACACCTATGCAAGAACACCTGGTGGGGGGAAGAGAAGGAACATGAAATTAACGCTCTGTGGCAGACTTAGACACATTATTTTAGCTTCACAGAATTGACTACCATAAGTCAAACTCAGGATACACAGAATTGATTTCTTTTGTAGGCCAAAATTGCTTTCCTTGATATATCAATTCCTTAACTGAACCTGACTTTTATTGATTTTCTTTCCTGAGCAAGGCCCACTGCCAAGAGCAGAGCTGTGAGTGTGTCTTTCCAGCACAGCCTCAAGAATAAAGCAGATCATGCCAAAACTTCTTTCTATATTGCAAAATGACTTTTCATTGTATTTTCGCAAGTTGGCGTAACAGTGTGCCTATTTTTAATCAGTTGTCTGCTGGGGGGTCCAATTCAATTGGAGAGAGAGAGAGAGAGGAAGAAAGAGAGGGAGAGAAACTAGTATTCCATGGCATCTAGTAGAAAGATAAAAATATTAATTTTAAATATCCATAAAGAACTTAAATGATTTACATGATATTAATTAGTAAGTCTTTCTACATTTTTGGAAGATTCTGCTATGAATTGGCAGTGTTATTTTGGTTCATTCATGTGGCTTTCTGTTTAATTTTGGACAGCTATTTATAAAATAGATGCTGTGTGTGAAACACTAAGTGTGTTCTGGGGACAGAGAGCCACCGTGAGACAGACAGATATAACAGAAGAAATTATACTTCCTTCCAGAGAATGTGTGGGTCTCTATAATTACCTGAGTGGCGAAGATAGCTAAAATTGGAGAATAAAACACACATAGCCTTCTTTGAATGTTGGAAGGCAGAGAACATGTCCAGAATTTGTTTAGTTCATTTTCTATGGGTAGATAAATGGCAGATCATAGAAGGCGAATCTCAGTTGCTCTCCTAGAAAGATCACTGAAATGGTGTTTTAGTGAAAGTCACTCTTCAGTATTTAAATGCATCGCACTTGTCCACCTATGAATTTCTGTTTCTAGAGAACTTGCCGAGCTGTATGGCCACCACGACGATCTTGTGATGGTGTCTTTTCACAGCTCCCACAATACCTGTTCTGCTGTTGGTACTTAATTCCTGGTCCCACCTCCTACCCCAGGCAGCCACTAATCTACTTCCTGTCTCTCTAAATTTGCCTTTTCTTGGACATGTCATAAAAACGGAATGAGAGTAAAATAGGTGGTCTTTCTGTATCTAGTCAAGCCCTTCTGTTAAAGAAAAACTTCTTAAATTCTTACTACATTAGCTGATTTTACAATTCACCGCGGTGTCTTCTGAGTCTTAGCTCCTCTCCTTGGGTGATTGGATGATTCAGAGCTCCAAGTTTACGGAGTGGGAGATGAAGCAGGACAGACTGAGTTTGCTTGGGTGATCAGTTCATGGAAACTAGAGACAAACACCTTGCTGCTGTGTGTATTTATGAAATAATTCAGGGTCTCAACAGGTGAACTGTAAAGGAAAGCATGAAAATTTAAATTCATTGTCATGAAGCTTGTTTGAGGAGGCCGCTTATTGGTTCCTGTCTGCTCAGCCCCAAAATAATCACACAGAAACTGTATTATTTAAATCACTACTTGGCCCATTAGCAATAGCTTCTCATTGGCTAACTCTTACATATTAATTTAACCCACCTCCACTAACCTGTGTATCACCATGTGACTGTGGCTTACCGGGTAAAGGTCCCTCTAGGCTACATGGCTTCTCCTTGACTCTGCCTTCTTCCTCCCAGCATTCAGTTTAGTTTTCCCCACCTAGCTCTGTTCTACCCTGTCAGGCCAAGCCAGCTCCTTTATTAACCAATCGTATTTGCAGCATACAGAGGGGGAATCCCACATCAGAAGCTTACTTAGTTTTGTATTTCAGTTATGCTAAATCATGTTAAATTGTTTCATTTCAATCCACTGCAGATTAAGGATGATCTGCCATGTGCTAAACGCAAGAATATGCTTGAAATGCAGCCTAATTTGCTCAGTGGCAGCCAAGGCCATGACGAGAAAAATGAAGATGCATTTCCAGCATGGATTCAGCTTGTTCATTTATGAAGTCCGATTCAAACGTGTGGTGCAAGTCCCCAGCCAAATGCTGGTTCCCCAAACAAAGTGGAGCTTAATACTTTATTCTCACCCCTGGAAGGGTCTAAATTCTCCAAGTTGTCCTCCAAAGCAACCACAGAATGCAGCTGGGGATGCAGAAAGCAAATACCAGGCTTTCTTCTGAAAAGGTATGAACATTACTAACCTTAAATTTAAATACAACATTGTATCAAAACCAATTAGCAAAGAAGAAGCTCATCAAGACAGCAGACCTTAAAAGTTACCTTTCTCAGGCTGAACTGAAGGGTCAATGCTTATTTAGAAGCTTTGTGAAATTGTTTTGGAAAAACAGGCTCAGCCACAGTCTTGGTCAGCCTGCACCTCTGCTGACTTGCCTCTTAGGCAAACACCAAGCTTTTCACAGCGCCCACCCACAGCCTCCGGGAAATGCATCTTCATGTGGTACTCTGAAGCCTCTGTTTCTGAGAGGGTAACAGGCACAGTTGGGTGTAGTGAGGGGCTACAGGCAGGCCTGCTTTTCGCCTCACCCGGCTCCTGCACGGCTAGCTTAGTCCCAGAAATAACAACACACAAATTGTATTCATTTAAGCACTGCCTGGCCCATTATCTCTAGAGAGTTAGTTACTGACTAACTCTCATATGCTGATATTAACCCATTTCTAATAATAAGCCATGAGGTGGTGGCTTACCGGAAAAGATTCAGCGTGTCTGACCTGGTGGCTGGCTCCATGGCGTCTGCCCCATTGCCCTCTTCCCAGCATTCTGTTCTGTTTACTCTGCCTACCTAATTTTCTGTCCTATCAAAGGGCCAAGGCAGTCTCTTTATTGACCAATGAAAATAACACAATAGACAGATAACCCTCCTCCATCAGTTGGGAAGTTTGTCTAGTTGCCTGCAAGAACTGACAGTTCCCACTGCGCATCTGAAAGTTGTAGGTCGCCTTTGCCTCATTCTGCTTCCAGCTTTTCTCTCCCTCTGCACATCATCGTGAAAGTTTAGCTATGAAAGCACACGTACAGAGAAGATTAATGGGCTCCCCTCATATTCTTCAGTAGCTTATTTAAGCCTTTGCTTATAATTCATGAAGAGTGGGTTAAAATGGCCAGGCTTGCCTTTAAAAAAATAAATATTATAAAAACAATGGTAATATAATTACATCACAAAACATTGATAAACAGAAAAAGGAAAATATTTGTAAACCATAATCCCAAACCATAGCTACCCTTACAGTGTTAACCCTTGTTATCTCTGTGCACATGCTTGCATGTCTGTGAGTACAGGTGCACATCATTCTCATTCCCCAACTCTAGAGGAAGCCTTTTCCATGCGGTCTCATGGGATCCATACCCACTGCTTTAGGGTCTGAATCTGATCTCTAATTCAGCCAACCCTCTGCCTACCAGTGGGCCTCTGTTATTTTCGTCAGTTGAAATGAACTTTTCTAAATGTTTGCTATTTTCATGTGATAGATAGCAAGATAATGGATTGCTGGGTTTTGATGTTGTTTTTGTAAATATATTTAAAAATAGGTTGCCCAAAACTATGTCCTTATCAGAACAATGAGCATCATTAAAAAGACAAGTTCACTTTATTTGCATTATTTATTGCTATTTATATATACTTGTGATTAAGTTAATATAAACTAGCATCCTGAGATACTATTATAAATGATCTATCAATGATTAATGGGATAGACATTTCTTAGGTTGTTATTTAATGTTTTCCCTACCGTGATTTTATTCTAACCCCCTCATTATTAATTCACGGACAAATTGAAAATCCTTTTATTTTATTTTATTATTTTATTTTAGTTAAGTTACTAGATGCTGTGTATTATGTGATAATAATTAAAATTCTTTTGAATATACTTTAAAGTAATTAGTTCTCATTCCTGCTGTATAAGGACCAAGATCTTCCTCAATCTGAGTTCTGTAATACACATTGGCGAAGTAGAATAACAAAGTAAATAAAGCACTTTGATCAAAACCCCTAAGCTGTAGTCACATGATTAAGAATGATGTAGGCATTCTACAAATGAGTTTGACTATGGGCAAAAAAATTTCACTCAGATGCTGTAACAGAACCGGTAGAATGAGCATATATTAAACTGACCCTGACCACTGACCATTATACCATAAATTAGTGCTGCACATCTCAAATCTCACGAGACAAGCTTCCTTTGCAGCAGACGGCAATTAACATAGAAACCCACAGTGGTCAACATTCATAGAACAAGAGATACAAGAGTGCTCAGTCCTAAGAGGGACGTCTGTATCACAACTCTTTCTCCTAAGGTTCAGAGGTCTCAGAAGAGATCGAGAAAGCATGCACCAGCCAGGGACAATGGATGGCCACAACAGAACAGCTGCTCTTAGACCCGTCTGGGCAGTAGTGCATAGGAACTCACCGTGGTTGTGATGGCATGCGTACGAACTGAGCAAGAGCAAGCCAAATACGGTCCCAGTGTAGGGGCTGGCTGTCACAAAGATCCATCTCCTGTTGAAGAGATGATGGTAGCTTACCGCTGCCAGGAAAGGAGAGCTACTTTCTCTAAGGATGTGGCCCCAGGTAGACTAATTTCCTGGGAATGACCACACACCCAGGAGTGTATTGGTAGCACTAATTGAACTTGGTGGGTTAATAAAAGCAAGCTAATAAACAAACAATAGCAGGACACTAGGTTGGATGGGCACGGAATGGGGTCAGACCTGGGAGGTGTTGAGGGAGATGAGTAAGATCAAAATGCAATATATGAATTTCCCAGAGTACATAAGAACATGTTTTAGAGAGGATCTATAAGATTGGCTTGTCGATACAACTGGAGAAGCCAACAGTGCTGCCTCACTGGAGAGGCTGGGTGCTTCAGAGGAAGGATTCCTGCAAAGCTGCTGGGTTTCGGTCCGTACGAAGGCTGGAGAAGCGGTACCAGCGACAGTCAAGGTATCAGCTGTGGCAGCAACGGGGTAGATGGACTCACCAGCCAGAAGGACGGCCAAGCTCACAGAGAGCAGAGAACTTTTCTTCTTCCTTGTCTTTTTCTCTTGGCTGCAACCAGAAGGGGACCACGGTCAGAACGGGTATTCCCGAATCGATCAAGGCTGTCAAGATGATCTCCCCCAAACCTGATGGAGACGCCCCCAGTTAAGACTCTCTTTCCTGTTGACCCTAGGTTATGTCACCACCATAGCTAAGGTCTCCATAATACTCCTAGAGCCGTAAGATGGGGACACGCGCAAATGGATTATATTTTCCCTCAAATGCTAGCTGAGAGTTTCATTCCAGTACGTCTTTCAGTTGTGTAGAAGGTTCATTTTGAAATAAAGAAGTAAAATCTTGCTTCCTCTGAATATATATCGTCATCTGAATATTTGTATATGTATGTGCTCATATATATGCATACACACACACATCTCACAGGCCTTAGGGAGAATGCCATCATCAGCACTACAGAATGAACTAAAAGTGTCCCAAAGGAAGTTCTAATGGAAAAATCACTGAAGCACCCCAACAATATGATAAAATTTCTGGTCAAGTATAAAAGTGTAGCACACACACTTCTTAACATTTTGCATATGTTTTGTGTTGTTCATTATTCTCCTTGAAATATACACATAATTTAGAAGAAACTAAGTAACCAGGTTATGAGACTTTGGCCTGAAGAGCTGAGCCAAAATAGAATCCTGTGCGTGCCCTCTTTTCAAAACGTGAAATGCTTAACAAGTCAAAAAAAAAAAAATCCAGTCTAAACGAGCAGTTGGTAAAGCCATCAGCCCCTCGCACTGGAACAAGCAGCAAACACAAGCACCCAGCCGCGAGAGTTTCTCCTTTGATTTACAGCCGCCTTGAAACTCAGCGTAACAGGCGGCTCTGAGCGTCAAGAGCCGCTGCAGCCAGTTTATTATCTAAGTTGTTAAAGATGCTAATTAGATTAGGAATTTGCTGAGCCCCTTTTATTCCTTGTAGAATGCGGAGTGTTTCTCCTGTTTCCCTTTGAAATTCAGTTTTGTGGCATGAAAACACAGGAAAGAAGAAATCTTACACTCAAGGAAATTGTAGGGTCCCATTGAATTCCAAAAATATTGTAAAAATTCCAATAATAACAGTTACCAAAGAGCCAAGAAAGTACCAGACCTGTTTTTAAAAATAATATACTTTAACGACTTCTCCATTGTTTGATGTATATTGCACAAGAAGTGGGCAGATTGTGGATGATATACCTAGGAAGCCTGGGCTGATGAACAGGGTGGAAACCACACTGGAAGGTAAGTTCAAGACAAAACAACGGTTTCTGAGAAAACAAGAGGCAGGTCCTTCCTCCTGGTGTAATAAACAGCGCTCCATACGTCATTTTAATGTCCTGGACAAATGGCTCAGTAGCGAGCTGTGACAGAGAGGGAAAAGGTTGCTGTGTGCTTTGCTTTAGAACACAACCCATTGGCAATAGTCTAGTCTAGAAATACATTTGGCTTTAAACAAAAGAAAATATAAAAGCATTCATAAGATCACTTCTTCACCTCAAAGATCGACATGAATGGAAAATGTTCTAAGAAGGCTAAAAAAAAAATAAGTGCATGTCTATGTGACAAATAGAGTATTAGAATAATTATAATTACTAAGCTATGAAATTGTGGAGCAATTTTCTTAAAATTATCTTTAGTTTGAAGTAGAAATAATGCATTTGTATGTGAACACGGCTTCTTTACGATAGGACCCGGGAAGGATATATATCATAAGGCTATAGCAAAAAAAAAAAATTACGTTAAATAAATTATTAAACAGACTGTCATGGGACCTCAGAAGGTTCTCTATTCAAAGACAAGAGCTCTTCAAAGAAAATTGCTGTGTAGTAATTGTGAGAATAACTGACACTTTTGGAGGAAGAACATTGGATTTTGTGACCCAGCCCCCTAGCCTGTAGAGTGGATGGTCTTTGGCCATTGTTGAGATCAGGCTAGGCCTTATTCTAAGTTGGAATAGTGTTTTTTTTTTCCTGGCTGTACAGTGTCATAGGAAACTTCATTTTAAAAGCAGCTTTGGCCCTGTTTTGAGGAAAGGTGACTGTGGTCCCTGGGTGGGGGAGACATGGAGGGGCAGAAACTGCACCATCTTCTACGAACTGCCCACCCAGCACAGTAATGTAGATGACTTATTCCTAAAATTAACAGGGGAGCTAAATGAATTTATTGGAGTGAACTGAGATTATAGAGGCAATGGGTTTATTAGCACAGACTAGAAAAACCAGGCACAAGAGTTTACTGGACAGGTTATATCAAGTAAAAGGTACAATCCCTCTCCTGTCTTCCTAAAGGACGGATTTCAGACATAGGGAAGAAAGGTCCCACGCCAGTCCACCATCTAGTGTCTAGCACATGCTTCATGGACTGACAGACTGACCTACCATTCCTGGAGCTTTGGCTTAGCTCAGTCCCTGGCTGTTGGTATGTGGCATACTCTGATGCCTGCTCATTCTGCTAGATCTGGACTTGACTTCCTCATTCCCTGCTTACAGCCCTGGATCCTTAAAACCTTTTCCCTCACAGTTGAATTTTGCCTTGTCAATCTCAGACCCAAATCCAGAGGCTGCAGCAGCAGCTCCCTCTGAGCACTGGCCTTGTCCGTTATCTGGTCAGCACAGTCTCTGCTGTGGGGTGATGCTCCTGTGCACTGGGAAGACTTGTCACTCCTATTGGTTTTAAAAAACGCTGATTGGCCACTATCCCAACAGGAAGTGTAGGCTAGGTGACCAGACTAGGAGAATTCTGGGAAGAGGAAAGGCAGAGAGGCAGTCATAAGCCAGACACAAAGGAAGAAAGATGAGAATGCCTTACTGAGAAAAGGTACCAAGCCATGTGGCTAAACATTGATAAGAATTATGGGTTAATTTAAGTAGTAAATGCTAGTTAATAATAAGTCTGAGCTAAGAGGGCAAACAATTTATAATTAATATAAGCCTCTAGTGTTACTTTGGAACTGAATGGCTGTGGGGTTGGGTGGGGTAGTAACGTTCACCTACAATCTCTTAGACCATTTCTGAACCTTCAACTCAGCTGTAACCTCCTTAATATATTAATTCTACAACATGCCTCTATACAACAGATTCATAAATATATTTGCTATCTACTTTATGATGTGTGATAGGAAAGTTCATATAAGGAATGAAAACAGAAATAAAAACTTGCATTTATTTAGCCCAGGCTGCCAAGATAGTCATATTATCTGGAAAATTACTGCTAACAGAACCATTAAAATTGGTGAATCTATTGCTATCAAATTAATTCTGACATTGTGGAAAGCCACAAATGTGTTTGTCTACGTTTCTATGGCAGTGTCTGACGATAGTCAGATGAGAGCCCCTTGCTCTGTCTGATCCCTGCATCACCCACCTCCATCTCAACTATGGTAGGTTGTGGAGTGAGCACCAGTGAGGTTCACAGAAGCCCTCGAGCGCTGGGAATGGCGTAGATACAGCCTCCTCTGTGACTTTTAAGGATAGTCATCAGCTGTATCAATAGCTCCAAAGTGACGTCTTCAAAATTAAGCCAAGTGGCTTTAGCCTCACCTTGTGGTTCCTGTTAGAGATGGGATTTGTGCCCTCTCTCCAGTTCACACGCTGAAGTTTAATTCCCAGTGTGGCTATTGTTGGAGACGAGGGCTCTAAGAATGGAGTTAAGGTCAAATGAGACCACAAGGCCGGGGCTGCGGTGTGACCTGGTTAGTGCCAGGTAAACAAGGAGTAATAGAGAACACACACTTTTCTTTATCCTGTGCACAGGCACATCGTGAGAAGCAGTCATCTCTAAACCAAGAAGAAAATCCTTCCAAGAGTGCACCGGCCTTTTTATCTGGGATTTTGAAACTTCAAAATTGTGTCTTTTAAACCATCCCACTCGTGGTATTTTGGTATGGTAGCCGGCGCAGATTGTCTATGTACAGGATATTACTACAATGGAAACAAGGACTTTTCAATATTTCCCATAAAGAGTACGGTACTTGTTGACTAGTGAAAAATCATTGTTATATATTTAATTTGGTTTTTAATCTGTGGTATAATCTCATCTTGTCAATTTTTTTGTTGTTTTATACTTTCCTGATATTTTATTCTCCAACCTTTTGACCAAAGTAAGTCTCTTTAGTACTACCTTGGATAAAGGCACAATTTAATAATGCAGCGAATACATTTTCATTTTGTACTTACTGGAAAAATTTAAATATAACTGAAAAGCCTAAATAGATTAACATTACCTTATTCTCTATGAATACCACAATACTTTATTTCTGGAGTATACTTAGCTTTATACTTCCCATTTTGTAATGTTATTCCTATATGAACCATATAACCAAAAGTAAACTAAAATGCTCAGAATGATAAGTGTGAGATACATCCAGTATCATTTAAATATAACTGTATATTTAAAAAGTCATTTTATTTTAATTTAATTTTGATATTAAAGATATTCAGAATGCAGTGATGAAATTCAACGTTTACTCTTTAAAAATGTGTAAGAAATTAAATATGCAGAGCTAGGAATACGGCTCAGTGGTTAAGTATGTTTCCTGTTCAAACATGAAAATCTAAGTGTGGATCCATAGTACTTACAAAACAAAAGCCAGGAATGGCTTTGTGTACCTAAAGCTCATATACTCTGAGGTTGGTGACAGGATTGCTGGATCTTGCTAACTCGTCTGACTGAAAACCAGAAATCTCAAGGTTTGTTGAGAGATTTATTTCTAAGGAACATGGTGGAAACAGACAGACTGAGACATCAGATGCCCTTCTCTGACCTTGCAAACACCGGTGTATGCACATTCCTGTACATGTACACACACAGAGAGACACACACACACAGACACATACTCACAGACACACACATGAAGATACACACATACACACAGAGATATATACACACAGACACATACATGCAGATACACACAGAGACACACAGACATATACACATATACACAGACACATGCACACAGACACACACATGCAGATACACACAGAAACACACATATGCCACACATACACAGACACACACACAGATGCATACACATGGATACATGCACACAGACACACACATGCAGATACACATAGAGACACATACATAGACCCATACATATGGACACACACAAGCACATACATAGAGACACACACACAGACTGACATACACAGACACACACACAGATATACACACAGACATACAAACATGCAGACAGACAGACACACATACACATACACACACAATTTTGAAGAGAAATTAAGTTTTAGGGGACATTGTTTGTCTCAGTAGTAAATTTATTTAGAAACATATTAGAGAATGGAAGGGCTGGTGGGAAGATGTGGTCATGGTCATTATTGTTTTAGTCTTTTTGATGAAAAAGAAGTTTTCCCTTGTGCAATTTCAAATCTCTGATTATCATCAAAAGAGAAAACAAACAGTCATCCATGTGCTCGTGTTGCTCACCCACACTCACACCGGAGCAGACCGTTCGGTTGTAATTCTTTCACGACTTCTTTGCCCCAACCGGAATTTATGTCCCTTGAGGTCGAACCACAAATTTATGATTCTCAGTTGCAGCTAGTTCTGTTCTGTCTTCTTTCCATGTTGGCCTTCCTTCACTCTCAGCAAGCACTTTTTCTTCTACTACACAGGAAAGAAAAAGCAGAGTATATCAAGCAGAAATTCCCCAAACCACCTTCTTCCAGCCTTCACTAAAAGGATCAAAGGAAGCCAAGCAGACGACAAAACAAAATGTGTTTGGAAAATCCACACCATTTCAGAATAAGTCTCCAAAAAAAGAAAGAGACTCTTGCAAGAGCACCAGAATAAAAGTCCGTCATGTAACAAAGAAGAAACCAGGGAAAGATAAAATAACAGAGGCCTAAAAATCTAGCCTAAAAAATACAGATTTTTTTTTTTTTCTGAAAAGGAACACAAATGGTTTAGAAACAGTACTCAACTTTGTGGGGAAGGAAAACTCTCTCAGATCACACAGATAGCAGGCTTGGGAGTCCTAGACACTGTAAAAACGTTTCAAGTAAAATCAGTATCAGAGCATGAACAAAACACCCCAGCACACTGTTAAATTTTGAGATTAAGGAATTCTTCCAACATTCAGAAAGAAGAAGAAAGGGAATTTTCAAAGAAGTGAGATCTAGTAAGTGTCATATTTCTCCTCTGTAAAAGTAAACACACCATAATGCAATGAAAAATAACTTCAAAGTTTTGACAGAGGGAGAATTATGACCCAATGATTTTATTGTATTATAGCGATATCCTCAGATGTACAAGGTTTTGGCAAATGCTCCAGCGTCATACTTTTCCCCCCAATGTTTTCTCTGTGGTAAAATGACTCAATAAAGTGCAACATTCAAGAACTGGGGAAGTCAGAGGCGGAAGCAGAGTGGCTGTAGGGGTTAAGACAAGCCAAGGGGCAGAAGCAAGCAGAAAGAAAACATGTTTTTAACACTTAGGCTAGAAACCAGCCCCATTCTGAATACACAAAATGCATCCCGTTGCTTAGATTCACACTGTTAATGGGAGCTGAGGCTGCATGCATGCCCGGATTTCTTCATTTTTAGAAGGTAATTAGTTCTGAGAGTTTGATGCAATTTCTAAAGAGCTGCCATTCGGCCATCAAATGTAGAAACGAGAAAATATATGTGTTTAGAGGAGGTAGGTTAGTAGGCACATACAGTTTGTAAAAATAAAAGACTAAAAGCAAAATGAAAGAAAAAAACAGGCCAGAAAGGTGATATTTGCTCTTTAGTTGAGTTTAAAATAGATTCATTTGAAATTTCACAGTTTTCAACCGTTGTGTCCATTTGCATGTCAATTACACTTTGATCACTGGATTAAAAATAACAAGATGTTCTTGAAAATTCAATGTAAAAGACAAAAGGACAAGAAACAAACAAACAGAAAAACCCAAACGACCTACTAGTGACTGAATTCACGGTACACTTGCAGTCCAGATTTTACTGACGTCTTGAGAAGCTCGGGCATGGCCATTTTCTTTGTTGTTCTTTCCCATCCTCCTTTGCCAACCTTGCTTTTTGTACCAAGCCACTAGGTGGCAAACGTTCTAGCGAAGTTCTATAGAGTTGGTGGTTTATGAGCCCTCTGGAGGCTGGCGTTGACTAGACCATGGCAGTTGGTTGTGTAACATGGGCCTACTTTCACTGGGTGCTCACATGATATCAGGGTTAACTATCTTACTAGGGTCTCCCTCATAAGAGTGTTAATCCCACTGCAAGACCTAATTACCCCTCAGTGCCTGCTCTTCCCATTACCTTCAGTTTATGGAGGAAGATTTTCTTTTCTAACATGAATCTTTCAGAGGCAAGCATCCATATGACTGGAAACTGTAAACCATCTTGTTTAAGAAGGATTTTTTTTAAATTTAATTTTTAATTTATTTAAATTTAATTTTAAATTATTTTTAAGTTTAATATTATTGTCCTTACAACCTCTTTATAAATAACCAGTTTGTACTGCAAACATGTTTGTACACCATCCTTTTGGAATTTTTCTCAGGCTCTTCAAACTCATTGCGACAAAAAATGAACAACTTTTAACCACACCACTCCAAGTCAGAGTTCTCTTCCAACAGCTTCGTACTCCCACAGGGTCCTAAACACAACTTAGGATTGGTCTTGATTTTTTTTTTCACCGTAGAATCTTTTTAACTCATTGTTAGTCTTGTTGAATCTTCTCAGTTAATCTAAAGGCCCCGGATTGACACTTGATTTTCTCCAAATTATTCTCTATTAAATTGATTTTTTTCATTAAGGCAGATGCCAACATGTCATTCTTTTGTTGAAAGTGCTTCTTAAATAAAACCAGCCCATGTTTCTAATCATGCCTTATCCAGGCATAAGGATTAATAACAACTCCTCTTGTTCTCAACAGTACCCTAGCTTGTGTTATGTTATATGGCCACAATCCTTATAAAATGCCCTCTGACCTGACCAGCCTCCTGTCCATTTGTCCAGACTCACCTTACATTACTTCTTGCACTGTTCCACACTAGTCATGGTAACTCACCCTCAGAACCACATACATGTTTATACTCTTGTCCTGCCTCCTATTCCCCCTATTCTTCTCTATAGAAGGAGGGTCACTTGTTTGTTCCCGGCTGCCCAGACCCAAAATAAGCACACAGAAACCATATTATTTGCAAAATACTATTTGGCCAATCTGTTAGCCTGTGTCCTTTTTTTATTTGTCAATCAAATATTTATTCTTTTTTATTAATTTATAAAAATTTCCACTTCCTCCCCTTCTCCCAATACCCTCCCACTCTCCCCACTCCCTCTCTTCCTCCCTCTCTGCTCACCTTCCTAGACCTGGAGGGAGTGGGGAGGAACTTGAACTTCCCACAGGGCAGGAAACCCTAACTGCTCTTAGCCTGTGTCCTTCTATAGGTGAGTTCAGTCCATTTATCTGAAGGGATATTAATGACCAGTGATTTTTATCTCCTATTAATTTAATTCTCATTGTTGGTAATAATTTGTGTGTTTGTCCCTTTTTTGGGATTTGTTGCTGTGAGATCATCAATTGTCTGTGTTTTTATTGATGTAATCAACTTCCTTGGGTTGGCGTTTTCCTTCCAGTACTTTGTGTAGGACTGGGTTTGTGGCTAGGTATTGGTTAAATCTAGTTTTGTCTTGGAATGTCTTGTTTTATCCTTCAATGGTGACTGAAAGTTTTGCTGGGTATAGTAGTCTGGGCTGGAGTCTGTGGTCTCTTAATGCCTGCATAATGCTTGACCATGACCTTCTGGCTTTTATTGTCTCCAATGAGAAATCAGGTATAATTCTGATAGGTCTGCCTTTATACATTACTTGGCCTTTTTACTTTGCAGTCTTACTATTCTTTCTCTATTTTGTATGTTCAGTGTTTTTATTATTATGTGGCAAGGAAAATTTTTTGATCCAAACTATTTTGTGTTCTGTAAGCTTCTTATATCTTCATAGGCATATCTTTTTTTTAGGTTGGGAAAGTTTTCTGCTATGATTTTGTTAAATATATTTTTCTGTGATTTTGAGTTGAATTTCTTCTTCTTCTATACCTATTATTCTCAGATTTGGTCTTTTCATGGTGTTCCATATTTTCTGGATATTTTGGGTTAAGCTTTTGTTAGATTTAATATTTTCATTGACTGATGATCTATTTCCTTTATTGTATCTTCAGCACTTGAGATTCTCTCTTCCATCTCTTGTATTATCTGTTTATGCTTGTATTTGTGGTTCCTGATCATTTTCTCAAGATTTCTGTTTCTATAATTTCCTTGGCTTGTGTTTTCCTTATTGTTCCTATTTCAGTTTTCAAGTCTTGAATAGTTTCTTTCATATGTTTGATTGATTTTTCTTGGTTTTCTTTAAGAAATTTGCTGATATCTTCCATTTTTTGTTTGCCTTTTCTTCCATTTCTTTGAGGGAATTTCTCATTTTCTCTTTTAGAATCTCAAACATCCTTCTGAAGTTATTTTTTTAAGGTCATTTTCTTCTGCTTCATCTATATTTGGTTGTTCAAGTCTTGTTGTTGTGTTGCTCTTTGTAGTGTTGCATGTGTTCTTACCTTGTCTACTCATCTTTTCCTCTAATTGGTGTAGCTGGGGCTGTCTGTGACTCTGGTGATTAATCTTCCAGGTGTCACTGGATCCAAGGTTCAGATGGTTGCTCCTCATGGTGCTCTCAGAGCCAAGGTTCCTGTTACACTGTTGATCACTCCATGTTCCTGGAGATCACTCAGCACTCCCAGGATTTCCTCTGCTCCTGTGGAGTTTGCTGTCTCAGGCTTTCTCTGGCCTAGGTGCTGGCTCAGATCTGTTTCTGCAAATGTCCCTGGTCTAGATCTGCTCCTCCAGAGGTCTCTGGTTTGGGGTTGGTCCTACAAAGGTCTCTGAATTCAATCTACTCCCTCAGAGGTCTCAAAAGGAAGGTTTTAACTTTAATTAAGTAAAATTACATAAAACAGTTGTCAAGCAAGAATTACAGGTACATTATTTATATTTATTTTATCTTTAATCATAACTAAGGAAAACTATCACTATATGTTCGTCAGCTCCATCAAAGACTCCAGAAGGATATAATATTGCCTTAGTAAACAGAAACTGCATTGTAAACAACTTCCAAAATCTGAAAATGACAGAGATATCTTACTGCCTAGACAGTCACCTAAAGTTCCTCTGTACTGTTGGGGCATCCATATTCTGCCTACAGGCCCATAATATCCAGCAGACTTTTCAAAAAAGCAGAAAATTTCAAGTTTCATTTATACTGGCAGTCTTCAGTTACTTTTTGTGTGTCCTGCAGAATGTTTCGCAGTCTCCTTCATAAAGCAGGAACCCTAAAGGACCATCTCACCTTTGGTCAAGTTCAGCAGTCATTTCTCTGTGGGTCCTGCATGTCCAATTCATCCAGCATAGCATCAAATAGTCCAGGCAAGAGCAGTTTCTTGCCCAAACGGCTAACAAACTCCATAGCAAGCCTCTTTGATCCCCATCTTCCTCTTGAAGAAGATTTGCGCTCCCAGGAACAGATGTGTCTCATTGTCATGAAAAGTTCTAATTTCTTAAAACATTTTAACTGCCATATTCTGAAGGTCTCTGAAATATTTGAAGAATACCTAACTATCAGAAATACCTCTATATCTAGAAAACCTAACAAGCATGACTACACACTTGACTATTATAGAATCTTATCTATTAACCTATATTTCTTAATTACACATTACATTTTTAAAGAGTTGTACAAACACAATACCTTAATCAAGAACAGAAATATACATATAAGAAAATTGACCTAAAATTTTCATCAATAACCCAAGATCCATACCAATGCAAATTATTCATCTCTATAGCATAGTTGCCTTTAAATATAAACAAACATTTATAAACAATCATTTAGGGAATTTGGGAAGAGCTCTCTCCAAACTGCTTTCTATTTTTTGTTGGGTAAAGTATTTTGGGGGGGCGTGTTCATGGTGACTTTTTGGGTGGTCTTGTTCTATCAAACCACATTAGCCCTGAAGCAATCCACAGGTTCTCTTCTTCTGTGGAAACAAAAGAAAAACCTTTTTTCCAAAGCAACATATCCTTAGATCCAAATTTTGAAGACATTTAAAGTATATTCTTGTTTACTTAGCTCCATCACAGTCAAAGAATTCATAGAAAACAAAATAACATACACAATCCAGACTCTCTATGTATTTTCCATTTTTATGTGGCTTATTTTTCATTATTTCTTTAATATACAACTGTCTGTACTCTGTCTCTTTAAAGACTTTGTTTTTTTAAATCAATTTATTTCTTTTCCAACTCTCTATACCCGTTTTCTTCTCTCTCCCAAGCCTATGTACCTTTATCCAACACTGTGACCCATTTAGAGATCTTTTCCATCTGAATTTGTCTTTATTGTGTATCTGTAATCCTTTTCTGACCAGGACTTCTTCTTAAAATGCTACCTGCTTCTTTAAAACCTAAGCATCAGCATTGCTAGAGCAAATACGGTCCTGCCTGCTTGCTCTGCCCAGTCCAACAAGGCAGAAGTCCATTCACTGCCTCTGAGACTGCTGGTTGGGAGCCATCCTCACCACCTCAACTCTGGTAACCAGCTGGCTCATGCTGCCACCATGTAACTTGCAGCACAGTGCCCACAAACCCCATTTAGATGCTCAGCCTCCTGAAAGAGCCAGAGTTTGTCCTGGCAGCATAGCCCAGAAAGCCACTGTTTCAAAACCCCATGCCTTTTTTTCTGCTACCACTAAGTCAGGAAAACTTCTCTTAAAGGAGTCATGACATTAAGCCATGCTTAACTGTTTTTTTTTTCTTGCCTAGAATTCCTTCCCAAACTCTCTCAGGTTTTAAGCGGATTTTAGTTAGCCACATTGGCGCCAATTAGTAGTACAAAGCCTGCTTATTTGTCTCTATTTGCCCAGACTCAAAATAATCACACAGAAACCAAATTGTTTGCAATACTGTCTGGTCAATAGCTTAAGCATATTTCTGGCTAACTCATATCTTAAATTAACCCATCTCCATTAATCTGTGTATCTTCATATGGCTGTGGCTTATCAGGTAAAGTTTTGGCATCTGTCTCCAGTGGGGCTGCATGGCTTCTCTCTGCCTCTGCCTCCTTTCTCCCAGCATTCAGTTTTGTTTTCTCTGCCTACCTAAGTTTTGCCTTGTACAGGCCTAAGACAATTTCTTTATTAACCAATGGTATTCACAGCATACAGATGGGAATCCTACGTCACTTCTTCCCCTCTCTGGTTCTCTCTTCCCATCCTCTTCCTTTCATTTTGGCTCTGGGACAGTTCTGCTTGAGCACTTTAAAAACAGACCATTTGCTTTTACTCTCATTTAGTGGCTCTTACTCATTAATTCTCAGTATTGTAGAGACAAGATCATTAGCTTTAATTTTCCCCTGTCCCTTACACTGAATCAGGAATTCAGCTAGGGTTTCAAGAACATCTTGTCTTCCTCTCGTAGTGCCTCAAACAGTTTATCATGATTTTTTGTTTTTGCTTATATTTCTCAGTAAACTTGAAAAGACATCAGACCTGGGCCATCTGATTTGTCGTTTTATCCCCAGTTCTCAAGTAGTCACTGGCAGTTAATAAATATTCCTAAAGGCCATAAAAATGTAAGTTCACTCATGAGCATCATAAAAGAATGAAAAGATACCGATCATAGCAACTTTGATCATCAGTCAACAATCATTCTCAAATAGACGTGAATTGAATTGCTTTTTCCATCAGCTCTGAACATTTTTGCTGAGCATTAATGTCTGCAAACTCAGGGGAAGAACATTTCATTGCAGAAAGAGCAATGTGCTTTGTGCTTGGAGCATACCCCCAACTGCTACTCCTCCTGTTGGTTGGATTCCTCTAGGGAGGTAAGGTAAATAAGTGTTTGAAGGGACCCTGGCTCTCAGTGGGCTGCAGGGACCCTTCTTCTTGTCCCTAGCAATACAGCTGTACAAGGCAGCCAGCCTATTTCACATTCCCTTTCTGCTCACAAGAAGATGAAGGGGTTCTCTCTCTCAGGACTCCCTTGTTCCCTCTTTGGCTTGGATGCTCATCGATTCTCAAAGCTGTTCCTATTCCCAGTCTCAGGGTGGAAATCACGTGCAGCATTCCGTGCTTCTGCGTGCTGGCCAGGCTTCACAAGCACACGACTTCTCAAATTATGGCCATCAAGTGACTCCGAAGCCCTTTCCTCCTCTGCATCTTGATTTGATGGGATTTTTGGTTCATATTTCAGTGAGATTCTTCACTCACCTGCGCCTTTGTGCTGGGGCTTGGGTGTTAAGTGTGGATGAGATAATTCTTGGATCAAATCCAAAGAGTACTTTAAAAATTTAACGTTTCTTGGTAACAAATAATGAGCTCCCGCTGTGTGTGACCCAGACACACTCGAGTGTGTTGCGTTACTGAATTACCCGTTGGTAAGCACGGCTGTGCCTGGGTGGCCACTGGTAGCAAGTGAAGGTGAAGAGTATCTGTGTCTGCGTGGTGGGAGGAAGTGACGGAAGAGCAGAGGCCTGCTATGGCGCTTACTCTGTACTCAGAGTTGGCGGGCTGCTTCTGTAACTCTGTGCACAAACACTGCATTTTACATGCGTGTCTCTCACTCACTGCTGCAAACTGCTAGGGATTTGTACTAACGGTTTAATGTAGCGTTAGTAACTTTGTGGACTATGAAACTTCCAACAGCTTAACCAACTGTCTGCAATGTACATTTGGAAAGGAATTCCTTTAATAACTCACCATTCCCACAAATGGAGCACGTGGATAAGATGAACTCTCCCTGAGGGGACGATGGTACCGGAATAGGCACAGTTAATGCGGGTGGGAGGTGCTGGGAGGTGCTGGGAAGTGCTAGGAGGTGTTGGAAGGTGCTGGAAGGTGCTGGAAGATGCTGGAAGGTGCTGGGAGGTGCTGGGAGGTGCTGGGAGGTGCTCTAACAGCCACCCAAGATCTCCCAGCCCGCTGAATGATAGGCGGGTCGAAGGCAGTGGAAGTTGTCTGAAGAAAGAATATAAAAGAAAATGTTTCTAAAACTTTAAAAATACATATGAAATTCCCAAAATACAAAGTTTCTTTTTTTTTTCCCTTTTGGTATGGTGCTAGCAACTGCTGAGTGCAGTCCCTTCTTTTCAGAAGCACATAATCCCACATAGAAAAATATAACCTGACAAGTCTACCCCAGGAAAATATGTATCCTTAGTGCATAGGTAGACCACAAGGCCAGGAACCTGGCTCAGTTTAATTCGTTTTTAAACTTGGATTCATTGTCTACTATGAAACTCAGGCTTTTAATATTGAGTAATTGAACACATTCCATTTCTAAAACAGTTCACCCTCACATGAGGAAGACAGAAACATGAATAGGGCACACTATTTGACCATAAATGATTGCACACGGAGGGAACACAACTGTAGATTTGGCACAAATATTGAAATTCAAAGGAGGAGAAAGAGGAGCAATAACAGTGGTCTGGACATCTAGGGAAGGCAGTGCATGGGTGCTGACAGACTCCAGCAAGGGTTTACTGATATAAATGGCAGGTAATCTCCTCCCAAGCCACAGAAGATTGGCATTTTGTTGCTGGAGTGTGTAAGGCTGTCAAATGGTTGTTCTGAAGACATAGAGAGATAGAGGATACTACATGCTATGTCTCAGAGCTGGCTGCTTGTTCTATACGAACTTGAAGCTACTGATGTACTCTGAGGAGGGAGGAAGGCTTGGAGAGTGTTAGGGTCCAGACTCATAGTGGTGCTGCTAGACAAGAGTTTGCTATTTATTGTCTTGTTCTGAACTGTCATTTGACTACAGACCAATCTGTTGCCATACTGCATGTCAACAATGCTCATTTTGTACCACCACACACTTAGCATAAGAGATCAGCTCTTCTCTAACTGGTCCACAACCTGTTCAATAAGATAAATGCAAACATGTTTGGAATTCCTGATGGGAAAATGCAATCCCAGCATGTATACACCGAATTTTGTTCCTGGCTACTTGAGTAACAGTGAGTTAGTGTTACAATGGTCCCAGTGAGAGGATAGTAAAGACTTGAACTCCTCAAGTGATGTCAAGAAGGAAGAGCAGAGAGGAGAAAGGCAGAAGGGAGACCTGGGAGGAGAATATGGAGGAGCTGGAATTGCCTCGGAGCATGGTAAGCATGGAGAAGTTCTGTCCCTCTGAGCTGCTAATTGGATGGATATAGAATTACCAACTGAGAAAGGCCACAGTAGCAGTAACTACCAAGGAGTTGGGAAGGTCTGGCTTATTCGTGTCAGATTAAGGTGCTTGTGGAAATGCTGAATAGGATTCTGAAATTGAAAGTTTCCATCGGTTAGAGCTGAGGGGGACGAGAGTCATGAGCATCTGAGAGGCTTTGAAAACTTAAAATAAAAACTGTTTCTAGGAACAGATCGTGGAAAAAAATGCATAAGAAACAGATGGAAGAAACGGAAGCTGAGACTCAACAAGAAAAGAAAACCATATTGCCACTTTTCTACAATTACCTCTTAAATAGACGGATGCCATGAAGTGAATTACCACACTTTAGACTTTATTTAAAGTGTTTAATGAATGTACTTCAGTTCTGAATGTTCTGTAATAGATTTAGCAAGTTGTTGATGTTAGTGCTCATGGGGAGGTCTGACCTGAGGATGCTCTGATGGAAATGTTTCTGAGACTGCATAGGATTCAGGTAGAGTACACGTCACAGGCCTGGATGCCTGTCTAGAACCCATTACAGGCCTGGATGCCTGTCTAGAACCCATTACAGGCCTGGATGCCTGTCTAGAACCCATTACAGGCCTGGATGCCTGCATAGAACATGTTACAGGCCTGGATGCCTGCATAGAAAACTCCCTAGCTTTACAAAGTTTTTTATATTTGTAAAAATTTAAGTATCTTTTCTCATTAAAGGAATCTCTTTTCATTTTCTTTGCAGAAAAGTCCTATTTTAAAGAAATGATCTTATTAAAATGGATTACTAATTTGACAACATTTTCACAGATGGATGAATAACCATCATACATAGAGATGACAAGGAGAGGTTACAAAGAGACGGTGACTCAGAATATAGAGTAACAGAATTTGAAGCTGCAAGAAAACTTGTGGGGATGGGAAATTTGCGAATACTGTCTTAATATTAAGAATATGCTGTGTGTTCTAGTAAAATCTTCCTTCAGATGAGACAGCAGCAACACAATTCCACTTGAGTGTGCAAGTATATATGCTAGTATTCAGACCCATCACGTGTGATGTGTCCATCTTACAAGGACTCATTGAGTAATGCTATTCAGTTCACACCTTCACATGAACACCAAGATCTTACTGGTTATATTACATGATATGTTAGAACCGAGGCAGATGTTTTAATAGATTTGATCATAAGTGTAGAAGATACCAGAAAATCACCAGGAAGATAGTTTGCCACCATCAGTTATTATTAGGGTTGAAGTAGGATCCAGGATTCAGGAAGAAAACTTGTCTGTTTTTTTCCTCTGATGAGTCCAAGCTCATAGGAAGATACATTGTGAGCCTTCTACACCTTTTTTTACTGACTTAATTGTCAATCTGAGTGAACTCAAAACTTTATCATTATAGGCACCTCTGTACTATGGATACTTACTCGACTTTAGCAATTTAAGCGGTAAGTGTATCAGTGAAGAACAATCAATTTATATGGAAGACAAGAACTTAGAACTCAAGTCTTCAGCATCAACACAAGCAACTTTGGGGTCAAGTTAACTGCTCAACCAAATCATACCAAGAAAGAAATTCTAAAACTTACACTGAGAAACATAATTTTGCTGGGGGCTACAATTTTGATGTGTGTTTCAATAAGCTCGCATCTTCCTGTAAAAGTGATCCAGAAAAGTCAGCCACAGAAATTTCCTTAGTAAATATGTCACCAGGTCAAAAGAGACACAGAATGGTGGAATTGTCCTGAAAGGGGGCAACGCGTGTTGTATCCAGGTCAGATCAGAACGAAGAGTAAAGTTAGCAGAGACCACAGTCAAGAGTGTCCAATCTTTTGATACTGTGATACTGTGTTTTTTATAAAGTTCCTATTCAGGAATTGTACAAATGTGTTTTTTAAAAAAATACATAAAAATTTTGTAAGTCAACCAAACCAAGAGGCTTCCGTGCCTCCAGAGAAACAGCCTGCAGAGCTGAAGCTATCTCCAGAAACAGAGAGCGTCTATATGTGATGCTTGAAATGAGAATAGCCACACGGGATCCTGTGTTTGCATGCTTACTCCCTGGTTCATGAACTGTCTGGGAAGGATCCGGAGCTGTGCTGCAAGGAGTAGGCTGTGAGATTTCAAAGCCTTCTCCAGGTCTAACATCTTTTTTACCTGTGGGTCAGAATGTAGAGCTCCCAGCTATTGCTCCAGCACCATGTGTGTCTGCCTCCTGCCATGATGATCTTTGACTAACCCTCTAAACCTGTAAGGAAGTCCCCAGTTAAGTGCTTACTTTCATGAGCTGCCTTGGGCATGGTGTCTCTTTGCAGCAATTGGACAGTAATCATGACAACATGCAAATACCCCTCCGACAAGGGAACGGCAGCCAGAGCATAAAAGCAGCTCACCAAGCTGAACTTCCCAAAACAACCAATATCGATGATAGACTATGAAATTAAATAGATACTTCTCGAAGGAGCACAAATAGCCAGCAAATTCATACGAAGGCTCAGTTCACTGCTCACTACTGAAATACAAATCTAATACTCTATGAGACATGATTGCATTCTAAGTAGAGCATCTATTACTAAAAAGATAAAAATGGGGCAGAACAAAACCATTAGTCAAATAACTCATGTTGCTAAGGACACAGAGAAGAAGAAACATGTTCTGTCTGTGGCAATACAAACCAGTAGAGTTAGTATGTAAACTGTGTGTTTTCTTAAAATTCTAAATATAGACCTACTGTGTCACACAGCAAGTCAAAGTCATGACTGATAGAGTTAATTCTATCTAGTCCTGCTTTATCTTATACAATGCTTCCGTGCAAATAGTATCCGTAATGTAGGCATATATTTAAAAGATATAAATCCTTACAACAGAGATTCTTTGCTGCTAGGCTTTCTCAGCACTATGAACAGTAGCTAAAGATTAGTCAACACAGAGAAAGGAAGCCTGAGGACTTAGAGGATGGAATACTAGTCAGCTGTTAAAAAAAAGAAGCAAGCCCTTCTTTTGCCAAAACACAGACAGGATTGCAGGTCATTGAGCTAAATAAATAAACACAGAAAGACAAATACCACCGGTTTTGAATCATTCATGGAAACTCATAAATTAATCTTGTGGAGAAACTGAATGGAATCTCTGCCAATAAAGACAGAAAAGGACGGATGTGGGGACGGAGGACAGCCATTTAGTAAAACACAGCAAAATCAAGGGGAGGGGTTTATTCTGGTAGTTCTTCAGTACGGTGGAGTCACTGTGGCTTAAAATAGTGTGCAACACATTGCACTAGAAACAACTGTACCGGAGCCGAAAGCTTATTATTATTCTATCTTTCTAACCACTAATTCTGTAGGTTTTATTTCTCTGTGTTATAGCTAGCTGCCATTGCATGTGGCTGCCTTCCTCAGAATCATTTTGTAGCACTGACCTGTAACAGGTACCCGTAATACTTGCTGCTTGTCTTTGTTTTGATGTAGCCGCAAAGTGTTTTGTTGTATAAAGTCCATGCTTTGGAATTTTCAGGAAACACTCACGAGAGCAATAATTTCTGAACTCTTTCATATCCACAAACATCAGTTTCTAGTCTTCGTGCCCCAAGGACGCCTGTGTGGGTCGGGCATGCCTGTGCTTCTTCTTCTTCCCTCAGTACGAGGTGTTTCCGCCTGGTGTGTCAGAAGTCTGATGATAATCCTGTTTTTACATTGTTGTGGTGAGTTGTTTCCTTTCTACTCAGAAAGTTGGCCATTTATGAGAAAGCTTCAGCTTGTAACCATCCAAGCGGAGCTCTGCCGGATACACTGCTTGTTATGAAACTGGACTTTCACATTCACTTAAAGGAGAGCCATTAGGAAGTTTTGCTTTTGTCTGTTGTTCGCTTTCCAACATCAGGACCTTCTGCTGTGCACATTGGGTCTCTTCTGTTACGCATTCCTTTGCTGTGCACATTGGGTCTCTTCGGTTACGCATTCCTTTGCTGTGCACATTGGGTCTCTTCTGTTACACATTCCTTTGCATATTTCTGTGTTTGGTTCTAAAATGACCCTATCCTCAACTGTACTGCTCTTGAGACAAGGTCTTGATATGTAGCTTAGCCTGACTTTGAATGTGTGATTCTTCTGCTTCGGTCTACATGTGCCAACACGTCTATCCACTCTTTTCTTTAATGGATTATTTAGTTTTGAAGCAAGGTTTCACTGTGTAGCATATGCTCACCCTAAACTCTTTAAGCACCCACTTTGTCCTTCACATCATAATGGCGTGGCCTCAGCCTTCCTTCTCATTGACGGCTCACTTCAGATTTAGTCTTTACTTTGACAGTTTCTATACACGCAGATCAAGATTCTGCCCTTTCTAATTACTTTGCAGAGTAATAATACAATGTTTGGCATTCACCTCTCCTGTTTGTTCTTAAATTTTGTCCAGATTTTTATTTTCTTTTTTCTATCTTCTTTGCTTTTCTAGCAGTTCACAGGACCATAGTACTTCAGAACCATAAGGTCTTATCTTATCAGTGTTCCTCTGGGTCTCAGTGCGCACTCTTTCTGTTTTATGGCTTTTAAGATACACTCCTTGCTACTTACTGACCGGAGCCTAAAGCACCATTGGTGGTCTAGTTCTTCCTTGGAACTTTGATTTGTTTAGCTATGCCATTTTCTGGAGAGCCTCCAGAATATTTAGTAGCCTCTGAGTACATCCTCCCGAATATTACCATGAAGATGCCACCTCCACTACAGCCCTGGGATTTTCCTTCTTTAGCATTTGGATTGTTAGATCAGTATTTCTCAAAACACTCTTCTGTACCAGTACTAGGTCCCAGAGAGACAGTCTGTAGGAGACCTGCACTTTATCTGTGATGGTGTGTCTGACTGCCTATGAGAAGAGTCTGAAGTAACACAGAGGCTTCACCTCTAGGATTAGTTTCTGTACCTGCAAACCATAGCTTACAGACACTTCTTTTCATTCCCTTAGATCTCTGGCTCTTTCAAAAGGCTTCATAAACTGTAAAAATAACACAATTTTCAACTCATCATTTGGGCATTTATGAAGTGTTCAATGCAAGTTTGAAAGCAAACACAGAAAACACACACTAGACACATACACCTGATAAAAGACTAGTTACCACTACCTCAGTAGTGTGCAGGTGTCAGCTCACGATGGGAAAGGTAAGCCAGCGAAATTCAATCAGGACCAATTAAACATGACGCAGATCAATGTCATCTAACCCTTAATGGAAGGAGAACTGGATTATAAAATTTCCAACTGTGCTCAAAATTATGACTTGCATGTTGCATTTACATGAAGTTTTAATAGACTGATAAACAGTGGTTTATTTTGTGAGGGGAAACAAGTTTGCTGACAAGAGGAGGGAGGAAGAAAGAGGAGCTAGAGAGGAGGGGGAATAAGGAGAAGGCTAAGAAGTCGGTCATTCTGTTCTAGAATGTATTGACATAGGACTCGAGGAGCAATGCTGTTGCCTAGAAATCACAGCTAATGGTTTGAATCCCCTTTCCCCCTAGCTTGTCAAAATGTAACTAACAGAGGGAAAATTGCAAGCACGTGGAGCATACACTGTGGCATTAGAATGCGTGTACATTGCGTAATTATCATCACACAGAGATTCCCTCAGCCTATCAGACTATTCGGGATTCAATGACCAAGGCAAAGGCAGAGCCAGCGGGTGGTGTAAGTGTGCTAATATTTAATATTTACTCTCTTAAATTCTGAATTTGCAGTGGCTGTATTTTATATAAAGCTATTTATCCTGCCTAACTGAAGCTCTACATTTTGGTCAATATACCCCATGCTCTTCCCAACCTACTAGCTACTAACTACTGTTCTATTGCCTGCTTCTGAGGTTGTGCATCCTGCAATATACACATAAACCTAAAACATAAACTTTCCAATTCTTTGCACGTCTATATAGAAATAAGGTCATGAAATATTTGCCTGGCTTATTTAGTGAAGCATAATGCCCCACAGTTTCATCTCAGTTGTTGAAAATGTCTAGACTTTTTTTTTCAAGTTGACTAACATTGCATCATCCAAAAATAGCACATTTCCTTAATCCATCCCATCTGCCGAGGGATTCTTGGGTTGACTCCATAGCTTGGCTTTTGTGGATAACTCTGTAGTGAGCAGGGATTAGGATGTAGATATCTTTTCAACATTCTGATTCCAGTTTCCTTGAAAATGTCGTAGCGAAGCAAGATTTCTGCTCATGGGGTAGTTTATTCTCAGTTCCACGGGGAACACACATATGGTCTCCAACGATGGATGCCCTGACTTCCATTTCTCTCAGCACTATACAAACTTCCCTTCCTCTGTGTCTCCATCAGTACTGTCGTTTAGATCATAGCTAGCCTCATAGAGGGAGGTAAGCTTTTGCTACAGCTTTGCTCTGCATCTCCCTGAAGGGCATGTTTCTATACACCTTTTCATTTGTTTTTCCTCCTTGAAACAATGTCTCTGATGGTTTTTGCCCTTTTAAAATCAGGTCATTTATTGTGTTATTGAGTTGGACGAATTTCTAAAATATTTGACTATGATATGAACTCTTTGTCACATACACGGTGTATACAGTTTTCTAGTCCATAGATCATCTCTTCTGATTCCTACGCTTTATTATGCAGATTCTTAAACTATTTCAAGCTTTTGGCATACTCAACCCATTCTTGTAGCAAAGAGGAGAACTTTTTACAAGTTTGGATCTCAGAGAGGGTTTCTAGTAAGTAAAAAAAATTCACTGTGGCTGCAAGTGGATTTTTTTTTTTTTTTTTGACAAAGCAGGCTGGTTCCTAGAAGACTTAGATACATCTGTGTTGACCTTGGTAAGTGATCCCCGCTGTTGAGTAATTCTGTGTTCCCCGTGGTATAGCAGTAGTTCAGGGTCTGGTCAATTAAAGGACTGTTTCTTTAATCCCCTGAACAAGCACCTGCAGAATCCTGAAGGAGCAACCTCAAAAGCTGAGGGATGGATATGCAGCTGACCTCTCAAAACCCAGCTGAAACCTTCACCTCACCTCTCCCTTACTCTTGCCTCTTTCTGTCCCGGGAAGAACAATGTCCACTGAAGTTTGACTTTTGTAGAGGACCCCCAGGCTGTCATGGGTAGGGAGAGGCTTGAGGATATTAAAGACACAAAACCAAAGCAATGATTTCTTCCCATTTAGAAACAGGGCCGAGTTTGCCAGCAGCTAGGCAGGGCAGCTCACAGGCAAGCCCAGGGCTCTCTAAGAACAATCTTTGTTTCCAAAGAGAAAGGATTTCTGTCTTCTTGGGCAGGAAACCTAATGCAGGGCTTACTCTGGGATAGTTTTTCCACCATGTGGCCTGGACAATAAACACGGGCCTTTTGATCTGTGTGGCAATGGCGGTGGAGCTGGAGTTCTGAGAGCAGAAACAAATCTCCCAGAGGTGAGTCTGTGCCCCGGGGTCCTTTTGCATGTCTAAAGTTCACCAAGGAAAGCCAGAGAGATTTCAAATAAACATGTCTAAAGGGGTCATAAAAATCTCAACCAGCCTGATAGCTTAAATCCCTAACGTCAAAACACAGCAACGCATGGCCAGCGTCACATGAAACTTCCTTGGCCTCGGGTTTATAAATTAAACCTGCTTCAGACTCCCATTTTTGCAAGGATGCGTATACAAATGTCCGTCCTCCTTGCCAGCGTCTTCCTCCTACTCAGAACAACAGCAAATTTATCTTCCTGTTAATACACGTGGAATCATTGTGTAACAAAACTCGGGGCAAAGAGGATACTAGCGATGAATCATTTCTAATTTTCATTAGGTCAGAACTGCATGCCATTGTCATAATATCCACGGCCTTTCAACTCGCTGCTTTAACATCTCATCCTGGAACTCACCACCATTCATTATTGTCCCTGCTGCCTTCATTTTCACATCAAAATGCCACCGGGAAGCGGGGTCGGCCTGAGCGGGGTGGAAGCCGAGAGCATTATTAGGAAACGTAAGTGGCCTGAAGAGGGGCACCCCGTGGAGCCGACTTGGCAGACTCTGAGTACCCAACTCAACCTAATATTAAAAGTGAGTCATCAGTTTACCCACACAGCAGGGTCCTCCCTTTGTACCTTTATTCTGAGCAACTCTGCTTCTGGCCAAAGAGTCCAGTTTAGGATCTATAATTAATAACTGAGTGAAAGGAATCCCTCATTTATTTTGAGAACCGTTTTATTATTCATAAATTCCACAGTTACTGTTTGATAAATAATAAAACGCAAATAAATTCTGCCGTTTAGAAAGGTAGTTTGTGTGTTCAGTGTGATTTATCTCTAGGAGAGGCCAAAGGCATTCAGGAAGAAAGCGAGCTTTGCCTTCTTCCTTCAGTAAGAGCAATGCGCCCTCGCCCTCGGAAGTTTCATGGGCCGCAGCCGCTCCTGTGCTAGGTCTTTGCAATGATAAAATTCGGTTAACTATTGCGTGTCCGTTTAGGGTGCATTTGAATCATCGTGACCTTTCAGTGGTGCAGATTTCAGTAAACGCCAGAGCTGAAATCCTTGCTTCAAGCACCGAAAGACAAATGCAATTTGCCTTTTTTTTTTTTAGTTCACACACTAAATCAAAGGAATACAAGCACCGTCTTAAACTCAAAACCATGACTATGGTTTCCAGGACAGCCTCAGAATGCCTTGGGTCCCCACTAGAGCTCGCTTTTCAAGTTAAAGTTCCCTGTTTAACACACTATGAGGAGACAGCTCAGGGGTTAAGAGCGTGCACTGCCCTCACTGAGGAACTGAGTCCTGTCTCAGAAACATGAAACAGCTCACAACACCTATATCTCTAGTTCAGGGAATCCAGGCCCCTGGCCCCCAGTCACCCGTGCTTACAGGGGCACACACATTCACACATGCACTTGCACTCTCTATTTTTATTTACAGATTTTTAAACACTACATTTTTATTTTTAAACATTAATTTTTTAAAAATTAACCATCACATTTTTCAGTTTACAGTTAACTTCCTGTTTTCCTTCTCCTCTCTCTCTCTCTCTCTCTCTCTCTCTCTCTCTCTCTCTCTCTCTTATTTTTCTGTTTATCATACCATGCTGTATTGTCTGTATTGTTCTGCCCTTTGAGTTAGATACATACTTAGTTTGCCCTTATTTTTCTAGAAGGATTGAGACTTACAACTGTAAACTCTTGACGTTGGTGATACGTTTTCCAGTGTCTTTTATTCCCCAACTCAGCATGGTCTTAATGCCTGTGGGGCACTACATGCTCCTGAACTTATTTCTTATTTTTCATAAAAGCTGCAGGAGAGTGAATTTTTGTAGTTTTTAAAGTCACTGATAGCATCCTGTTTTCTGCAGTTCTACTTTTATCCATTTAATGTTTTCATCAGGCAAAATGGGTCTTAAAATATAATCTTCCTAGAATTTTTCAATTCAAGTTTTTAGGTTTCTTCATGCAGGCTTCATGCATTCCCTATTCAAATGATTCTCAGTTGTTTAGGTTTCTTGTTGGATTATTCCTTTGAATTTCATCTTCTTTGCACTGACTGGTTGGTCAGGTTTGAATGTTGACATTTCAATACTTCATATACATTTTCATGTGTTGGTTATGGTCCCAAATATAATAAAAAAGTCCTCCATATGTAGAAACAAAGTCAACCCAAGAATATAGAGAATATGTAGAAAACATAGAATCTATGCATTTATGTGTACATATAGCATTTAATTTATGTCCCAGTTATTAGATCACATACCAAATGTTATGGATACTTACAACTTACTCATCATGACACCCACGCCTACTTACATAAGACAAAGGCCCTCAACTTAGACGTTCACGTGGGATGTTCATCTTTCTTCCATAAGCTCCTTTTAAAACTCAGGCTGCTTGAAAGCGAAATAGATTAAGTTTTCTGATACGTGCCTGGCTCAGAAGAAGTCGGTGAGGACTCCAGGAGTGGTTGGTTCTCCGTGTTGTTTCCTGCACAGCTGACCTTTCAATGTGCCAAACACAAGAGTCTGAACTCTTCTTCTGAGTTGACATCCACTGGATACTCAATGATTCATCCTACCGTGTTTACTCTGAAGTTTTAGAAGACTTACATTTCAAAACTCAAATTAAATTCTGCAATTCAGTTTTTTAAAAATATTTTCACTTAAACATTTCATTCTGATATGAAAAACAAGTTAAAGGTAGAAATGACCTAAAATTGCTAGATACACTAGTATGTTTAGAAAGAGCGTGCATTGCAAACAGTTTCAAGTGGAACACTCAATGGACAACATCCAGAATTTTCTATGACTCTAATTCTTTGTTTCTGGAAAGAAAAGGAAGTATGAAGTGGAGTTCCATAGCAATTTAGCTTTACTTTTTAAAAACATGGATCATTCCCTAGCATCAAAAGGCCAGTGTTTTTCTTGTAAAAAATTCTCCAGTCTTACTCCTACTGGAGCTTACAGGTTAGAGTTCAGCTTCTGACTGGATTTCTGACCCCAGGAGGCAGATCCTTCAGAAAACAACCCAGGGATCTGTGGAGTGTCTGGAGAGTCTGTGCTAAAGGTCGTGGAATCTGAGGGCTCCAGCAGTGAGCCCGACTGTTAGCAACCTTCAAAGGGTTCCATTCCAATTTGGCCATTACCTTGCATGCAGAGAATATCAAAAGCATTGCTGGAAAATGTTTGTGTTCTTAATTTTGACCTTCTTCATATGTTAGAGGCATTCACGGACACTTAGCTTTGTCTTTTGGTTACTCTTCCTTTAATCAGGATGAAGTAAAAACTAGATGCCGACATACTGCAATTCTCTCTTCTCTCTTCTCTCTCTCTCTCTCTCTCTCTCTCTCTCTCCCTCTCTCTGTATCTCTCTGTCTCTCTGTCTCTGCCTCCATCTCTCTGTTTCTGTCTCTCTCTGTCGCTCTCTGTGTGTCTTTCTCTGTCTGTCTGTCTGTCTGTCTGTCTGTCTGTCTGTCTTTCTCTGTCTGTCTCTCTCTCTCTCCTCTCATCTATCCTTACCTTGGTAGGTCAGGGAATAACAAGAATTTTATTTAATTCATTCTAATTTTCTCAGATTTTTCAAAGACTTTTAACTGAAAATGAACAACTACAGTAGACTTATGAAGAAATGAATTTATCTCAAGTAAACAATTTAATATACTTTAATAAACCATATATACTAAAAAAGCCAGCTTCCAGTTGATAAGTGTTTTCAGGACTCCAAGTTCAGCTTGTGTGCAGCTCTATTCAGGACTATATCCATGCAGCATGGATCAATGAGCTTACTTTATATTTTAAACCTTTTGTATGAATGGGACCACACTGCATGTGTTCTCTGGACACCATTCCTGCTCACACAGAGTTTGGATGGCAGGTGCTAGCAGTGTCTTTGGTAATGTGTGAATATTGTCATGGCTCCACACGCTGGTAGCATTTCATACGGCCAGTTTTTAAGATAGTCAGTGTCATTTTGTTAGACTTGTAGGGATAAGTCACTATGGTTTTAACTTTAATTTCTTTTTCAGAAGGGATTTTGAGCACCTTTTCTGTGTTTCTTTGCTAATCTGTTAATGATTTATATTCATTCTTGTACTAGAATGTTCTCTTATAGTGCTCACTGCTCAAATTTCTCATATGGTTTGATGTAATTACCCTTAAGTATTTAAAGTCTTAATGACTTTATTTCCACTTTATACCAAGTTATACTATTTTATTTCCATTATATGGAGTTACAACTAATTTTGGTATAAGGTTTTTTTGACCTTGAAAAGTTTTGCTAATTAGTTCTAGGAGTTCCGTTTATTTATATTTTTCCTGTTTTTCAAGTTTGACATATTTGACAAAGATTTTATGTTCAAGGTTAACATTGCTTATATCTATATTTGGAGTAGGGAGGAAGAACAATGATAAAAATCAAATTAACAAATTCACTCACATCTATATACCTATTTCCGTCCCCAAAGCTTACATGTTTGCACCTTTTGACCAGCCATCTCTTTACTTCCCATACCAACATTTGACAAAACATGTAAAACCTTTTAGAATATAAATACCTAACCATTTTGTTCCATAAGGAAAGTACCCCCACACAGGGAAGGTCATGTGTGATGAGCCTATAACTTGCACCATACTCAATAACAAAAAGCTAAAAGCTGTTTCTCTGAAATCAAGAACAAAGCAAACATGCCTACCTCTGTCTCAAAAATTTAACTCAGTGCTGAAAGTCCTCATCAAAGTAATTAGATGAGAAAATAAAGTTAGAGACTTCCAGACCCTGTTGTAAAGACACCACCCACTTGAACACAGTGCATAAAGAAATAAAGCTACAACTGAGCTGGAAGAAATCAGTGTAGTAAGAGGTACGGGCTGCTTGTCGTCCTGGCCACCCGGCTGCTTATATCCAAAATAATCACACAGAAACTGTATTCATTTAAACACTGCCTGGCCCATTAGTTCTAGCCTCTTATTGGCTAACTCTCATATCTTGATCCAACCCATTTCTAATAAACTGTATGTCACCATGAGGTTGTGGCTTACTGGGAAAGATTCAGCATGTCTGACCTGGTGTCTCCATGGCGGCTCTCTGTCTGACTCTGCTTTCTTCCTCCCAACATCCAGTTCTGTCTTCCCTGCCTACCTAAGTTCTGCCCTATCAGGCCAAGCAGTTTCTTTAATAATTAACCAATGAAAGCAAGACATGAACAGAAGAATCTCCTACACCAAATCAAACTCTACCTGTGCCCTCCACAAGAGGGGACAAGAGAGGTTAGTAGTTTGTGAGTGTGAACACAACACATTGTATACGTGTATGAAAATGGATAAATAGAAACATCAAACTGACATACAAATTGGAAAATAAGTTAAATCATCTTTACAGATAACATGCTCCTGTGTGAAGTTTCAGAAACTTGTAGAACTAGCGTGTTTCATTTAAACTGTAGGATTGAAAACAACACACACAAATTATCTGTTCTCTAGCACTGATGAAATATTCTGAGAAAAAATAAATTAAGAAAATTTCCACAGTGCTAGCTAGAATAGTAAGATTCTAATCCAATATGGAAATACTTTGGTTTTCCCATTTTAATATTTGTAACTTCTAGATTGAGAAAATCGCTTCCCTTTTTTTTCGTAGGTGTATTTAAACTTTTGACTCAAGCCTAGAACACAGGAAAATTTTAAAACTGCTGACCCATTCCATCCTGTGACTTGATGACTGATTAGTATGTTCAACTTTATTTACATACTTTCTGAAATTTAATTTCCTCACACTGAAACGAACAGTGTGTATAATTTGGTATCTGAGAACAATTTAGTTAACGGCTTGAAGTGTCTCATGCTTACTGCAAGAGTGCATGGCTACTTTTAGTAGTTTTTGGAGCTAACTAATAGACAACCGTTGTGACTTAAATAAAAATGGCTCCCAAAGGTTCGCACATCTGAATGCTTGCTATGGCTTTACAGTTAGCTGAGCTGGTGGTTTGGGAAGGGTTTGGAGGTGTGGTCTTGTTGGGGGAGGTGTGGCCTTGTTGGAGGAGGTGTGGTCTTGTTGGAGGAGGTGTGGCCTTGTTGTAGGAAGTGTGGCCTTGTTGAAGGAAGTGTGGCCCTTTGGATGAGATGTCTCACTGCAGAGTGGGTTTCAAAAATCTACACCAGGCCCAGTCTTGTTCTCTCTTTGTCTGCATTTTCCTGACTGTTCAGAGGTCTGAGGTGTACGTGTGTTTTCCTGACTGTCCAGAGGTCTGAGGTGTGCACGTGTGTTTTCCTGACTGTTCAGAGGTCTGAGGTGTGTACGTGTGTTTTCCTGACTGTTCAGAGGTCTGAGGTGTGCACGTGTGTTTTCCTGACTGTGCAGAGGTCTGTGTTGTTACCCTGTGCTCTCAAACAGAGAGGAACCTCCTTCCGGGTCTTTTCTTCCAGGCCCTAGCAGTTTTGCCCCTGCCTATCCCACATCCTCGTACTTAAAATTATATCTTTCTTGGGATTTAAATTTTTTTTATTTATAAAATTACATCTTTCCATGCATTTTATTAAGGCAAAATGGCAGGGTGTCTGTGTTTGGACCAAAGAAACTTGACACTTGGTGAAAATTTCCATTCTGGCGGCTCCTGCTGCTCTCTGATAATCAGGATGAGAACACTAAGCACTGTTTCTCACAACTTAGCTGGGGCTGAACTTCAAAGCATTTCCAGAAAATATCTATGAAAATATGTAGCTTAACTTAATTAAGTGATATATTTTAGGCAAGTATCATGGAATTAAGGAGACACAAATTAATCTTCAAATCAGGAATGAAACATTCCTTTCATATCTATTGATCAATTGAGAACAGAAAACACAATTGAATTTGAAAGAGGATTTAAATAATACAAAAATAGTCTCTCTACTTTTCCTTGCTGCAGGCCAACATTCTAACATTTATTTAATTTTCCCCAAGGCCCAAGGATATACCTGTAAGTCAGCATACTTTCATATGTATGTCTAGAATACATCAGTTTGATGAATAATAAATTTTTATAAATCAAAACCCTACCCCATCTGAGTTTTACTGTGCCATATTTGAAACGCTGTTATGTTAGACTTGACTGGACAGAAGTTAGGATAGAATCTCAAAACTGGTGACTGAATAAAACAACTGTTATTTTTCCTGCACATTCTATATCAAATATCAAAAAATTCAAATATCAAATACAGTGATTTCAACATCAAATATCAAATTAGAATCTACAGCGCATGCTTCGAGAAGCTGGCTATTCAACTTGGCTGCACAAGAAACCCTTGTGCCCTCACCAATGTGTAAATTAAGTAGGCATCCCTGCCCTTCACCAGCTGCTGCACTTGGGAGAGTGGCCCCTACATCCGGGCAACACAATATAGCTGGCTCTGCTGGTGTGGATGTGGGAGAACTGACCCTGAGGGGGTGAAAGCAGGAGAACCGGCCACACCCCTTGCGCTTCTCTGCAACGCTGGAGAGCTCACCCTGGTGGTGAGGACAGGGGAGAGCTGGCAGACCCAGCAACCCTGCAACAATCCAGGTCCAGAACAGGGTTTGTGTTGGCCCACTTCGACATCTACCCCATCTGTGATCTGCTGGACCACTGCAGGGTGGGCGACTGGGGAGATGTGGGTGGGTGGATGTCAGTCCTGTAGATCCAGGGCTCCGGGATCTTCACAACACAGGGAAGCCACAGGATACCCGGGAAGAGTTCCGGTGAGAGCCGGGGCCTTGAACCAGACCAGTGATTCTCTGTGATGACGCTGCCTGTAAAAATGTATGGATAAAGGGTTCATTGCGTGACTCACTGTGTCACACTGCAGCTTCCGTGACGAGATTTTCCTTTTCTCCCCTTTCTTTTTTCTTCTTTTCTCCTAAAGTTTATTTTGTTTTATTCTAAGGTTTGGGGGAGATGGGTGGAATAAGGAGGTGTGATATAAAAGACACAAGGAATAAAGAGAAAGTTAAAAAAAAAAAAACAACCAATTGCCATGGATGGTCCATACAAACACCACTTTCTCTGGGAGCCTTTCTCAAAGCCCTGACTGGGATTGGCCCATCGGTGCCTTTCCAGCCGCATGTTCTAAACAACCCTCTGTTGTAGGGAGGCCACGTGTTTGTTTCCTGCCCGCCCAGACTCCAGAAATAAACACACAGAAACTATATTATTTGCAATACTGTTTGGCCAATAACTTAAGCATATTTCTGGCTAACTCTCACATCTTAATTTAACCCATCTCCATTAATCTGTGCCTCACCACGAGGTCGTGGTCTACCAACAAAGTTTCAGCACATCTGTCTCTGGCAGTGGCTCCATGGCTTCTCCCTGACTCCTCCTTCTTGTTCCCAGCATTCAGTTTAGTTTTCCCTGCCTACCTAAGTTCTGCCCTATTATAGGTCCAAAGCAGTTTTTTTTATTCATTAATGGTAATCACAGCATACAGAGGGAAATCCTACATCACCTCCTTTTTTCTGTTTAAATAAAAAAGAAGGTTTTAACTTTAACATAGTAAAATTACATATAATAAAGCAGTCATCAAGCAAGAATCACAGTTATAATATTTATAACTACTTTATCTTTCATGATAACTAAGAAAAACTGTAACTATAACTACATATTCTTCAACTCAATCAAAGACTCCAGAAGGTTATAATATTACCTAAGTAAACAGAAAGTGCATTGTAAGCAACTTCCAAAACTCTCGAATTGACAGAGACATCTCGCTGCCTGGACAGTCACCCAAAGTTCTTCTGTAACATTGTGAGCTCCCATCTTCAGCCTACAGGTTCATAGTATCCAGCAGACTTTTCCATGAAGCAGGAAATTTCAAAGACAGTTCCACCTATATTGGCAGTTTGTCAGTCACTTTCTTCTGTGTCCTGCAGAATGTCTGGCAGACTCTTTCATGAAGTAGGAACCCCAAAGGACTGACTCACCCGTAGGCAAGTTCAGTAGTCATTTCTCTGTGGATCCTGCATGTCCAGTTCATACAGCACAGCATCAAGCAGTCCAGGCAAGAGGAGTTTATTTCCCAAATGGCTAGCAAACTCCATAAGGAGCCTCTTTGGTTCCCAACTTCCTCTTGAAGTAGATTTGTGCTGCCAGGAGCAGATATGTCTCATTGTCATGATAAGTCCTAAATTTTTAAAACATTTTAAATGCCATATTCTGAAGGTCTCTGAATTTCTTCTGAAGGATTTGAAGAATACCTATCTAAATGAAATGTATCTCTATATATCTAGACAACCTAATTAACATGACTACAAGCTTGACTGTTATAGATGACTTTTAACCTGTATTTATTAATTATACATTACATTTTTAAATGAGCTGCACAAACACAATACCTTAAACAAGAGCAGAAATACACATATAATAAAATTGACCTTAAATTTGTATCAATAAACTAAGATCTATACCAATGCAAATCTCTATAGCAACCCTCCACAACTGCTGTCTATTACTCTAGAAAAGATACAGTTCTGCAGTTTTAATCATTTCAGACATTACAACTGAAACCCTATTCAGCCAGGCAGTGCTCCACAGCAGACCCTGAAATGAGGCCTCAGTTGTTATCACGTGGACGATTTAGAAGATCTTAGACAGTGAGGTCAGGGAGGAGGGCGATGTTCTTTATAAGGTGGGAAATCTCCTTTCACTCTAAATAACTTCATAGTTGTTACCTGGCACCAATTCGATAAGCCGTTTCTGCATCAATTACATTTCACTTTATTCCCTAATAGGAGCTATGGATGCAGATGACTCCATAAATGCAGCAGCCAAAAAAAAGAAGAAACAAGGCTTGCCTAGCCACATGCAAATAGACAACCGAGGAAGGGAGACTCATAGATAATTCTGGTGTAAAATAACCCACATTTGTCCTCCATAACTAGGGAACTTTTTTTGTGTATTTTTTCAAAAAGACAAAAATAAAAACTTTATCTCTTAAAAAATAATAAAAAAACCAAGTTTTTCTCAGATGTTGTAATAATTTTTCTCTTTGTGTGTCTGCCAGTGGAGAACGATACCATAAGATGCTGGTGTGTAGTGCACACTGTCCAACACATGGGCTCAGCATCTCATCCATGAGACTGGACTGCAGAGGGCAAAGGGAAGTTGTACTTCCTTGTTTCTTAGAAGTTTCTTAGTAGCTAAACTCTGAAATAGTTGTCACGTGATTACAGCCTAATTTTAACCCCAAAGCAAAGCCTGAAGAGTATCTTCAAGTCCCAGTGACCCTTACAAAAGTGTACAGAATTGTTTTTCAGAATCCAAGATACCCGTGAAGTGTTGGACACCATGCCCGAGCAGCAGAATATGACCATCATCTTATCTCAAGATCCCAGACTCCAGAAGCACATTATCTCAAAATCTGAGTGTAGTGACGCATCCTTGTAATCCCAGCAAGGAGGAGGTGAGATAGAATTCCCAAGGCTCACTGGGTATCCAGGCTGTCCGACCTGCACATTCATGGCTACTTGCTATTACCTTAAGGCCCTATGCTTCAGGGATGCCCTGGTCACTCCGTGTGCACATGTGTGTGTGTGTGTGTGTGTGTGTGTGTGTGTGTGTGTGTGTGTGCAGAATCAAAAGATCATCAAATGCTAGATTGCTGCAGTGGGGAGGGTGGTGTCCGGTTCTGGGTGTCTCCAGCAGGAAAGCTGAGAACCTTGGATTAGTGAATGGGTTTTAACTCTCGGAACAATTAAAACTTTGAACTGTGCACAGTGACTCCTGAAAAGTCATTCAACAGAATTCACACTACTAAGACTCTTACTGCAATCTGTTGCTTGTGCTATGATATATTATTCTGGGACAAGTCATTGGCTTCTTTAAATACCTTTAGAAATGAACTTTTATCCCTGTTTTGATGTTCATGCCCCTGTAACCAAATCCCGGCTACAAACAAGTTAAGGAAAGAGATTCGTTATGTCTGGTGGCTTGGAAGTTTGGTCCCTCATAGCAGGAAAGCCAGGTGAAGGAGACCACTTCTCCTCAACATGTGGCGGATGGCAGCTGTTCCTATACGTGTGCTGGAAAGCAGGGAGCAGCAGAAAATACTTAGGATGTAAGCCTCTAATGACATCCCCTCCCTGCTGTGACCTCTTTCCTCCTGCTAGGTCTCGCATCTTACGATTTCTGTAGGACAGTGCCACTAGCTGGACACTGGGCATTCATACATGAGTGTATGAAGGGCATTTTATTTTTGGTTGTGAGTCTAGCTTTTAATGCCTGAACTAAGTAAAACCAAATAATACAGATCTAAACAAAGGAAAAAAAGTGCAGTGATAAATGGTTCCTAGTGATATTCTGCTACACTCGTAGACCAGTGCCTCATTCAGACACTATTAGTGAAGCTTCCTCCACAGCAGATGGGAAAAATATGGAGAGCCACAGCCAAATGTTATACAGAGAGTGAGAGACTTGGAGCTCAGTCCTAAATGGGATGTCTCCATCAAATCCATCCCTCAGCGCTAGGAACCGCATGGAAGAGGAAACAGGAGTGTAGGAGCCAGAGGCACAGAGGACCGACACTAAGAAAACAAGACCCTCAAGTCAGCATGAGCAAAGCTCATATGAGCTCACAGAGGTTCTGCATGAGTCTGCCCAGGTCCTGAGTCTACGTATCATGGCTTCCAGTCTGGCATTTTTGTGGGATTCCCGAATGTGTAAACGAATAGGTCTATGATTTTTGTGCCTTCTCTCGGGCTCTTTTCCATCTGTCGAGTTGGCTTGTCCAACTTGAAGTTTTAGTTTCTATTTTATCTTATTAGCATATTTATTTCTGTTAACATATCAATTATTATTATTACTGATCTTACTTAATTTTGCTACACTTTTAAAATGGCTGAATGAATGAGCAAATGAGTGAATCCTAGTCACTAGGGTAAAGGTTAACCACTGAACTGTCACTTACACCTGCCGGGATAAGGAGAATCAGTTTCTCCCTCGCTGCAACCCTGGGGACATCAAGCACTTCAGGACAGACCTCATCTTCAGGAGCAGCTGATCAACATACAACAGACTCCACAGTTTCCTGCGTGCTTTTATTTGGATACAGTTAGGTGGGTTTGGGGAGTGTGGTTTTATTTTGTTTTCTTTGTTTTGGGGGGACTTGTTATTCTATTTGTTTTTTTTTTTGTTTATTGAGAAAGAACTTAAAGTTGGGTAGGTAGAGAGAAGGAGAGAATCTGGATGGATTTGGAAGGAGGGGAAGAAAATGATTAAAGTATATTTAAATTTAAAAACTTTTTAAGTAATAAAAATGTAATAAAAGGGACATTGTGTACTCACTAAGCAGAAGCCTCCAGTTCAACCTTTGTTTATTCCCAATAGCACGTTTCTCCTACAATTAGTTTATTCTAACTATTGGTTTAGTCCTCTCTAGTCCTATCCTTAGAAGATCACATGTCAGAAGGCTCACTCATCACCCAGTAGTGAAGGTCCCACTTCACAGGGGAATTTTTTTTAACCTGTCAGATTATCATGTTTGATTCATTTTGAAATAATTTAGACATTTTTTTGTAAATGCTTCAATTTTCATTTAAGATGAATAGATGGGGTGGAAAATTTTAATTGTCATTTTGACACAATCTAAAATCCTCTGAGCAGAGTCTCAGCCAGAGATGGCGAGATTGTGTTGGCCTGTGGGCACATGGGTGCTGGATTGATTCGGTGAGGACAAAGACCCACCCACTGGGTGGCGCTGTTCTCTGCTCAAGGGATCCTGGATTGTTCAAGAGCAGAGGAAGCAGGCCTTGGTATAGTTCCTGTTGCATTAGTTCCTTCCTCTTTCCCCTGCCCTGTGGACTTAACGTGGTAAGTTGTCTCAAGCCGCTGCTGCTGTGGATTGCCTTGGCGGATTATAACCTGCAGCTGGGAGACAAATAAACCTTTTCCCACGCAAGCTGCTTTCATTAGGCTTTTTCATCATAGCAACAGGGCAAAGGAGGAGCGAAAACAAAATCTGTGAGATTGGATGTACATAAAAAGCATAAATTCATGAGCGTGGAATATGAGAAAATGAAGTATACTCCCGTGTAAAATAGTAGTACATGTCAGTGATAGATAAAAGGATGGTAGATGTGTGTTTGTGTGTGTGTGTGTGTGTGTGTGTGTGTGTGTGTGTGATAGGACAACTTTTGCAAATCTGTGCTGTGGGAGGAATGCTCAAGGGGTAGAACTATGGTCATCAGGCTAGCCCAGGATTCTTCAACTTTGCCTTTTTGGATGAGCTCACAAAACTTTCTTCACTTTCGACAGTAAAGCTGCGCTTTAAAGTGGATCTGGGTTTTCCCAACACTGTTAAAGACTGTAAAGTAAGGTTTCGCCCCAAGTCGTCGGAAGCAACTCCGGTTTACTGCCTTGAGCAATGGTTCCTGCTACCCTTGGCTAGCTCTTATTATGTCTTCTCCACATTTGCCTAAAAAAATAAAAAAAACTCCTATCCAAACAATAGACATTCAACAACACTGCATAAATCTTATTACTAATATTCAAAACATTCTTCCAAGGTTGTATAAACATGAGCCTTCATTGGAGAAGAAGGTTTCTGTTTTGGTTGTCATGTTCATTACCAAACACGACCGCTAGGGGGCGCGCTCCCGCATTACATGCAATTCTTTTCTTTTTTTAAATCTGTGCTTTACAAAACCCCCATAAAAGCTAAGATAAGTGTTTTTGTCTTACCATTTGCCTACAAAATTAAGCGATACAATGAATGTATCAGGGATATGCAGTTCTTGACTTAAAGGGTTGGTTCTGAGTTTCCTTTTTTCCCCTTTGCTTAAGTGGAACAGATAAAGACCAAACCAAGCTAAATTTAACATTTCCAAAGGAAAAGGGCCAAGTGCAGATTCAGCCAGTACCTCTGCCTGATTCTCTAAAACCTGCAGGGAAGTTCTGGGAATTTAACTCCTTGCTCTTGGGAACACACAGGCTTTCGCAGTAAAAATGGAAACTGGAAGGCGATAGGATCACAGAGAGGAACACAGGTTCTCATGTGACCAGAGGAACTATGAAACGTCGCAGGGTTCTGCCAGGATGCCTCTGGCCACAGCAGCAGGACCTCGGTGGCTCCACCTGCAATGTGCTCTCTCTCCTGAACACTGTGTGGGAACGGGGAGGCGCCTGTGAGGGAAACCCACATGAAACGGGATGCAGAAAGAAAAAAAGTATAGCCCTTCACCAATTGGTTTGCTTACTTTTGCCTTTTCTTTTCAGACCACCGGGTGTCTGGAATTAATATACTTAGGGCCAAATCCACTTCAACCCAGCCACAGTTCTGGCAAACTGAGCTTTCTACTGTGTGGTTTGGTGTGCCGTTGGCCCTCTCTGTCTGCTGGTCAGGTAGTTACTTCTCCCTCACCATGAAATCTGCGGGCAAGGTTCCCAAAGCACCTCCCAACTCTTTCCATAGCCCAGAATCGAAGCATTAATATTTATTTAAAGCTTGAATCCTTCAGCACTGGAAAAATGTGTGGAGATTACATGTCCCCTTCACCAGCGCGTGCTCCAGAGAACGACAGGTTGGGACCCTAGCCAGAGGAGGGCTTCGGCTTAATCCCAGAGAGCCACTGCTGTCATGGATCCCATCCCTGGTATGAACTTTTAACTGTGAGTCTAGAGGTCCTGACCACACACCGAGCCGTCGGTAAACCTGAGGCCGCCTCGGAGGGTGTGGCCTTCCTCTTTGCAGACTCCGGCGTCCGGGTTAGAAAAACAAGGAGCAGCTTTCTCAGAACGTTTAGTTATTTTAAAATTCACCTCTGCCTGATGGTAAAGTGCCAATACTTTTACTATTATTATTTTTTATGTTGTCAACACCAGCCAGGACACTAACATTTTATTTATAGCAGAAAGGTACATTTTGTTTATGGTAAAAAGAAAGTAGATTTTTTTAAAAAATCAACAACAGAAAAAAAAAAACAAAGCAAGAGCTTCCATTTTCATTTAAGAGTGCGTCCACCCACTGAGACAATGGGGCTGATCTAATGGGAGCTCACCAAGGCCAGCTGGACCTGGACTGATGGATCATGTGATCAAACTGGACTCTCTGAATGTCGCTGACAATGAGGACTGACTGAGAAGCCAAGGACAATGGCACTGAGTTTTGATTCTACTGCATGGACTGACTTTGTGGGAGCCTGATTGTTTGGATGCTTACCTTTATAGACCTGGTGGCGGGGGGAGGACCTTGGACTTCCCACAGGGCAGGAAACCCTGACTGCTCTTAGGACTGGAGAGGGAGGGGAGAGGGAGTGGGGGGAGTGGGAAGGAATTGGGAGAAGGGGAAGAGGTGGAAATTTTTAATAAATAAATAAAAAATGGAAAAAACAACAACAAAAGAAAAGAAAGAAAGGCCATTAGTAGCCCAAAGGAAGCAAGCCCATTGGCTTCTACCATGTGACTTTTGGATGACTGGAACCCGCGTTCGGGTGGATAAGGGCAAAGCCAGCATTCAAGTTAGACACACAGTCATGCAGTTGTATAGAAGCACTTTACACTGAAGAGTTGAAGCCTGCCCTGGAAAACGCTTAAACCAGCAGGTTCTCAACCTGTGGGTCGCGAGTTCTTCGAGTGCCAAAGGACCCTTTCCCAGGAGTCACGTGAGGACCCGAGTCACATAACATCGTTGGAAAACACAGACATGAACATTAAGATTCATAACGGTGGCAAAATTACAGGTATGAAATATGAATGAAAATAACTTTATGTGTGTGTGTGTGTGTGTGTGTGTGTGTGTGTGTGTGTGTGTGGCGTGGGGGGAGGCACCGCAAACGTGAAGGACTGTATTAAAGGATCACAGTTTAGGACACTTGAGAACCTCTGACTTAAATGAAACTTTTTTAAAGAAATGTAACCACAGTAGTGAACATAGAGCCCAGCAACAATGTCACAAAACGGTCTTGAAGGTTTTTTGAAATCAATAAAAGGGATACACCTGGACAGGTGTCACTTAGGGACTTCTGTCATTCTTAATTGTTCTGGGAAAACACAGCAGACTGCACACAGTGGCTCTTTCCCCAAATCTCTTACAAGTGTTCATGCCAGCGAAGATCTTCTCTCTCCTGCAATTGTCCTTGTTAGAGCAAAATAACTCCTGATTGAAAAAAAATAGAACCTCAGCCTGGGTAGTGATCTCATATTCTGTTAGTTTGGGTTGCTCATCTGGCCAAGGACCATCTAGGAAGAGGTCTTAATAAAGTCAGGCAAGACAGCTGAGAGGAATAATTAGCTCCTTAATGAGCTACTACAGCCTCCCTGCCCCCGCAAGAAACTTTGCTCCAAGTGTAATAGCTTGAAGGGTCACAGTGTTATGTGATTTCTCCTTTCCACCTCTATTGTAAGCATGGCTTCCTTGCAAGTTTGAACTTTTCCCTCTGAAATTTTGGTCTTCATTACTTCTCTGTCGCCTCCATCCCTGCTATGTGACTGCGTGTTCACTACATGTCTGTCTCCCATGCTAGCTTCCAGTGAAGGGTGTGTATTTCCTTCTCTCTTGCATTCTCTTCTGAAGTACACAGGTTGTTTGTGTTGGGTTTTGGTTTTCTTTAAACTCTAATACAATTGTCTTTAAGCTTCTGTTTGAGTCCTTTCTTAAGTCTTTTTATTAATGAAACTAAGAACCTTTGGGGTTTAGATCGATTTCCCTAGATTTCCCTAGATCGGTACTCACTGTGACATATTGGATATTTAGGACAGGGAATGTCTTAGTGCCCTATTGTTTTCCTATGTGGATATATTTTGAGTTGAGAAGAAAATGTCAGCCAAACACTTGTGAGACATGTGCATAGCACTTAACACATGGATATGCATGTACATAATACAGGTAGTGCTAAGAGCTTTATAGAAATTATCTCATGTGATTCTTCCAGAAAATCTGTAGGCTATTATTTTAATCCAAAAGACTGAATAGCAGCACTTAGAAACTAACTAATTTATCTAAGACAATAAGAAAGGGACTAGCCAGATGGCTCAGCAAAAAGCCCTGTAAATCTGGCGACCTGAGGCTTGATTGAGTTCAATCCCCAGAACCCACCTAAAGTGGAGAGAATTTCACAGGTTACATCCCAACTGTGGCATGTGCACCATGGCACAGGGATATGCACACATCCACACATGAAAAGGCACAATAACAATTAAAAACATTTTTTAAAAGAAAGATAAAATTCAAACTTCAATATCTCATAGTTCGTGAGTGTATTGTATGATATCCCTTTGTAATCTACTATCCTAACCTGTGGCAGGTTTGATTACTTTCGCTTAGTATCTTGTATAAATGATAGACATTGAAGTCTGTGGCCAGTCAGTCAACTTTAGGGACTTCCACCTTCTCCATGCCTTATGGAACTTCAGGGCGAGCCCTCGATGGAACTGAAGTCTTGATCGAGAAGAGATCTGTGTAGGTGGGATCTAATGGCTGTCATGTGCAGAGCTCAGAGTCTGAATTGTCATTTGGAGTTACCAGAGTCTGTTAGAGGTCTCGATTATGGGTGTGCGCGCGTGTGTGGGTTCTTTACACGACCCCTCTTGGTGTCTTTATCCAGTATCCACTAAACTATGTGCTTCTTACCGCTTCCGGAAAACCCGGCAGAATTCCAGATTTGGAGTTCCTCAACCAAGATGCTAAACAACTGGATACAACCATCCATGTGGACCCTATACTACTGTCCCCCCAGGGTCAAGAGGTAGGAAGTACCGTGGCTGGTAAAATCCTGCTTCTAAGTAGATCCCAGACTCAATTCGTGGAGTCCTGACTAGGAGGCCATGTGTGAACATGGCACCTTTCCCAAAAGAAACTAGAAACTGCTGGGTGATTAAAGGTGCTAAGGAGTTCATCTTAAAATAGACCAGGTTTGATTGCCAAGGCAAAAATGGTAATCTAATTACAATTTTTCTCCTTCCTCCTTCCCCTATACCTCTCCCCACTCTCCATCAAACTTGCAGTCTCTTTTTTCACTAATTGTTATTGCATATATGTGTATATACATATATATTCATAAGTACAACCTGCTCAGTCTGTGTACTGCTATTCGTATGTATGTATTGAGGGTTGACCATACATACCAGTTGGTGCGGTGTTTCCTGGGGAAGACCACCTCTTCCACCCCCAGCTTTACTCCGTTGGCTAGAGTTCTTCTTGTAGGGTTGAGGCCTCCCTCATGGAGATTTCCTCCATTGACTTTGGCATGGACATTGATGTCATCGGGGGCTGTGTGGGTGAGGCGCTAGAAGGCATAGCTTATGATGCTACTGGCAGACACAATCTCATAGATTGGGCTATTATAATCAGTACTTATAGTAGACGTACTTACAAAAGAAGTCAATGAGAAATAGAAGAGTCAAAGATATCCAGCTAATAGTGCACTTGGAAGTTGAGGCTTCCATGAGCCTCTGAATACATCAAAAAACTGAAAGCTTGATTCCTTCAAGGAAACAAGGATTGCAGTCCTAAAACCACACTAATTCGAATCTAATTCTACCAACAGTTTTCTGAGTATGTATAGTAGTAGCTTCCCTGAGCCTGGGCCCACTCACTCTAGGCTTTTGTGTGAATATCATTGTTTTCTGGTGTCAGATAGTGGTGACAAAGTCCTTTGTTACGATAGAGCTGAATGGGATGCTGGGGAGTAATAGAGTTCAGAAGGTCTGGGTTTCATTTCTGCCTCAGAAAAATAGCTATAGAATCTTAGGCTTAATTGATCTTGCAGAACTTTCATTTTTTTAAATTTCACCTTTTTCTCTTTCGTGAGTGGGGACCAAATCCGAGGCAGTGAACATGCCACCACTGAGCCAAATGCCCAACCACCACTCTTGTCTGCGGTTGCCCACTACAATGATAACTTAGTAGCTAAGATATAAACTTGAGAAATTTCTCAATTTATGAAAAAGAAAAGATACCTCATGTATATAATGCTTTAAATAATACAGTGCACAAATCAACGACTTGTGAGGGAAAACTTAAAGTTTTCCTTCTCCTCCCTGCCACCTCCCTCCCTCCCTCTCTTTCTTTCTCTCCACACACACACACACACACACACACACACACACACACACACACACACCACACGAGAGAGACAGACAGAGAGAGAGACAGAGACAGAGACACAGAGACAGAGAGAGGGAGATCCGAGACTTGCACCAATGGCTAGTCCTACGGCAACTCTATTGCTGGCTTTCAAGTGTTCCTGTTCTCCTAGCTTCATCTCTCTGGTGCCGGCTTCTTGACTGTTCTTACCCATCAATGCAGCATTTGACAGCAAGTGTTTCTTCCTGCTCTTTTGCAATGTGTTGGAGGATCTCCAAATAGCTACTCAAAGGTGTTGATCAAAACCCAGTCTCTATCTGGAAACACTTTAGTTTCTTCTGAAGTCTTTAGGTAGGAATTTGAAATCAGCATTCGTCTTTGGACACGGGCCAGAGTTTGAGGATCTGTGAGATTCGATATTCTTAAACCTCAGTCGACAAAGTTTTATAAACTAGGAACGATCTTAAGCTGATGTCCTCTAGTTTAGAGACAAGAAATGCGTGGGCCCCGCGGTTTAAGGATACAGTGGTGTCTGGTCCACTGAGATCTGAACCTGGTTCCCCGTCTTTTCTAGGTTCTGAACTTCTATCCCCATCTCTAAACGTGGACAGAAATGCCTGCTCTTTATGACCTGGCAGAGAGACAGAAAAGCAGAAATGTGAGGCCCTCTTGTCGTTTTATTACCCAGCCCCGCCATTTTCCTACCCATCTGAGTGCTAGCAATAGAAAACACAAATGTGTTCACAGTAACAGGCGCCAGGGATGACCTTCTCTGCTACAGTTGTGGAATTACCCTTCAGTGCCTGAGCAGGGAAGGAAGAAGAAAGAGACAAGACAAATTTGAGCACGGAGTCCTGGGCAGGCTACAGAATATTTCTAGAGGACATTTTATTTTCATTTTTTCCAAACTGAGAAATACGTTTTTCTTTGTTGGGAGCAGTGAACCCACAGATCCTGGATTTCTTGTCAACAACTTGTTTTCCTCTGCTCCGAGACAGCCTGCAGCTGCTCTGAGCACAAGACCCTCAGGAGTTCCTGATGGCAGGAGAGTGGTTTCTGGTGGGTTTGGCTGGGGCGTGGCTATCCCTATATAAGCTGCCCCTGAACACAATAAAGGGGTCATTCTTGAGGCAGTCCTGTTTCAAGGATGACCGTGTCTCTGTCTGCGTGTCTTTGTGTGTTTCAATCCCCAGCCCCTTGCCCGGTTCACGAACTGTATGGCGGTGCATAGAGTGCAGACAGGCATGGTGCGCCGCAATTCTACAGATATGATGTTTCTCCATGTGCTTAACACTCCGTAAGATTCAAATAAAATCTTCTTTCTATGTTTTAAGAAGTCTTCTTTGACCAGACAACTAACTAGCCTAGAAGGGATCTTGAATTATTTCGTGGCTTGGGTGATCAGCCGCCAGCAGCAGAGGGCTCTAAGAGAATTCAGGGAGTCAAGTCATACATACCATGAATTTTTTATCAAAGGGGGTTAAGTGAAAAAACACTCACACACTCTCTTGATGGTTTCTTTCAAGCCTTTTCTTTATTCTTCCTTTGTATTCTCAATTCTCTATTCTTATCTTTATCCAGAAATGTTCCTTCCGTCTCTCTTGTGTTTTCGTTCCGTAACTATATTTTTGTTCTCCCTTGTTGTCCCATTCTTGATGATTTCCTCCTTACTCATTTTAGCTCTATCTTTATGTTTTTGCTTGTATACCTCAGCAAAATGTTTCAGGCAATATAGAAATTACAACAGTTACCTTCTGCTTTTCAAGTGAATGATTACAATGAATACAAGTAAAAAAGCAGCATATTTACCATAGCTCTCCCATGATTAAAGGTTTTACATATTACAGGTGAAAAACAAATTATCCCAATAATCCACGTTCATTATAGTCAAGCACCTTGTTACAGAGTAACAGTGGTGTAAGCAAGCAAGATGTTCTTTAACTGGCAGGGTATGTTTTGCAGTTACAAAGGAAGCACCGATCTCTTTCTTACTTATCTTGAAAGATCATCTTATAAGGAATCTTAAAGGAATCACAAACCTAAACTTTTATACTTGAAAAAGAATCAGTCAGCTCTACTTTAAATGTTTAGGGTACATGCCCACTCATCAATAGTTTTTTTTTTTTCTATCAGAAGACTGAGGGCAAGAAAGGTATAAGAAATTAATCATCACTTTTGGTCACCAACCCGAGCCAGGAAAGTGTGTCAGTTAGTAACAGCTGGGCTGCTTTGTGTTCGCTCCTTGGCTTTAGCGAGTTCCTCATTCAACTGTGAGCCTTTCTAAAACTTTAGATTGCCTTCTTGGGTTTTTCACCTCAAAGCTATTAGGCAAAAACATCTTAGTCTAACTTTAAGTTATTTTCAAAGCTTTGTTTCAGCTAAGATGCCCTCCCAAACCTGTGAACACTTCTCCCAACATTAAGATTAAAATAATTTAAATAATTGGGCAACTGGGACTCAGTAGTTTTACTTAATCACTAACCTAAGCCACAGTCTGTGAGGCTCCTCAGTAGACACTCATGTGTGCTAGCTGGGTGACACTTCCTTGTTTTATTTTTTTATCCTCAAACCTCTATTTAAGCTAACATTATTTTTATCAATTAGATAGCATAGCTTAGGAAGAAATCATCTTCATAATAATCCACAGGTAAAAACACTCAGTAGATATTTCCATGAGATAAATACACTACATTCCAGGCAGTGGGGATCTCCCCACATGCGTGCACACCATGCCAGATACCAGAGAAAGATGGCAGCAGCAAACACGCAAAGACACAGCAGACTCAAAAGACATTCTGAAGTCTGTGGTCTCAGGGCCTGGCCTCTCTGCTATTCATCCATCACGATGTTTCTCCTGCTGGATTGACACCTGATCTTCAGTTGCCACCTGCTGCTCCTCTGCCACCGGCCGAACTAGTTAGTAGAACTAAATTAATGTGTCTCAGAAGGAGTTAAAGATACACATTAAAATTTCTGTCAGTGATGGAGAGCTATCCTGTGTGTTGAAAGAGCCCAGGATACAGGGCCTGTTTCTCACTCACTAAACCACACAAGAACTTGCCGCTGTAAACTACTTTTCAAACTAAGCAGCCCAGGCAACACTAAGAAAAGGTTTGGGTTGACCCACTCCATCAAACAGCCAGGTTCACCTCTGAAGTTGTGAGTATAAATCTCGCTTGGTTGGGTAACCTGCTGTGGAAGATGCACCCGTGTGAAGGGCAGCTGGGTAGAGCAAGGGTAAAAAGGGCTGCAGCAAAATACTCCAAGCGTGGAACGCTGCCTGCCCAGGCGTTTCTGCAGAAGTCTTATGGAAACGAAGACCTCGCTCTGCTCACACAGTCCCTTGCTTCCGTGCTAACACCATTTCTATTTCTTCTTTGTATCATTTTGCTTTCTTAAGCACAAGCGCGTTCCCTCATCCTCTCCAGACTAGCCGCTGTCGGAGCAGTACAACAGGAAAGCCCGGGCCTCGTATTTCCGAGAGAGGTGGATGCTGTGCCAAGCAGAGGGCCAAGCAGAAGTGTTTTCAAGTCCCGCCCTGCCTGCTGTGGAGCTTCACTGCAAAACAGTGATTCTCTGTCTTCTTTGGGAAAAGTTAAGACGTTTTAGGGTGGTTCATAGTTTTTGCTAATTCCATTTCAAATCCACACTTTTTCTTTATTTCACTATCATTCGCCCCACATTTCTTTTAGAGATTTATTTTTCTGTTTTCCTTGCTATGTTTTTTTTCTATCTTCTTGGAGACACATTTCTCCAGATAGTTTTAATTAAAATAAGTTTAAGAAATGATTTTTTCTCTAAGCTTAGTTTTATCTGCACCCCCAAAATTATAATGTACTATACTTTCACCACTTAATTCAGCTTTTATTTTGCTTCGAAAATGCTGAAATGTATTGCTAAGGCTCAGTAAAGTTTCTGGGAATTCTCCTTTGATTTGGATGCCGGTTACACATGTGTTCATTTTTAGGAAGCTCTTGTTTCATTAAACTGTACAGATCGATTTATATAGTTGATGATACAGGATATTCCAGTGCATTCCAGCTTGAATTAGAAAGTATATTCTTAAATTTCCAAATATTTTGGTAATTACGAAGCTATCTATTGACTATCTTAGCCTGATTTCATTTAAATTATTTCAGTACTTTGTTAACAATAGCTGGAAGTTTAATAAATGATATCACTTGCTAAATTTAAAACACAGTTTAAAAATATTTCTGGAGCCGGTGTTTTCTATTTGCCATCCTGGCAGAGACTGTTGGTCATGTCTTTCGAGACATATTCAATTTTTTTCCACTTCATGTATTACTCTAGTCATCTCTCTTTTAGTTTCAGTGATTTTTCTTGTTGTTATGTGATAGAATTCTAAAAAAAAGCATATTAGATGTCATATTTAGAAGATAAATTATTGGTATTGGGATAAGCCTTTTGTATTATGTTTCTCCTCTTAGAGTGTAAGACCCCCGTATGTACATAAAAATGTAACTGAGTTCATCAGAACTAAGATTTAAACAGAAAACATTAGAATTTCACATGTCTGCAACTTTTGCTGTGTGTAACTCCTGAGGTAGAGGACGGTAGAAGCACTCTTGCACAGTCTGACAGCCTGATGTTTTCTGGGAGATGAGTCTATGCAACCCACCAGCCCAGGATTCTCTAGAGATGAGTCTATACAACCCACCAGCCCAGGATGCGCTAGAGATGAGTCTATACAACCCACCAGCCTAGAATGCTCTAGAGATGAGTCTATAAAATTCACCAGGCCAGAATGCTCTAGAGATGAGTCTATAAAATTCACCAGCCCAGGATGCTCTAGAGATGAGTCTATATAATTCACCAGCCCAGGATATGCTAGAGATGAGCCTATACAATCCGCCAGCCCAGGATGCTCTAGAGATGAGTCGATACAATCCACCCAGGATGCTCTTTGAAAGAGCGGTTACTCATTACAATCAGCAGAGAATGCACCCTCTATTATAAAAGGAACAAATGCTTCATGAAGATATGTATTATCTTTTCATTGCTCTTTACATTACTCTCATTCTATATCGGGAATTTTATATGAACAGGAAAGTTATGTATCTGACTGAACTTCATGCTTATGTTAATGTTTATTGATAAATCTCAATTAGTTAAATGTACAAAATTATATAATAGGGAGAGAGGAGAGGCAAACAGTGGTACTTTAAATGATCGACGAAATTGATCAACCTTTGCAAAACAAAGAAAAATATTACTGTTAGTATAAAAAGAGTGAAGGAAGGCATCGTTGTGAGTTATGTGACCATAAAAAAGAGGAATTGAGGAATTTTACAAACAGCTTTCATAGGACAAATGTAAAAACTAAGACAAAGAACAAAAAGCCAAGTCTGAAAAGATCCAATGTGTATTAGTGAAATTAAACCTTTAAATTACGAACTTTAGCAAAAGTAATGATATTAGGAATAGTAAATAAAACCCAAGAATTGATGAAAATAACACCGTTCACTTGGAAATAGACTGTCATAGGCATGATTAGATGTCTAAACAAAAGGGGGCGTGCAAGGCTGTTACAGGCCATGCCACCCCTAATAAAGGTGGGAAATAAGATACCAGCAGAAAGAACCTAAGAATACGAGGAGAACATGATGAGGTTGGGGTTGACACATGAACACACAGTCACAGTAACACCCAAATGGGCCAACAAAACTCACCATTTGTCTCTAATGTGGAGGGGAAAGACTACATTGTTGACTGGAGAAAAAGTATTGGCCAGAAATAGACACTTATGATAAAAATCCATAGTCAACGAGGGAAAAAACATAATTTTACTATGATTGGAATTCTGCCAATATCTCATAGTAACTATTACTCTTAATGACTAAATGCTAAAACTTCCCCAAAAACCCTAGCAAAGAAATTTTAGTACTCAAATGAAGGTAGCTAAAATTCAGTGAATGAATATATAAGCCATATATATATATATGAATAAAAAAGCATGTGCATGAAAGAGAATCCTCTTTTAGATATTTTAATGAGAAATTTTAAATATAAGATATTAGAGTCTACAAAAATTTATCAATTCACCAGTGAAGAGATTAATATAAAATTAATTACAGACATCAATCTTAATGGCAACAGACAATGAGTTTTCAACAGAGGTGCTAAGAACACAGAGTGGAGGAAGTCCTGTCAAGATGGGTCAACCAACAGAACAGCTATACTAGGTTCTGATGTTTTACTGTATAGTGATCAATTCAAGATGGACCCAAGAGGGAACTGTAATATCTAAAACAAAGAGGAAACATCAGAAAAATGTAATTACTGATAAATAAAATTAGTTTGGGCAAAGATATTTAGAACAAAACCCCTAAGCATAGGCAACCAAAACAGCAGATACAAGAAGTGGCTTTTTGGAACCCTTTCTCCTTTGAGGAATACCTTGCTCAGCCTAGATATAGAAGGGAGGGACTTGGGTTTTCCTCAAAGCAATGTGTCAGCGTGTTTTTTTGACTCCTCATGGGACGCCTCATCCTCTCTGAGGAGTGGAATGGGGGTGTGTGAGTAGAAGGTGGGGGGAGCAGGAAAAGCAGAGGGAAAGAAAACTGGAATTGGTATCTAAACTGAAAAGAGATTTTTTAAAAGAAATAAATAAAAAGAAGAGTAATAAAAAACCTAATATGAAATAGTACCAAGTAGTTATTGTCATGATTAAAATAAACAATCTAATCGGCCCATTGATGTTGGCATTCAGTAGCATGATCAGTGTGGGAAGTTTGGTCTACTAAGGCAGTTCAGGTGCTCACTCCTTGGTACCTGTTTAACAGAGGCAGCACCTTTGCCAGAAAAGAACGAGCACAAAAAGTGTTCCGGGGCACTGTTCATGTAAACAATAACCAAACAACCCCAAACTAGCAGACAAATGGCTGTGCTGTCGTTACTGAAACCAGTACCGTGTAGAAATAGGAAAGCACACAGCTATATTTTATACAAAGTTTCTGAACAGAATAAGCCAACTCCTGCTTCTTTTCTGCGAAGCTCAAACCAGTTCAAATTAAGATGAAGATGGTTTAGGTATTGAGATATGATTTTAATTTTTTTCTGAGTCTTGGTAATATGCAGGGGTTTACTGTGCACAGACATGAGTCAAGCACGTCTGAATTCTGTTCTTTTCCATAATTATGCTTGCTTCTATACAGACTTTATAGGCGATATTCACTTTTAGGTCATCTTTACAATTATATCAACCAATTCTTGTAGGATCTGAAGCCATAGAATCTAAGTATTGAAAAACCAGTAGTTGTGGGATATTTTGATCACACTCTGACACTCCTAAGACTTCCAATAAAGTTTTTCATGAATCAGAGAGTGCAGCTAGCTCCTAGCTGGCTAGAATTAGCCAAACATTTTGAAGGACCCAGGACATATAGACAGGACCAGGAAATAGTAGAAAGGGGTTAGAGCATTTGTGGGCCTTTGGGATTGGGAAGGTGAGAGATGTGAGGTCACTGGTCACTTCTCCATGGCTTCTCTGATCAATCAGGTTTTAACCCCATATCTGACTCCCGAGTTTTTATTAGTAACAGAATAATTTTGATAATCATTACAAGTAGATCGTATTGCACAAGGGAAGAATAAAATTACATGTGGTGCACAGAAGAAAAGCTTTTAGTTTTCTTCCCTACCTCGTCTACAATTATTTTATCAAAATAATCAAGAAGAAACGATACTAAGTTTCCCGAGCTTAACAAATTAGCTTATGTTACAGTCAAAGTTTCTTGTGGTGTATTTTAATCTTAAATTTATTTTGGAAACTTTAGTGCCACAGAAATCTGTATCAGAATATCTGGCATTAAGGTTTGGTTTCTTTTAATTTTTATAAACATTTGTTGTTCGCATGAAGATTAAGGTTTATTAGTATTTTTGAATAACAGTAAAAATTTATTTGCACCTCTTCATGGACCATGCCTGTCTACTTCTTCTTTTCAGATAGACTCTTCACCCTCTTTTCCCTTTCATGTTAACCCTGATCTCTGTGATCAACTCTTGGTTCACATTTACTTATTTCTAAATAAATATTGTTATGAATTTTTTCTTCCATATCAGAGCCATTTAGTTTTCAAACCTAGATCACATGCATTAATTTCATTTTGACTGCTTCATTAGATTGAACATTCACACAGAATCAAACCAAGCAAGGCGTTGGGCTGCCACCTGGGTTTTCTCCGTAGGGTGGTACAGCCTGCCACTCCTCCAGGCTGTCCTCCATGCAGATGTAGGTATCTCTAAGTCCTTCGGTTTGAGTGGATTATCACTGCCTGTATGCTTGGGGGGATTGTGAAGTTTATCACCCAGTTTGCTTATAAATGCATATGGTTTATGTTACAGTTGTTTTACCGTTACAAGGAGATTTGAGAAGTTAAAAAAAATCTTTGTTGTAGACTTTACTACTTTGTTATTTCTCTAGCACCCCTAGAGTGACATTAAAAACTGAGCTGATGCCTGCGATTAATCTAAATGTGCACAGCATCAACTAAGGGAACATGAATAATAAATACTGGTATTTAGGGAAGCATGACAGTAAGGACCTGCAACAATTGCAGTCATGATGAGAAGGTGCACCCTATTCCTTATCTGGCATTTGCCTCTTTTGTGGGTATCAACAGGATCTTCTATGTTCAAATAGACTGGTTGTCAAAACTCTTCAGCTGGTTTTGACATGAGGAAAAAGTCTTGCTTACAATGATAAATAAATAAATGTATGTAAAATGAATTATAGACAGTACGAAGTTGAATTTCTTTAGGGCATAGTAAGTCTTCACTTATCCACAGCCAGGATATGAGTACTTCTTGTCTGACATCATCAAAGGACTTCATTGAACTATGTGTTGGCACATGGCCTCTAAACTATCCCCTTCATAGAGATCCCTGAACAATTATAGAGGGTTTGCAAAGTCTTGTGTTACTCGTTGTTTGTGTGTGCATGTATGAGAGTGGGTACATCTGTGGACAACTTTTGTGAAGTTTTCTTCTTCTTGCATAGTAGATTCTGAAGATAGAACTTGGGTCATACTATTTATGTGGCAAGTGATTTTACTTGTTGAGAATCTCACCAGCTGCACTTTCTCCATCTTAATAAAAGTTGATAGACTCAAGAGCTCATGTTATGAAAACACAATATAAATGGATTTACCAACATGATTTTGCTTTTCTTAGAGCAATCTTAAAGTAACTAATTCATGTCAAAATCTAGAATTTATTTTGAAATCAAACATTGATATTATTTAATGATGTTAGTTTAATAAAGAAATTAATAGCAAAGTACAAAAATTTCACACATCTCTCTTCTCTTACACATGTTCAGCCTCTCCATCACCATTTTAAATGTTTCATTTTATAAGAGTTGCCATGTCATGTCTCTTCACAGCAACAGAAACCCTAAGCAAAACACTTACTATCTTCCTCTCTTCTTTAGTGAGATGTCAGAAAATGGTCTATGATTTCATTTAATTTGTTTTATGTTTTAGATGAATTTTATACTGGACATTTTGCTAATTTCCTATTAAGTACTAATTATCAAGTATTGTTAAGTATTAATTGCCATTGAGATTTTTTGTGTATACTTTGAATAATAATCCTTTATCAGTTGGGTGTTTTATAAATATTGTGTTCCAGTCTGAGGCTTTCTCACCCTAGTAGGATTTCACAGAGAAGTTTTCATCATAATACGGAGGAAGTAGAGCATACTAGCTTTAAAAATTAGCTGGCCAAACAGTGTGTGTATGCTTCACTTTCCTGTGGGAAAACTGTATCAATAGCAAGAAACTCAGGCACCCACTTAGCTGATGTGGGAGGTCCTTCTGTATATGTGTTGCTTTTTTTGGTTAATGAATAAAGAACCTGGCTTGACCTGTCATAGGGCAAAGTAGAGCTAGGCAGGGAAGACTAAACTGAATGCTGGGAGAGAGCAGGCCAAATGAAGAGATGCCATGGAGCCACCAGAGGGGAAAGACAGGAGCTACCAGCTGGAACTTTGCCGGTAAGCCACAACCATGTGGCAATACACAGATTAATAAAAATGGGTTAAATTAAGAAGAGCTAGCCAATAAGAAGCTAGAGCTAATGGGCCAAGCGGTGATTTAATTAATATAGCTTCTGTGTGGTTATTTCAGATCTAAGCGACGGGGAATAAACAAGGAGCCTCCTACAACAATTAGTGGCTGGACCTTTTGGAATTTGGGGGTCTGCTCATAGGTATTATTTAACTCCAAAAACCAGAAGAACTGGGAAATGAGCTTTATGGCCAGAAACTAACTACTCTGACTTGATAGACTGCCTCTCTTATATGACACATCTTTCTACATCCTTTCTATAACAGTTCACTTTTGCATCTCCCAATTAAAGAAATGATTCACTATGTTGAATTGCGATATTAAAGAAAACCATATATTCTCATCATATTTATGTCCTCAGATTGACCAACTTCATTTCAAAGACTTGTAACATGTAAAAAAAAAAGTACCCTAGAACATTGTTTTAAAAGATAGAAACATTCTAGAAATCCCTTGACAGAGATCATATGATTAACCAATTGGTGCAATATATACAAGAGACATGGAATTATTTGTATAAAACTTACAGCTTCAAAATTTATGGCAGTAATATAAACTCTCGAATGTCCCGGCTGCGGGAGGGAATTCTCTGCAGTAGCTTAGATGACGGATGATGTGGCAGAGTGTGATAACAAGTACAGCTGCCTCCGTAAAGATGAAAACAGAACAGGCTGGAGAGTAAATCCTTTAGGAGGAATCTCGTAATGTGACAATCTCGGTTCTGGTTTCCCTGTGATAGGATTTGATCATCTGCTATTTTCACCCAATGTATAAGTCAACTTCTTTTGATTTCTCATCTCAGTTCTTCAAATGTTGTAGTAAGACACTAGGAGGTAATATTTTAAAATCAATCTACAAATAATTCAAGTACTAAATAATACAAATCTCTGGCAAAAAGCACACTCATGAAAATCATTTCCAAGAGCAATTGTGTCATTCATTAGTAATGCAATGTCCGCCTTTCTTGGGTTATTTTTAAGTCTGATGATTCTTTCTGGCTGTTGAGATGTTAAATGCTTCAAAGCTTTATAAGTTATTGGTGTGATCCAAAGATTCACAGGCAAGCACTGGGCTGACCTCCTGGAGTTCAGATGAAGAGAGGGAGGAGGGATCATATGAGCAAGTGGGGAGGGTCAAGATCATGATGGGGAAAACCACAGAGACAGCTGACCCGAGTTAGTGTGAGATCATGGACTCTGGATTGACAGCTGGGGAGCCTGTGTGGGATTGAACTGAGTACTCTAAATGTGGGTAACAGTTGTGTGGCTTGTTCTGTTTGTGGGGCCCCTGGCAGTGGGACCAGGACTTACCCTGAGTGTATGAACTGCTTACAAGGATGAGCATCTTGTTATATACTGAAAAAAAAAGGGAAATAGACAACTTATACAGAAGCTTGAGACATCGTGAAAAACCAGAGTCCTTGATACTGTGTTAGCATGAGCTGCTCATTTCGTACTTAAGATGTCATTTCTGGCTACCATGAAGGCCAAAGGGAAGCAAGGAGTTACAAGTAAGGGGGTGGGGGAATCCCAGTTATAGGGATTGTGAGCGTCCTGATTACTCCTTCCTTTATCTCTCTGGCTTCCTCTCCACCCTTGTTGGCTCCCCCCCATTTCTCTCCACACAGAGTTATGGGAATGGAGACAGCCCTTGCCTGAGCACCAATTCCACCAAGGTCACTTTAGGTAGGTACAAACTTCTGAAGAAGTCTCCACTATAATGAATTACTTAGATTCAGGGTCTTGGTGAATCAGACCTATAAATGACCTTTTCTTATATTCCTGACAGGAAAAGATACTTTCGATATTCTTCTATCTTCAGGCAATAGCCAAAACCTTTGAACAGAGAATGACTGTGGCACATCGGCCAACTACAGAAAGTGTTTGCTATGTGCAAATAAATAAATGTTGCTGAGCCAGAATAATTTCATTTTTTATGTCTATGTGAGCCATAGAAGGTGGATTGGTTCGAGATATGTTTTATTTACTTAATGAAGCAGGTAAGTGGTACCCTTATGATGTATATTGCTTGCTAACCCCAAGATGATTATATTTGACAGATGTTTGAGAATGAGTTTTAGAATGCAGAAGACTGTAAATAGATAATAATAATCAACTCCTTTATTTCCAAATCATCTTACCTGGATGATTTAAGATGATCTAAGAACTGGAGAGACAGCTCAGTTGTTGAAGTCTTACTACTCTTGCGGAGGACCCAGGTTTGGTTCCCAGCAACCACACAGTGGCAAACAACTACCTGAATCTCCATTTCCAGAGAATCCAGTGTTCTCTCCTGGTCTCCGTGTGCACTGTACACATTCGTTACACAGATGGACATATAGATAAAACATCCATACACATAACATTTTTAAAAACCCCTTTAAAACTATGACTAAAAGAAAATACATGCAACAGACTCTATTTTCTGATATTATATTATTTCATTTAAATCCATATAATATTCATCTCAAAAACATGCCAACCTAGTCTTTTAGAAGCAGTTAAAAAGTTAACCTGTTTCAGAGAAGATTTCATTAGCATTACTGAGTTGTTAATACGTTCATATGCTTTCCAGAATTATTAAGTGCATTTGCTAATTTATTACAAGAAGACCAAGAAGCTAACAGATTTTTCCTTATACTGGTAAATAACATAAGTTACAAATTTGCTAATATAAAATTAAGGCTCTTTTATTATTCTATACACCTAACATGGTGTCACTTCATCATCAAATTTTACAGATAGGCGGCCTTAATTAGGGTGGGAGTTCCCTGCTGTGTTTTGTGCTCGAGTGAGGAAACAGATAAAGCTTTGCCTGTCGGCCATTGTCTCTCCATGAGTGGGGTGAGTCGTGTGTTAGTAGACAAGACTTGTGATGTTGTATGTTTTAGGCAAACAATAATATCTTACATAAATTAGGCTGCCTCTTCCTAATAAACTGAATATTAGTATGAGATAGAAGAAATAGATACATTTTTTTAATTTGTGAAGCCTGATTTCAGATTTTTCAATTTTGATTTAGTTGTTTTCATGGTCCAGAATGTTGGTTTATTTTTATGCTTCAGAGTTCCTTGATTATCTAGTGAAAGTTTTAGTTAGTAGTTAAATATTTTCAAGCTGGATGTACATTACCTAAGGTATTAGATGTCTGCCATGGGCTGCATGTCAAATATTTGAAGATAAAATCAAACCCTACTAGGGTATTTGTTGGCACAGAGGTGGAACTTAATGAAGAAATGATTCCATGATAAAATTCAGTGCTCCACATTGACTAGCTCCTTTCCTTAGAACGCTGAGGCACTTACTAATTTCTGCTTTCATTGTCAGGAACTCATCTCACATTTAAAGTGGGATCCACAAACCAAGGCACATGAAAAAGAGATGGGTAAAGGTTGGTATCTTTTACCACCCACTAGAGCAGCCTGGATCAGTTTTAGGGTACTATCAGCTATGGCATTTGATTTGAAGGTGGACTAAGAATTTTCTATTTACAGTGATAACTCTTAGAGTTCTGATCCAATTAGAAGGGATGTATTAAGAATGGTAGTGTTGGGTTAAGGTCCAAAGTTTCCTCTAATTGCTCACATACCCAAAGAACAGAAAGACAGAGGGCTGATGGACAGCCTAAGCCCGACCAATGACAGTACCAGGTTCCTCTTCTAATTTTTACTTTTTCTTTTGTTTTCAGCCCCAAATGAAGAAGACCAACATTTCACACATATATGTATCAAGACAAAATAAATAACAAATAGTTCAAGAAAAAGGACCTCAAAAAGTTTTCCAGAAACTATGAACCCATGAAAACAAAGATGTATAGCCAAAGGAAAATACATTTATCTTTCAAATTAACTGTTACTGAGTTGTCCATTTTTCTCTTTGTGCCACAGAGTAAGCAATTTATTGAATTAACACTACATACCCCCTTCAAAACATTAAGAAAGCTGACAGTTGTATTTGTATGTTTTAAAGATGGATTTTTTCAAGATCACAAGCTATTCATTGGAGAGCAAAACGACAAGACAAAAACAGGACCCCCGTGATTAAGAAAGCTTGTTGATCTTCCAGAGAACCTGCGTTCAGATCCTAGAACACACTTCAGGAAGCTCATGACTGCCCGTGACTCCACTTGCTGGGGATCTGACACTTCTGACCTCGTACGACACCTGTATTCTCATGCATGTGTCCACTTGCAGACACTCAGGTACACATAATCAAAAATAATAAAAATTGACACAAACATCCCCGGTAAATGTCGCCTCTTGATATCTCAGGGTGAAAGGCCACAGTCTTGCAATACCTCTGTTCTAAAATGAGAAAGGACACAGATGTTCCCAGGAATGCCCGGAGGAGCGATGGGAAGGTGTGGGAGACAGCTTAGTTAGCCTGCAAGCCTGCACCCAGCAGTTCCACGTTCTCGTGGGGTCGCAGGGGAAACCACCAGGTTATCATCTATTGGTCCAGAGATCTTTATTACATTTTTTTTTTGTAATTGAAATAAAAAGCATTTTTTAAACCAAGGACAACTCTGCTTATAACTCTAGGGACTTATAATTTTCAGCGCCTGGGATAACGACATTACATGGTTAAAACCTGGTGCCAAATGATGACAGAAACAGAAAAGCGGGAAGGAATTCTCACTGACACAAACTGAACGTAAAGTCAATGCTTGCCTTCTGTCGCGGCAAGGAGATGCACTATTGCCATGACTCAAGGTCTTCTCTTTTATTTGAATTTCCCTAGGTAATTCTGTACATGATCCGTGTGCATACTACAGACAGAAAGACTGGGCCCCCAGGGCTGCTGTTTAACAAAAAGTCTATAAAAGCCAGCATGTATATTGTGGATATTTTAAACATTGCAGACAGCATTTGCAATAAGTTGGAAGTGACATTTTTATTTAATGTGATGTTATGTTTCTTTTAGAAATTTATTTTCTCTTATGCTTATTTGGTTACACGGATTATATCTTCAGACATCAGTGAAACAGAACTGATTGAACTATAGAATCAAATAATGAAATGAAACTTTGAATTTAAAGAATGCATAAAAATACTGCTGGTTTAAGCCAAAGATTTTCAATGACCTCAATTGTCTGTAACACTAGATGAGGGTTTATGCTCCCTGATCTGTGGACAAGAATGCTGCCATGGTGTGCTTCATGGGCAAATATAACTGACCTGTTTGCCTATTGCTTTGTGAGCAAAGTATTTTGGAACACAATCATACATTTATTTTCATATTGTCCATGGCTACCTCCATGCTTCCAAAAGCAAAGTTAAGAGGTCATAGCACACATCACGAGGTACACAGACACTATTCACACCTTCACGGAAAACTTGGCTGCCTCCTGTTCTAGACTAAACGCTCCCCTTTAGATTAACCCTTGGAACAACTCTCTGCCTGACCACCTGCCGACCAACTTCTAACTCAGGCCAGGAATGACTATTGCTCAATGCCAGAGAAACCCCAGATGAAGTACAATCTTTCTCGGAATGAAAATAGCACCCCTGTGGCAGATTCTTCCTGCTGTCATTATGAAGTTCATATTAACACGGGAGAAAGCACAGAAGAGAGCGAACTAAAAAAGATACGAGCAACAGAAGACTCTCTCTCTCTCTCTCTCTCTCTCTCTCTCTCTCTCTGTGTGTGTGTGTGTGTGTGTGTGTGTGAGAGAGAGAGAGAGAGAGGAGAGAGAGAGAGAGAGAGAGAGAGAAAGAGAGAGAGAGTATTGCTATTTTGAGGTGATCAAAGTCATAAGAAGTTCAAAGCATACTTTACTATACTTTTAATATTTAATTTTTGCGAGGTGAGGCACATTCTGTGAGGTCCCACTAGGTGAGACCGATACCTGGTACTATTAATGAAGTCAATAACCCACGGCTAGATAGGTCCTCACTCCTAGGAGAAAACCTACCACTACTCTGCTAAATGGACACAGCATTAAAATGATTCCTATTGACTAATTGTTATACCCACAGGTCAGAGAATCTTTCAACCTTCTTCAGAGAAGAGATCCTTCTTGCAGTAGATGGTAATTAGCACTGGCTACCATGCGGAGAATAAGAGACTTCCGAGTTCTTGGACCTAAATAGGAAGGCCTTACTCTTGCTCCAAGGATTTGTAATCTTCTTAGAAGAGAGTGAAAAAGATTTTGGAGCCGAGAGGTGATGGAAGGCCTCAAGAAAACAGTGTTTTCTAGACATAATGGGACAGATGCCCCTGCTAACTCAGAGTGATTGTGACAGCATGCATAAGGCCTTTGAAAGGTCAAGTGATATTGGATTCCCCTCTGTATGCAATGAGTATGTTTTCTTACCATTGGTTAATAAAGAAACTGCTTCAGCCTATAGCAGGGAAGAATATAGCCATGCAGAGTCAGAGAGATGCCATGTAGCTGCGAAGGAGATTGACTCCAGATCCTTACCAGTAAGTCACAGCCTCATGCAAATACACAAATGAATGGAAATGGGTTAATTTAAGATGTAAGTGTTGGTTAATAAGAAGTCTGAGCTAATAGGACAAGCAGTATTGTAATTAGTATAGTTTCTGTGTGATTATTCAGGTCTGAGCAGTCAGGAAACAAATGTGCTGTCTCCGATTACAGTCAAGCCAAACCAAATCCCAGTATGGGGGTTGTGTGGATGGGGGCACATAACCTCACCCCTAGTTGAAAAGTGAAACTACAGCCCAGCCACAACACAAAGCATCACCATATTGTACGCCTACAGAAAGCACAGTCTGAAAGACAGTTCTCTCCTGTGAAAGCGTGCCTAGACTGTAGAGTGCTTGGTTACCTGTCTATGACTGTGTGTGAGCTGTGAAAGCGTGCCTAGACTGTAGAGTGCTTGGTAAACCTGTCTATTACCATGTGCTCCCTTGAAACCAGCCTTCATTAGATTAGTGTCTATGTGTCTCTGGGTCTTGTTTATTGTCAAACTATCAAAAGGCTTTTTCCTGTAGCCTTACTTATCAATTGAGTCTAACCTCCTCATATTTTCTCCCTGCCATTACAACTTTTGTTTGAATATAACATCAGTATTGAGGAAGGTTCCTTTGAGATACAAAACCATTTAGAGTTTATAAAGTTTTAATTGCTGAAGAATTAATGTATTTTCTTTAAAAAACACTGCAACATGAGACTATTTTGATTCCAAATGCAAATGTTTCCATTTTGGCATAGGTATAAACAAAGTTTATGATCTTCACAGTTAAGCCAACATACATAATAATTTTTCATGAAGCAAATTGTAATGACTTGGAAGTGTGTTTATAAGATTTCTTCATCAGATGTGAACTTTTCCACAGTGCAGATCCAGCATCTCTTCAAGCTCACAGGTGAGAAGTGTATATCAGCTTCTGTCATTTTAGGTCTGGCTGAAGACTTAGATGCTTTCGTGTGGTGTGGAGATTAGTACAGTGTCTGGAATCAGGGAGGCAGATCAGCATCTGGGGCCTCCATGAAACAGGTGCACACCTCTAAGGAAGCCAAGCCACCTTCCAATGCCTTGGCTGCTGAATCCCTGTGATGAATGACACCTGGGTCTCCCTTCCCCTTAGCACAGAATGTGCTAAATCAAGCTAATTACTTTTCACACTATGTGTTTTGATTTTGCCTGTCTTCAACACATAGCTATTCAGTCATTTGTGGGGGGATGACCTCACGTTGATAAGCACCCTATTCTTTCTGACTTTATTCATCTTTTGTGTATGATTTTTCCCCACCGTTCCTTGAGCATGTCCTATCTGTTATGACACACTGGTCCCTCACGCTCATCTCCGTGACAGAGGTTTAATCATGTAATGATGTGTGTAGTCCTCAGCATTCCACAAGATTCCTTCCTAGAGCAGAAACTCACTGAAGATTTACTTATCATCGTTTCTGGTGGCATTTAAGTATTTTCAGGATTGGTGGGGACGGTTTTAGAGGCCCTCGACACCAGCAAATAGGTGGTGGAATACCCAGAGAGTTGTGAAATTCTTTAGAAATGTAAACAGTTGGTGAGTTGTGTTGTTTTGAGGAAACAAAAGGAGCCATGTGCGCTCAGAAATACCTGCACAGCTAACCGGTGTGAAGAATGAGTGACAAGTCTGCATGGACATTGTCTGCATGACCCTCGTTACGCACAGGGTGAAATCTTTTCTCTAGTCCATCAGGTGATGTTCTAATAATTTATAAAACGTAGAAATTAATTTTCTTAATGGTAGTCTGGATGCTGGGAAATCAAACAAAGCCCTGCTGGTTTCTACTGGGGAAAACTCCTTGCATTCAAGGGCGTCTTATGTCTTTCTTCAGGAGTTGAGAGCCCTGAGCCTTCTGAGGATGCACACTCTTTCCAAAATAGCACGCTCAGGTCTGTGTAATCACTGATCAGTTGGTGATCAGAATAATGGCCCTGAGATTGGAATGGTCCTTAAGAGTTTTTATTCTTTACTCTTAAACTCCGTTTATGTTCGTGTGTGTATGGGTGTTCTGCCAGAATGCACAACTGTGCCGCACAGGCATGCAGTACCTGCAGAGGCCAGAAGAGGGCAATGGCTCTCCAGAACTCTTGTTCTAAAGGATGGTTGTGGGTTGCCCTGTGAGTGCTGGGAACAGAATTGAAGTCTTTTGGAAAGCAGCTGAGCCATCTCTACAGCCTAGATCTTTGTTCTTAATATAGATTTGGAATGATATTTGTAGCATGGTTAATAAAAACCCAGAAACAGAATTGGGGTTCAGCCTGAAGGTCAGAAAGGCAAAATAGCCAGCTACTGGCTTTTGCCACTGCTTCAATCTGAAATGGCAATCTGCCTGCAGGAATCTCAGAATGAGACCATGCGTGAGCTGTCTTCTCCCGTCTTATATTCCTCTCTAGTGCTGGGATTAAAGGCGTGTGTCACCATTGTCTGGACTGTAAGGTTGACCAGTGCGGCTGTTTTACTCTCTGATCTTTAGGCAAGCTTTATTTATTAAAATACAAATGAAATATCATGACAGGTGTTTCTCACTCTTGGAAAGCTGGTGTCATAAATTTCTCAGATATTAGATGCACCTGCTGTCTTCTATCTCTAAACACACAAATCCACTTTGCTGTCCTTGGAAAACAGCTTATTTCAAAGAGTTGGATAATGTAGAGCCACATCTGACTAGGTAACCTTTCATAAGTAAGGTGTTGTGGGAACACATTTCTGCCAGCTGACTAGTGTATTGCATGTGTGACTTATTTTTCTCTACAAGAGTAGAGTTGAGTAATTGAAACAAAGACCATATGCTCTGCCCAATCTAAAATATTTACTAATAGGGTTTTCATGGAAAATGGTGACAGGTTTCTATTCTCACAGATGCTAATATTACAGTAATATGATATGAAGACTGATCTTGGCTGCGCCATTGATAATGATCTATACTTTTACTCTATTTTTAAAAGCATGTTGTCTACATTGGAGAATATGTTATTTTTGATTATTAACCGTGCCTCATTTCCTGATTATACTATGCTCATACTGCAAAGAATGGTTTTCCTTTAGTTACTTTTAATCTGTTCCTTTTCATTATCATTATCACCATAAGGGAAACTGAAACCCGGGGACAAATGTTTCACATAAGTCTAGATAGACGTGCTTAGTGAATGTGGCTTAACATGATAATTAATGGTTTTATACCACCCCGTGGTATTCCACAAATGGTTTATGTTCTTTGCCATTCTTTTCAACTTTTTTTAATAAGAGATTTGAATATAAACAAAAGGTATGTTTAGCCTATTTGTGTCTGACACAGAGTCCTGGAGACAAGAATTACTATACCGGACAACAGAAATGGTACTCAATAAGACTACAAAAGGTTTGAAAGATGGGCCAAAACTAACAAAATGAAATGTAACAGAACTGGATATAAAATTCTGTGTTTGGGTTAGAAAAATCAAACCATGAATATACAAATACAGCAGGAAAAATACATGGTTCAATAGAATTAAAATGTGGTCACGTTTTAGGGTTAACTCCAAGCCAAATTATGAACGAACCTTTTGATGTGTATATGAGGAATGCTTGTAGACTCTTGGAACACACCGTAAGGTAATTCTGCATCCTAGCCACGTGAAGGTGGCTGCTGTATAGCTTGCTGAATTGGTCATAACCCATACAGGACAAAGCAGTCGGTTTAGGGAGCTAAATGTGGACCTTGGCAAAGCAGTGGGTTTTTGTTGCTTTGCTCCTGCTGTGTATGCCAGATACCTGGCCTCTTAGAGTCTTGAAGCTAAGACATAGCATGTAAGGTTTAATTAGAAGCACCTGCAGAGGGAACCAGACGTGCAAAGCAGCAGGGTGCAGCTACAATTCATTCTAGGGAGAATAGAATCAGGGCTGCAGCTCCAGTTTTGTAAAGGGCTGCAGCTAAGTCCTAAGTGGGATGTTGTTAGTAGCAAAAACCGTGGTCCCTGCGGAGATGTCCCAGGATCAGTTCTGTATATGGTGTCAGATACGATTCCTGATTATTTATAAGGTGCAATGAGGAAGCATAATTAGGAGCACCTGCAGGGACCCCGCCTCTAATTCTCTGCCGACTTTTGGTTCCAGGCACTGTTTTCAATCTGTGTGTATGTCTGTAGGGGGGATCCATAGGAAAATTGTTGATCCAAGGACAAGACAAAAATAAATAACATGGGACACGGAGTAGAAATGGACAGAACACACCTATCAGATTGGTTCATACAGAGTTTTTGTCATTAAACCTTTGTTTACTTTGATTTTCAGTTTGCTAAGAATGCCTGCACATGCATGCACACACACACACGCGCATGCGTGCACACACATACACATTCAGATGCACAACACACATGCACACAAAGGCGCGCGCGTACACACACACACACACACACGCATGCGTGGACACACGTACACATTCAGATGCACAACACACATTCACACACACACACACACACACACACACACAAAGACAAATATCCCACATGCGTAGAAAGTTGCACAGTTGGGCATGGAGACTGTGAAACACCCGGTTGTGTTGTTGGTACCAACCACAGAGCATCCTTACTGGTGAAATTGCTGGATGGAGTTGGGAAATTTCTCATACTCAAGAATAGCGTTTCTGGTTTTTGATCATTGCTCTGGCCCCTGGAGTCCATCTCTGGTATCCGTCCTGCTTTTTAACTCTGATTTCCAGAAATCACGACGTATTCAGCAAAAGCCTGAGATCCAGAGTCAGGCTGGGATGATTTCAAGTCTCAGGTTGTCTTAACTCAGTGTGGGAAGTGATTTCGGGAAGTTAGACTAGCTTTGGGTTTATATTTTCTGATGTTTAAAATAATAAGTCATTTAGCTTACAGTATTATCTGACAGGATTCTACCCAGGGAGAGATACAGGTAGTAAGAGGGCACCCTGAAATCCCATGCGTCATACACACTTCGAGTTTTTCTTTTTACCAAAAGAAAACGGAAAATTAACAAGCTTCACACCAAGTAACTTTTTCCTTTCAGAGTAGCTTCCCCGTCTGCTCCTCTGTCTCCGCACCTCATTTCTTCTCCGTGTGGGGCAATGGAATTACTGTAAACGTGGGCTCTAAAGAACCGGGACACGGATTTTCCCATCTTAGTTTCATGAAGTTCAGTATGTTTGGATGCAGATGACGTCTGAGGAGCGAACAGAACCGTGGCGAGTGCTGGTGCTTATGAAGGCTAAGGATTAAAGCATTTTATCCTGAGTGGCAGCTCCATAGCACGATCTGGTTTTCAGGGACAGTTTATGAAAGCAATTATTGAAAAGAAGCAAAGCATCCATTTAAATAACTCTTTTCAAGATTATCTCAAGCCATATTTTAATAGAAAAAAACTACTTAAAAGACTACGGAAAATGATTTTTTTTTTCCTCAGGGAAAACTAGTATTTGTCAAATGGAGAGAAAAAAACAGAATCAAGTGAGGTCAAGATATATTTATTAATAAAAACACAATATTTTAAAGACTCATTCTGATTTCTAAATTCTTCTATAAATGCAATATGTTTATTTAAATAAATGATCACTAATTATTCTTAAAATCACCGTGAAATTGGAAATCAGTTGAACATGTTAGCAATAGAATAATTGTGTCTTTAGATTAAGCAACAATATTCATTGTTTGTGATGGAGGAGGGTTATTTGTCTATGTGTTACTTTCATTGGTTAATAAAGAAACTGCCTTGGCCCTTTGATAGGACAGAAAATTAGGTAGGCGGAGTAAACAGAACAGAATGCTGGGTGGAAGAAGGCAGTGAGGCAAGCGCTATAGCTCTCCTCTCCAAGATGGACGCAGATTAAGATCCTTCCTGGTAAGCCGCCACCTCGTGGTGCTACACAGATTATTAGAAATGGGTTAATCAAGATGTGAGAGTTATCCAATAAGAGGCTGAAACTAATGGGCTAAGCAGTGTTTAAAATGAATACAGTTTCCGTGTAATTATTTTGGGTAAAGCTAGCCGGGAGCTGGGCGGTCGGAACGTGGCCCGCTGCTCCTTCTACAGTTTGCATGGGGGGTGAATGTGTGTGCTTGTGTGTGTGTATGATATGTGTGTGAGTGTGGGCTTGGTCATGACGCACTGCAGTTGTAGAGGTCAGAGGGCAGCATGGGTTGTGGGAATGGTCAGGTGTGCACAGCACGTGCCCTTCCTTGTTTAACTATCTTGCCAGACCAATGAAATGTTTTATCCCCCAATGGGACTGTTAGTGTCAAATTTATCTAAAATTATGCTAAAGGTATTGGGAAAATATTAAAATATCATACAAGAGCTGAATCCATTGCAGGAGAAAGTAGAAAATACATTTAAGCTTATAGGTACATAAAAGTATTCTTCTAATAAGCCCCATTTCATGGGTGTTAAGACCAACTATGAATGAATGGGACAGACCTCAAGAAAGGAAAAAAAAAAACTGTTTACAGCAAAAGACACCATCATGCAAGAAAAGGTACAACTTACAGGATGGGAAAAATCTTTGCCATCTAACAAACAGTTTCTACAATATACAAAGAACTAAGAAAGTAAATAACCAGTTAAAAACTGTGGCAACAAACTAAACAGAATTCTCAAAGGAAGAAATTCAAATGACTGAGAAACATTTTTAAAATGTTCAGGGGCTGGAGAGATGGGCCAGTGTTGAGAGGACTCACTGTTCTCTCAGAAGACCTGGGTAAAGTTTTCAGGGTCTGTGTTGGGCAGCTCACAACTGCCTGTAACCCCCAGTTCAGGAAACCTGACACTCTCCTGTCCCCAGATAAAGGCATGTGGCATATACACATAAATGCAGGCACACACAAGTCCCCCCCCACACTTTTTTTTTTTAAAAAAAACCTTCTTTTAGAAGTTCAACATTCACAGCCACCAGGGAAATAAAATTAAAATTAATTTGATATTTTATCTTATTTAATCAAAACAGCTAACATAAAAAGCAGACACAAATGACACCAAAGGCTGGTAGGGGTGCAGGGAACGGAGCCACGTTCACTGTCTCTCCCACGCTGCAACTCTAGCACTGGCGGCATTTCCACAGAGCACTCAGAGCGCTTCATATCCTCCTTCAGGGCGAGCTACACATCTAGGCAACTGCTGATCTATCTACAGTAGCCGTAACTGAGAACAGCCTAGACATCTGTCCATCGGCTAATGAATGGATCATGATAATCCGGTACATTTACACAATGGTATATGATTCGGCTTCAAAGATAAATGAAACTCACTGATCAATATGATGAAGCTGGGCATAATCATTGCCCGTCAAATAGTCCAGACCCCAGGGGATAAATACCTCCTGCTTTCTCGCATGTGTAGATGCTAGACTTAGCTCTTTGAATTGAGTGTTTACACTGGAGTACTCCAGAGGGCAGGGACCTAAGAGGTGGTGGGAGGATGTCCAGGGAAGGCGGGGAAAACGTGGGTGGAGGAGAAAATGGGAATAGTAAGGGTTCAATGGGGTGGTGAGGCGGAGAGCAGGGTATTGAGGGATATTGAAAAGAATAATTAATTCTAAAGTTCTTTGAAAATGACATATGGAAACCTACTACTGTAGAAGCTCCCCCGACCCCTCTGTGTGTGTGTGTGTGTGTCTAGTTTAAAAGGAATGAACTTGGTGCCAGGTATTGGCTGTGTCTTTTTGAATTGTTGATTGTTGTCACCCTATAGACCATGCAAACATCACAGGCTCCTGTGTGTGGAGTGTGGGTTACACTCCAGCCCTGGATGGTGCGACCATTTGGTTGAAGACACCACATACTTGAATCCTAGAACACGGAGAAATCAAGTTGGTGTCTACCGGGAGCTCCATCCTTACTGGCTAGCATTCATAGTGTTACAGGTTCTATTTGTAATATTCGGGGAGAGGAAAGTTTATCAACACTCTTACCTAGGTGTAACCCCTGTGTGTCATAACACCAACCAGCCTGGCAATAGCTGCACACTGGTGCAGTAGCAGGAACTTATGAAAGTAAATGATTATGTTATGATTGGATTTAAAGCTGACTCCATAAGACAGAACTCAATCCTTGTACAAATTTACTGGGCCAAACCGCCTTAACCAGCTAGGTCATGTTCCCAAGGAGAGAACCTATAACTTTTCTCTGTGTAACAGCTTTAGCTCTTCTGGAAATCACTCTGTAGACCAGGCTGGCCTTGAACTCACTGAGATTCACCTGCCTCTGCCTCTGGATTGCTGGGATTAAAGCCGTGCACCGTGCTGCCACCGCCAGGCTGAAAACCTATACTACTATTCTGCTAAATGTATGAAGTACTAAACTGCTCTCTAAAGTCTTATTTTATACCCACACATTATGCTTCTTTCAACCCTCATCAGAGAAACTTCTTTTTCTGGTAGATGGTAATTAGTCCTGAGACTCGTAATTGATCAAGTGTAGAGAATAAGAGGCAGTGGAGTGTTTATCTCTAAATGGAACATTTGTGTTATGCCTTCTTTACCCGCGACTCAGGGATGATCATAGAAGAAGAGGTACAAAAGCTATAAGCTCCAGAAAGAGGGTGAGACAGTGCTTGCTGGACATGATAGTGCCGTGTGCACAGCTCAACTCAGAGTACATGAACTTTGACTGCATGCATTAGATTTGCATAATATCTAGTCAACATTCTAGTCTGGATAGGGGAGAAACTCATAAAGTCTCACCCCTAACTAAGAAGCTATCATCAAGGAAAAGTAAGTTTCCATCAAAGAAGCAGCCCATGATACAGTTCATGATACAGTAGATAGTCCTCCACCCGTAAACAGAAAGAGGTGCTAAGGGGGTCCAGCACATTAGAGAAATAGAGAAAGTATATGAAGTTGGGAAACAAAAGTGCTGGGGTGTAGCGAAGAAATTAGAGTGAAGGGAATAGAAGGTGGGTTTACCTAAGTATTCCATGTTCATATGTAAAATTCTCCAACGATAAAAGTGAAACAAACACCCAATATTCATACCATAGGTAACACAGCATTTATACATTTATAACTTACATATGAAGTAATTTTCAAATGACTCCATTCAGTGCTAGATATCAGAATCCTTATGGACTTTCTAGGAATTTTTGCCATTTTGCAGAATGATATATTGCTCTTGGTTATCCTCCAGCCCTTGATGGTACTGTACCAAGTAGATATGGAGAGAGTGGACAACCTTGTCTTGTTCCTGATTTTGGTGGAATGGCTTTGAGTTTCTGTGAAGTTGATGTTGGATGTGGGCTTGCTGTAAACGGCTTTTATTATGTTCAGGTTGTGTTCCTTGTCTCCCTAATGTCTGCGGAAGTTTTGTCATGAAGGAGTGTTGGAGTTTGTCAAAGACCTTTTCTGCATCTCATGTCTTTTATTCTGTTTATGTGGTGGATTAAATTTATCTGCTTGTACATGTTGAACCATCCCTGTATCTTTGGAATGAAGACTATGTGATGTGTTCCTGGAGAAAGCTTGCAAGGATTTTATTGAGTTTTTGCACCTATGTTCACAGGGGAAATTATTTGTAATTAAGTTTCTTTGTTGGGTTTTTGTGTGGTTTGGGTATCAGGATAAATATGGTCCCTTAAAATGAATTGGGCAATATTCATTCTCTATTAATTATTTGAGAAGTATTGGAATTAACTCTTCTTCAAGAGTCTGCTAGAACTATGCTCTACAACCACTGGGCCCTGGGCTTCTTTTACGGCCAATTACTATTTCTATTTTACTTGGGGTGATGGGTGCATTTAAATTGCTTATCTGATCCTTATTAGACTTTTATAGGTGATATATGTCAAGAAAATTATTTATTTATCTTAGACTTTCCAATTTAGTGAAGTATAGATTTTTAAAGTAGATCCTCTAGATTCCCTCGTTGTGTGTTGCTTTGACCTTCTTTCCATCCCTAATTTTGCTAATTTGGATCTTCTCTCTCTACCTTTTTATAAATAAGGATAAAGATGTATCAATCTTACTGACTTTCATCAAAGAATCAAGTCTTTGTTTTATTGATTCTTTATTTTATTTTCTTTGGTTTTGTTTGTTTGTTTTTGTTTTATTTTCAGTCCTGAGTTTGATATTTCCTGTCACCTACTCCTTATGAGTGTGGGTACAGCAGAATATCATTCACCAGTTTGCTTCTTAGATCTATTTGCTTGGAATATTTATTTTTAATCCCTTCTCCCTGAGGCAATGTTTATCATTGATGTTAAGGTGTGTTTTTTGGATGTATCAGAAATATGAATCTTGTTTTCACATCCATTCTGTTAGTCTGTGGCTTTTTATTGGGAACCACTGGGGCCATTTATGTTGAGAGATAACCAAGAAGTATTTGCTGATTCCTGTTATTCTGTTGTGGTGCTATGTATGTTTCCCGTCTTTCTTCTGAATGTTCTGGAATTATTTATTCTTTGTGTTTTCTTAGATGTGCCTAAATCTTCTAGCAAACTTTGAATGGGTGAATTTGTAGATAGATATTGCTTAAATTTTGTTTTTATCACAGAATGTCTTATTCTCTCCATCTATTGTGCTTGACAGTTTTGCTGGGTAAAGATGTCTGGCCTGGCATCTGTGTTCTCCTACAGACTATAGAATATCTGTGCAGATCCATCTGGCTTTCAGAGTCTCCATTGAGAGATCGAGTGTTATTCTGATGGGTCTGTCTTTATTCATTACTTGAACTTTTTTATTTTCTGCTTTTAATCTCTGTGTTTTTTATGTTTAGTATTTTGATTACTAAGTGCTGAGGGGAACTTCTTTTTTGGTCCAGTCTGCTTGGCATTCTGTATGCTTCTTGTAGCTTAATAGGCAACTCCTTTTCTAGGTTAGGAATATTCTCTTCAATGCTTTTGTTGAAAATAGTTTATGTCCCTTTGACCTGTGTTTCTTCTCCTTCATATATTCCTAATATTTTTTAGATTTATTTTTTCATAGTGTCTCAGATTTGTTGGATGTTATATTTCAAGGTAGTTTTAGAATTAATATTTTCTTGGTTTGATGTTTACCTTTCTTCTATCATGACTTCAATGCCTGAGATTCTCATCTCTTTAACTCTGTTTGAGTCTCAGAGGTTCCTGTTTGACTTTCTAAATTTTTTTTTATTTCCTGGTTTCCCTTGGTTTTGGTTTTCTTTGTTGATTCTATTTTCAGCTCCTACACTGTTTTATTCATTTCCTTCCACAATTTGTTTTTGTTTCCTTGGATTTCTTTTAGGATTTGTTAGAGTCCTCTTTAAAACCTCTACCATAGTTGTGAAGGCTGTTTTGAGGTCTTAGTCCTGTGATTCAGCTATGTTGCAATTCTCGGGGCCTAACATAGTAACATTTCCAGATTCTAATAGAGACATATTCTCCTTGTTGTTATTGATAGTGTATTTACACTGGCATATAGGCATTCGGATGACTGTAATTCTCAGTGTAGGTATCTGGTCTTGTCTTTGCTGTGTGGGTCTCTTGCTATTTGGTTTCCATTTCTCTCTTTTGTTCTTTAGAGGGTCATTGCCTGTCTGTGTATTCCCTGGTAGGAAATGCTTCTGGTGTCTTGCTAGGTGGTCACTATTTGTTCTGAGTAAATTGTGTTTCTAGGTATTGAGAGCTTACCCTTAGGAAAGGGCATTGGCAGGGTGATGGTGGTGAGGGTGTCTGTCCACAAGAGGGAAGAAAACACGGTTTCCACGAGAATCTGCGTAGGCTCCAGGCAATGGGGCACAGTGTGAGGAGAGGCCACAGCAGGCAATGGGGCACAGTGTGAGGAGAGGCCACAGCAGGCAATGGGCTACAGAGCTGGGGATGAGACTGGGGAGTGGGATTTGGAAGAGAGAAGGAGGAGGTGAGGATCTGCACTTAGCCTACCTGCTTCCCGGCCGCAGTCACCTTCGTATTTTAAACATGTAAGATAGTCATATTTATACAAATATAGAGTTTTATTTTATTACCAAAGCAAGATATTGTGGAAAATTGGAATCTTTATTCTTTTTTTGGTAGTTGTTACCAGTGAGACAGCTGAGCCTAGAGATTTGTGATAGGGAAAGCAAGTAGCCGTTTATTGAAACTTTGTAATTGACACAGGCTTAAACACCTTCTAGACTTTCTCAAGAAGTATGTGCTCTCAGTTTAGAAATGTATGTCTTCAGAGAAACTCCTCCTATCTGGTTTTCAAGTGCGCAGTCGTATTCTCTATCATCCTCTCTACACAGTTCTCTTAGTTCCGATGAGCCCTCCTCTTCTTAAGTATCCGTATGGACTAGGATTGCGTGCACCGGCACCTTCTGCTCACGGTAGGCTGGGATTACCTCGACTTGCCAAACTCTCCGGTGTGGGGCTTTCAGTTAACCTGGTGACATTAGTTCTTTGATGAGACTGAAACTCTTTTGTTCTTGTTTGTTTATTTGTGTTAGTATTAAAGGTTGGTAGTGACTCTCATACACAGAAACTGGGATTGATATACTGCTCTGTAATCCATTAAATATTATAAGTATATCATATTTATAAAGGTAAAAGGGTTTGTGCCCATCCTTCTCTTGAAGGCTCTTGCCTTTGGACATCCTGAATTAAATGAAGTTGCATGAAAAGGAAGCACATTAACAGTTACTACGAATTATGTAGTCCAAATCTTCAAAAGCATCAGGATTGCTAAAGTCAATGGATGAATATGGAACAATTCCAGACCGGGAGATTAAAGATGAATGACACCCACATACAACACACTCTTAGGTGCTGAGTCATTGATTGAAACAGCAGCGTCAGCAATACTGGTGAAAGCTGAATGGGGCTAAGGATGACTTGGTAGCGACAGATCAATGCTAATTTCCATATCCTGAAGCAGTGTTGTGGGTGTATGAGATACTGAACTTGTTTTTAGTAAATCTTGTGGGGAAATTCCCATAGAACTTAAAAGTTAAATACCTGGTTGAGACGCTTCTTTCAAAAATAGGTGAAATATTTGCAAGTATTTTGTGATTATTTCAAAATTAGTAACAAAATGTAAAGCTGTTTCTGATGGGAAAGAAAGACAAAGATGTCTCTGAAATGCTCTGAATGGGTTTCTTGTTCTTTACTGGTACCTGGTATCTCTCATCTGCCCTCTGTGCTGAGTTTCCTATGCACTCACTCTTCCTTCTGACATCTGGAGTTGGAGGCCACTTGTTTGTTCCTGGTTGCTCAGCCCTGAAATAACCACAAAGAAACTGTATTAATTAAATCACTGCTTGACCAATCACTTAAGTGTATTTCTAGCTAGCTCTTACATCTAGAACAAACCCATTTCCATTCATTTTTATTCTACCATGAGGCTTGTGGTCTAACAGCAAGATTCCAGCTCGCAGCTTACATCTTTCTCTCTGACTCCACCTTCTTTCTCTCAGCATTCAATTTAGTTTTCCCTGCCTAGCTCTACTCTACCCTATTAGGCCAAGCCAGTTTCTTTATTCATTAACCAATAAAAGCAACACATAGACAGAAGGCCCTCCCACACCAAACACCTCTCAGTCTGCCCTCTGTGCTGAGCTTCCTATCACACATTCCTCCCTCATCTTCTTTAGAGACTGGGATCTGATCAGATACCTGCAGACTGAAAGCATGGGAAGGAGACTAGAGGACGTGTAAGTTTATCACACAGTCATGGTTTAGAACACAAATCTCTGACTTACAACTGGGAACAAATGAAACAGACTAGCTTCCTTGTTCTAATCATTTTATAAATTATGTTAACAATGCAAACAAATCTAGAAACTATAAATGCTATTATCTCCAGGGGAAAAAGTCTGCTTCAGGGACTCATTCTTGCTTTGCCCTTGGCTGAAAGCCAGCATTTGCCATCAGAAAGTTCTCGGCTACAGCTAAGTCTGCACATTCTCCGCAAATGCTCTTATTTATGATGCCTCGCAAAATACAACTGGAAGAGCTGGGCAATTGCCCAAATTATTCTCAATATTAAGGAAGATAATTTAAAGTCTAGTGACTTTTTAGTTGGTGTCTTATTGTTCTTGTTTAGAGTGCTGGCGCTTTTGGACGTTTGACTAATGTTTAATAAAGATGAGATTTTAAGGACATTTTGAAGGAAAGGGAGCATATTTTGTCTGTCTGCTCTGCAAACTGCTTCATGCCAAGATTTTATCAAACTGTGTCTATCCAGATAGCCAGCCAGACATTTTTATAGTGTTTTATCTTGAATAAATATAACCATAAATTTTTATTTCTGGAAATAAAATATTTACATTTAAATTATCAAATGCATTTCTACTTCCCTTCACTGTGAGAGCCTGGTAGATGATGTTGGAAGATCATCCTAAAAATTATTAGTTTATCAAAAAATCAGAATAGTTGTCACAGGAACAAATGTTACATATGCCCGTACATGCATACCCATATCAGCTACTGTGTCAGTATTTTTTATACAAATTTAGATGCTAACTACAGCATAATATAGTTTGTCTTTCAGCCTTTGAAACTCTGTCTTGACCCAGTTTTGCTAAGCCCATTCTCCAGGTACTTCCTTCAGCGGATTCTTTCATTTAGCATACAAACTTTCTTGTCCAATTGCTGGAGAGCTATATATCAACAACCAGAGGCAGCTCCCATGCTGTGGAGACAGCCAAGTCAGTCATGTAAGTCAACTGCGAATGTGCCCTGGGTACTCAGCTGAACCTGTTCTTAAAGTTTTCCCATGACGTCATATCATGTTTTATTCTGTCCTGGGGTACCGAGAAGGTCCCTGTCCTTTGGATCAGGAAGAAATGAAGTTTTGCTTTTTAATCTGTGTATCAGTGTATTTTTCTCATCATCAAAAATAGTCATTGAATCTTATAAAATAGGAACCTATATTGATAGATGAGCAAAATATTGACTCTGATCTAATTGAGCTGTCATAATTCTTATGAAGGCAGAAAACAAAGATAACTTTTCCAATTCATGATTTGAGCTATTGGTAAAAATAATCCTTTTATAATGCTCCCATATATGTTATCCAGTTTTTGAGAATAGTGAGAATATGAGAATAGTACGAATCTATCTAAAGACGGAGAGATAAGAAAAAGCCCAATACCTTTCCAGAGTCCATGGTATGTGATCTAAGGGAGCTGGAGGGAGAATGTGCTGAGGGACAATTAAGTGGGAGCAGAAATTATGGTGCATTTTACACCACGATAAGAATGTGGACACCACCATCTGTCCTTGAGGCCAAGGGCGAGCTCACTACTCATGGGTATTAGTCAGAAAACTGACAGGTACAGTATGATACCTTGAAACATCTTAATTTTAACATGAAAAAATTGAGTTATTAAGAAGGAGTCTACTCAGGAAAGCAGGGGTATTTGACCCACAGTAGTAACAGAATAGAATAAAATGTCATGACCTGTTAGCAGAGAACACTCTCTCTCTCTCTCTCTCTCTCTCTCTCTCTCTCTCTCTCTCTCTCTCTCTCCTGATTAAAGGCTTCTAGAGACATTATTTTTCATCTTCTTCTCTTGCTCTAATACATTCTGTTATCTCTCAGCAGTTATGGGTTTAGCTCAGTTTTATAAAATTGATCTTACTGAAACCCTCCAGTGTAAACCAAACCTTAATCAAAAACACAGCCCCTGCTAGTGCTTCTAATGCTAATTTGCACAGTAGTAAAAATGCTGCCCTAAATTAGCTTTAATCTTCATTTGTATCATATCATTCACAATTGAGTTAAGCTATTAAATGTAATTGATTACAGATCATGCTTTGTGAGGAATAAATATATCATCTCATGGAAAGTGGACAGATGGAAAATCTAAGCATCTGATGCAAGAAAATCCTCAACATTCTCTAGAACAAGAGGAGCAGGAGCAGGTTTTTTTTTTCTTGCATTTTGTCTATGATTGGGTCAGGTCTGTATATGAAAAATATGCTTAAAACATTTACATGTATTTAAAAATATTTTTGGTATTCACCTACTAACAATTGATAGCTAAACTCCCGAGCCTACAGTAAGCCCAAACCATCTGCCTTCAAAACTAAGACCTCTCTATATTTGTGTGTTTTCTTTAACTAAGTGATTATTTAGGAAATTATGGAAGGAGAAAGTATTATTCCTGGAGGAGAAAACTTTATTAAGCGTAGCTATCTTTTTGTAAATTTGGCCCCCATCCTGACTTTTTCATTTGATTTTTACCAAACCATACCCCTAAACATTAATTAAAAAGGAGCCACACTGTTCTGCATTTTCTCCTGTCATTCTTGAGCTCAATAGCAGACCATGGGGTGACCTCTGTTCACTGTTCTTCCATTTCAAGGAGACAAAGTAAGCACCCTGGATGGACACTCTGCTATCCTCACTCCTGTGAACCCCTTCAGAAACCTAGCATATCCCCACTTCAAGTGAAAGCTCCCAATACCCAGAAACACATTATACCTGGAACTCCAAATAGGTACAATTATTAGGTCTAAAGAAAATTTCATACCAGGCAAAACACAGTTACCACTAGATTTATCTGAAAATCTAGAGAGGAAACAAAAATCAATAAACAAAACATGCACCCAACAATCTAGAAATCAGCACCTAGATCTATAATCATCTCAATCCCAGATGCCTAGATGCAGCATAAAAACACAATCAATAGTAGCCATGGCAATATAGCTTCACCAGAGTTCTGCTATCCTACCACAATAGGTCCTGAGTAATCCAACATAGCTGAAGCACAAGAAAAAGAGCTTAAAAATTGACTATATGGAGATGGTAGCGGTCCTTAAAGAGAAAGTGATTAAATTCCTTAAAGAAATGCTAGAAAGCACAAATAAGCAATCAAAGGAAATGAATAAATTCCTTAAAGAAAGACAAGAAATCCCAGACAGGGGAAGGAAACAAAAGGCGTTTAAAATGGAAATAGAAGCAGTAAAGAAAACCTAAACTGAGGGAATTCTGAAAATGCAAAATCTGGGTAATCAAACAGGAAAAATAATGTTACAAATAAAAAAAAATCAGCAAAAGAAAACAAAAGATGGAAGAGAGACTCTCATGCATTGAAAATAATGATAGAAGAAAGAGACTCATCAGTCAAAGAAAATGTTAAATCTACAAAACTCTTGAAAAGAAAAATCCAGCAAATCTGGGACACTATGAAAACACCAAACCTAAAATAAAAGAAATAGAGGAAGGAGAAGACTTCTAGCTCCAATGTTTAGAAAATAGTTTTGACAAAATCATAGAAGAAAAATTTTCTAACCTAAATAAGGAGATGCCCATAAAGTAACAAGAAGCATATAGAACCCCAAATAGAATGAAAAAGAAAAGAAAGTCCCTTCAGCAAATAATAATCAGAACACTAAAATACAGAACAAAAAAAGATTATTAAAAGCGTCAAGGGAAAAATACCAAGTAACATATGAAGACAACCTATTAGAATTACACATAACTTCTTAACAGAGACTGTGAAAGCCAGATGTGAAAGCCTTGAACTGATGTTGTGCAGACTCTAAGAGACCACAGATGACAGCCCAAGATACTAAGCTAAGGAAAATTTTCAATTTCCATAGGTGGAGCAAATAAGATACTCCATGATGAAGCTAAATTTAAACACTCTCTGCCTATGCATCAGTCCTATAGAAGGTACTAGAAGGAAAACCCCAACTTAAATATGTTAAGTACACCCATGAAAATGTAGGGAATAAATAACCTCACATTTGCAAACTCAAAGGAAGAGAAGCAAACACACATACATATCACCGCCTTATCACCACCACCAAGAACAAGAAAATTACATGAATAAACAATCATTGGTCATTGATATCTCTCAATATCAGTAGACTCAATGCCCCAATAAAAAGACACAAAATAGCAGGATAAATGTGAAAACAGGATCTGTCCTTCAGCTGTATCCAAGAAACACACCTCAACATCAGGAATAGGCGTTACCTCATGGTACACGGTTAGAACAAGATATTCCAAGAAAATGTACCTAAAAAGCAAGCTCGTGTTGCCATTTTAAAATATCACAAAATAGACTTCAAACCAAAACCAATAAAAAGAGATGGGGAAAGATATTACATAGACATCAATGAAAAAATTCACCAAGATGACATTTCAATTCTTAACATCTATGCCTCAAACACAAAAAGCACCCATATCTGTAAAGAAAAAATTATCATAGCTTAAATCATATATAGGCCTTCACACACAGATAGTGGGAAACTTTAAAACTCCACTTTTGTGGACAGGTGTTCCAGACAAAACCGAGACAAAAAAAAAACAAACACTGGAGCTACCAGATATTATAAACCAAATGGATCTAACAGGTATTTATAGAACATTCTATCCAAACATAAAGGATTGTACCTTCTTCTCAGCACCTCATGAAACTTTCTCCAAAAGTGACCACAATCTCAGTCACAAAGCAAGTCTCAACAGAAATACCTCCCTGAGTGCTATCAGATGACCAAGAATTAACTCTGGATTTCAATAAGAACAATGAAGAAGAAAGTTAAAAAAAAAAATTCCACACTAACTCAGAATTGAGTATAATAAAAGGTCATTTATTTAGGGGTAGACTCACAGATCACAATCTTCTGCTGGAACTGGGAATAGCAACTGAAACCGCAGCCAGAAAAGAAACCAGACGTGTGCTTTACATAGGCATATGTAGTATAAGAGGCCACACTGAAGTAGGCAGGTAACTTAAAGGGCTACTGGCAATTGGAATTCCTACATCACCTCCCATTTTGCTTAAATAAGAAAGTTCTAAGCCTGATACAAGGTAATATACAATAAGAACAAATATCAGGTATAAAAATTAGAATTATAACCATCATAAACAATATCAAGCAAGAAACATGTAATAAATGTTTCAATAATTATCCTATCCTAATGAGTTTAAGTCTTGTATAATATTATAATAACCTGGCCAAGTCATGAGGGGAAAGTGACTACAACTATCTAGTCTTCAACCCCAGTGAAGACCTAAGAAGGGAAATGATATTGCTTGAGTAAGCATAAAGTTCAATCAAGCAACTTCCAAAATGTGCAACAAATGACAGAGACAACTGGCTAAATGGGCAATCACCCAAAGTCTCATTTGCAGCGTTTGGAGCAACCAACTTTGGCTAAGGCCTTGAGTAACTGACAGACCATTTTCAGAGGCAGAAAATTTTTCAAAACTGTCTTACCCTGTCTTGGCAAGATTTGACCATCTATTTTTCTTGTATCCTGCTTGTTCTGTCTGGACATCATGCATTTTGTCAGTGGTTGATGCATGGGCAGTTCCTTGCCCAAAGGCCAGTTTTGCCAAGAAGAAAAAATGCTCCAAATGTCTTTGGTGCTCAACATTCTCTCAGAAATAGATCGGTGCTGCCAGGAGCAATTGTATCTCACTCCAACAGAACCCTAAGTTATTTAAATGCCATATTCTACAGTTCTTTGAAGTGGTTGAAGATGACCTATCTATGCAGAATACAATCTCTATGTATCTAAAGAACTTTATTAGTCTAACTGTAAGTATGACACACATGGATGATTATTGACCTATGAATCTTAATACTTATATAACTTAAAGACTAAGACTTCATATTAGAATATTAAACAATTTTTAAACAACTGTGCAACAAATGAGGACAATGAGCTCAAAATGTAAACAATGTATAAGTATCTTGATCTGAGGTAGAAATGTATATTGCAATCAATATAATTTAAGCTTGTATCAATATACAAGAATCTATACCAATGTAAATTGCCTATAAATAATAGCTCACAAGTATTTACTATTACTCACTATTATTATTAGTGTGAGTAAGCTCACACTAATCTATTATCCCATCCAGTTTTCTTTTTTTCCCAAAGATATCCTTGAGCTTACCTAATTTTCCCTTTAAACCCAACTCTATACCAATTATAATCAACCCCTAAATGATGTCCCTAACCCTGAGGACAAACTTTGTTGGGAGAGGGGATGTCATCTTCTAGAATTACTTTCAGCTGTCATGGGGGTGATGTTCTCTCTATTGGATCCTGTCAAAGTAAAATGATAGTTAAGTCCTAAGAACTCTGACTGGTATAATTGCAAATAGTCTCCAAGTATTTGGTAGGGTTTTTCTTAGGTTCCTAGATGGAGTTCTAGTCAGGAGGTTGTAAAAAGTGCAACATTTCAGCTAACCAAGTTGGAACCATCTTGAGGAGCTGGTACTCAAAACAGGAGGTCTTATAGTAGTGCTATCAGCATCATGACATCATATCAACCAGGTGGAGCTGTTGTTGTGGGGCCTCATCTTCTTCACTATAAATGGAAATATTTAGAGTTTCTGTCTATGTCAATAGTCTTTGAATGTAGAGAAGGACAGAGCCATTGTCCATTTATAGTATAAAAGGCCTCACCCAAGTGGGCTGGTAACTTAAAGGCCACTAACTATTCTTCAACTCTATCAAAGACTCCAGAAGGATATAATATTACCTAAGTAAACAGGAAGTACATTGTAAGCAACTTCCAAAACTCTAGAATTGACATAGACATCCCACTGCCTGAACAGTTCTCAAAGTTCTTCTGTACTATTGAGGCATCCATCTTCAGCCTACAGGTCCATAGTATAAATTATAAATTTATAATTTAAAAGGGCTAGATGATGGACAATTTAAGAATCTAGGAGTTCAATAGCCTGTTTACTTATACCATGTACGGTGATATGCAAGGTTTATATGATTTCCCTCCTACATCCCTCTATTTGATTCTGGGGATTAGCTTTGTCCTTCACATTTTCTCCTTATAAACATGGTTTTATAATAGGGACAAGAATAAAGCATTTTTAGAAATGATACAGTCTTTACATACGAATAATGATCAACTAAAAAGGAAATTCAGCACTCTGGAGAAGGATACAACTAATTTGACAAACAAAACCCAGTCAATAACAGGGGATACTGAGACATTGTCTAAGAGAATTTGTACTGTTGAATGTATTAATTGGAATCTTTCAAAGGGTTATGATAGATTGACTAATAGAATTTCTCTCCAGGAAGGTAATATGCATGCTATAAAAATTATGTCCAAGGATGAGACATTATCTTTACCAACAGACTTCACACCTTTAAATTCTCAGTGAGGGCATTAGAGCAGAACACTGGACAGGCGATCCAGTTTCTACAAAAGGCAGTGGTAAAAATATTTGAAAAGATAGAAATTTATCAAATTTGATGACCGGGGACAAAAGGTACAAAGACAAAATTTAGTCTAATCAGTACTTAGCAAACTCTGGGATAGCTTACTCAGAGTTCTGCCTGCTTTTCTGGTGATATCATCAGAAAGAGCAACTGGCACCAAATACCCTAAGGTAGTCAAAGAATATACATGGGAGCTCATATGTATGACTGATTTAAAGGAAATTAAAAAAGCAACTGTATCTTGTGGAATATATTCATCCTTTATTAGGGAAATGGTCAAATGTGGGCTTCAAGCAACAAAGCAATGCCACAAGACTGGATTCAGTTAATCTCAGAGGTCCTAGAAAATGGACCTTAATTGTTTTGGAAGTGTTATGAGAGAGAAGTGAAAATTTTAGAGTAACAGAGAAAAGCAAAAGGACTTGAGATTTCCCAAGATCAAATTCTGAGCGAGGGACTACTCTGATCCTTAGGATCACGCTCTTTATGATGAACACACCTTGTCCCTATGCAGCACAGCAGCTTTAAATGCTTGGGACTGGATTCAGGAACTAAGAAAGAGAGTTGAATCATATATTAGGGTTAAACAGCACCAGAGAGAACGTTTTAGGACTTTTTGAAAAGATTAACTAAGGCTGTACAGATAGCAGTAACAGACCCAGAAGCTAGACATGTACTAATTGAATCTTGTCTTTTGAGAATGCAAAAGGATACTTGGGCCTTTAAGGGTCAGATCAGCACCAATGGATAAATGGATCTTGCATACAATGGATGTTGAGACACTGACTATAGTACTGAAACTTGGGTAGGAGAAGCAATTTCCAAACCTTTTAAAGAAGATGAGCTACGTTGGGGAAGGGGTTTCACTCATGTTTCCATAGGAGAAGAAAAACTATGGCTACCATCAAAATTAATAAAGATTCACTTTGAGAAAGAGAAACCTCTTGAGAAAGTAAAATGACAGCTCAACCACTACAGTGACAACCATACAGGTCGTAAGGAAACCATACAGGGTTGGGGCAGGGTTCTGCTCTTGTCTTTATGGGAAATTCATGTCTTCAAAAATTCAAGAGTCCCTGGATGTTTGGATGCTGACAGAAGAAAAATATAACAATTCAATAAGAATCACTGAGAAAAAGGAATATGACTTATGAGGACAGGTGATTAAAAATATACATTTATATATATATATATATATATATATATATATGAATATATAAAGCTGGCTTTTGAGTTGGACAATGGCTCTGCACTTCTCTAAATCCAAGCAGGCTGTTAAAAGAAACATTCAGAGTTTCTGTCTCATGTCAGGAGCCGTTTGACATGGGGCAAAAAGGAAGACTTTAGGAAAAATTTTACTTTCTCCATGTCTATTTTGTCTATATCATATTCTTCATCAAATATATGTTTATATGGGTAGTGTTTAAGTTTTCCATGATGAACAATAGAGTTTCCTTCAGATCCTTTTCCTGCAGTAATCTTTGAAGTTTCCAGGAAGAAGATGGGGCCCCACAGCCACAATTCCACCTGATTGAGATGACATCATGATGCTGATAGCGCTACTATAAGACCAGTTTTTGGGTACCAGCTGCTGACATGGTGCACCTTCTCATGATGGTCTGGCCAGAACTCCAAATAAGAACCTTGGAATAAACCCTATTGACTGCTTGAAAATTGTTTGCAACTATAGTAGACAGTAAACTTGAAACTTAACCATCGTTTTACTTTTGCAGGTTCCCATAGAGCGAACTTCGCCCCTATGACAGTGGGAAGCAATCCTAGAGGACAGCATCCCCTTTTCCAAAAAAGTTTGTTCTCAGTGTTGGGAGCACCGTTTAGGGGTTGTTGATTATTACTTGAGTCAGGGTTGGGGTGGAAGCTATGTAGGTTTAGAATTTTTTTTTAAAAAAAAGGGTAATAATAGTGGGTAATAGAGTGAATACTTGTGAGATATTATTTATGGATAATTTACATTGGTATAGTTTTCTGTATATTGATACAAGTTCATATTATATTTGTTATTTCTATTTACAACATTTGTACACCTATGCAAAATTTTTCTGTCAGATTTTATACATGCCTGTTTCTACCTTTGTTTACGACATTTTGTATATAATACAACTTTTAGGATATAATTTCATATTGCATTATATATTTTTCTTACTTCTGATCAAGATACTTATACATTGTTTACATTTTGAGGTCATTGTCCTTATTTGCTGAACATTTGTTTGCAGATTATTTAATATTTTGACACGACATCTTAGTCCTTAAGTTATACAGGTATTAAATATTATAGGTCACTAGTTGTTCGTGATTGTTATACATATAGTCTGATCAATGAGGTTCTTTAGATACATAGAGATTGTATTCTGCATACATAGGTAATCTTCAGCCACTTCTAGGATCTGTAGAACATGACATTTAAATAACTTAGGATTCTGTTGACATGAGGCAAGACTGCTACTGACAGCACCAATCTATTCCCAAGAGAACGTTAAGCACGGAATATACTCCACTCAGAGTTTGTTTTCTTCTTGGCACAACTGGCCTTTGGACAAGGAACTGCCCATGCCTCAACCACTGACAAGGTACATGGTATCCAGACTGAATAAGCAGGACACAAGGAAAAGGACTGCCAAATCTTTCCAAGACAGGGTAAGATGGTTCTGAAAAATTTTCTGCCTCTGAAAATTTTCTGTCAGTTATGCCTGGCCTTAGCCAGAATTGGTTGCTTCAATACTGCAAATGAGACTTTAGCTGATTGCTCAGGTAGCCTATTGTCTCCATCATATACTGCTCGACTCAAGTAATATTATTTCCCTTCTTACATCTTTGATGGGGTTGAAGATTAGATAGTCATAGTTACTTTCCTCTTATGATTTAGCCAAGCTTATTTCTGAAGCAAGATCTAAATTTTTCGCAATAAAATGTTTATTAAAACATTTATCATGTGTTTCTTGCTTAATATTTTCTATGTTGGTTGTAATTTTATACTTGATATCTGTTCTTATTGTATATAGTTTTGTATTGGGTTTGGATTGCTCTTGTTTAGGCAAAAAGGGGAGATGATGAGGAAGCTTTCTTAACCAATTATCTTCAAGAGGTGGAACCAAGTTAGGGTGTGGCTTTCTGGGACCCAGAGAAAAACTGGCACATGACCCAGGCCCCCCCCCCTCGTTTCCATGCAGCACAGCTGAGCTTGGACTTCTCATTCCTGTTTCATGAGTTTTCCCCTTATAATAAAATAAAAATATATTTGCCTTATTTTATAGCTAGCCTGGTTATTTCCCAAATCAAGCTAACTTCTACAAACTATAATCAGGATATATTGTATGGGAAAAGAATCTATTTCCCATAAAAGAAAAAATATAAGATGTTAACATGGATGCAATTTTCTCATTTTGTTAAGGTTATATTTTAATATTTCGTAAACACGTATCATTTGGACTGAGCATCTTCCTCTCAACACATGTCTCTCACACTCTATTCCTCCATTCTCTTGGGGATGCTTCTGCACATCAGGAGACAAGGGGCGTGGAAGTGGCAGACACCTATACCTCCTGTTAGGATGGCTTTGGAGGGAGGTTAGAGAATATGGAAACAGGGTTATTCAGGACACTGAGATAAGACTGGAAAATGGCAGCTCACATCTCTACACTGCCATGCCTCACTAGAAGGCACACAATATTTTCAGCTCAAAGATGCCAAGAAAAACTTGGCCACTTTAACAGAAAACTCCACCACCAACAGTCAGCAGATCTCCTCCAGGATACCCTGTAGAGAAACTGTTCTATATTTCTTGAAGTTTCTATTTATACCCTTTATTGCCCTTTATAGTGAAATGTCAAGACTGCAAAGAGTGATTTGGTTTTGTCTGGGGAAACATTTGTTTTAAAGATGCTAACAGATTCAGGTAGTGGCAGGGTATAGTTTCTATAAGATGAAATTTCAAACAGTCAGTTACTGTTCTTCCATCCCTTTGAAGGGGCCCAAACAAAACAGCTCCACATTCATTACAAAAGACCTCTGTAGAGTGCCTTATTATGCATCATTTAGAAAGAGTAGAAGGACACCCATCCAGGAACGCTTTGGAACTTCAGACTGTATAAATAGCCTTTCAGTGAATGACAGCTTAAGCTGTGCATTGCAGAAAGCATGGCAGAGACAATAAATTATTTGAACTGAGTTGCTCTTTCCATATTATTCTAACCCTTGAGCATCATCAGGACAATTTCCCTTCATTGTATTTCGACACAGATGTCCAAGGGTAATATTTAGAGGGATTTCCCACGAGCTCTCGTGATGATCTGCTTTATTAAAAATGATTATTTCCAACAAGAGGCTCTAGCTTCCAGCAGAGAGGCAGGCGGGAGAATGCACGAGCCTCTGGCTCCAGGAGCATTGCTGTAGATCCCTGGACAAAGTGCCAAAGGCTTTTTTTTTCACCTGGCCAGAGGGTTTGGAAATGATTTTCCTTTGTGTCTGCAGCTCAGTTTAACAGAATTGTTTCTGCAGTTAGGGGAAACCAGGCTAACATAGAAGTGATCTTTCAGCAAGTAAGGCTTTCTTGGCAAACTTTAAACAATGTAAAATTGTTTATTTTTCTGACCAAAACTATATAGTTGGTATACTTATAAGAAGACTTATAGCTTGCATGTGGAGTAATAGCATACAACAAATACTTGTATAGACATTAGAAAAATTGAACACAATTTAGTAAACATTACCTAATGCCAATTCCTGCCTACATCCTTGCTGTGCCCCTGATACACTTTGTTTTTGTGTGTGGCATGGTGTGAAATGTTATGCGGTGTGTGGGTGTGGTATGGTGTGAAATGCTATGTGTGTGGGTGTGGGGTCATGTGGGGGCAGGTGACTGAGCATTTACATGTGTGTGCCTGCCCAAAGGAGTAAAATTTGGCAATGAGTGTCTTCTTCGATTACTCTTCCCTTTTTAACTGAGTTAGACTTAGGGTTCTCTTGTTGAACCATGAGTTTGTCAATGTGGCTAATCTAGCTAGACAGCTTTCTCCGGAGAGCCCCGGTCTTATGCCCTTGGAATCAGGCATGGCCCCATGTCCACTGAACATTTACCTGCGTGGTGGAGAGCTGAACTCTGATCCTCACGCTTGCAAGGCAAGTGCTTTACCCACTGAGCTGTCCTCGTCCACGCCCCTCATCTAAGGCTTTTCTTCCTAGAACGTTTCTAACTGAACTCAGTGCTGTCTGAAGATGGGCCGAGGACATTTCCCCCTGGAGTCCACTAAGAACTTCGTCTTTAGGAGAACAACCACCTGGCGCGTCAACTTTCCTTCCATCGGCAGGTTTCTGCCAGTGTCCTTCTTGACCTGAAATAGTACTTTCTTCATGCTCCCTCTGCCAGTGTCCTTCTTGACCTGAAATAGTACTTTCTTCACACTCCCTCACAAGAAATCCACATATGTGCAGTGTACCCTCTTCAAATCTTCACGCTATTCTGGGCCAGAGTAGGGAGGTCACAGCCTACTGCTCTCTGGCATTTCACTTTAAAAAAGATGTCTCTCGGCCAAGCCACAAGATCCTGTAGTTTGAGCCATTCTCTCCACACAGTGGTTAGAGTCTTTCTTAGATTAATTCTATTACTTTTAAAATTCTTTCCTACCCTCCTTTCCTCCCTCTTCCTCCACCCCCCTCTCTCCCCCTCTCTCTCTCTCTCTCTCTCTCTCTCTCTCTCTCTCTCTCTCTCTCCCTCCTCCATCCTTCCCTGTGTATGAGTGTGTGAACATGCATGTGTGTGTACGTGTGTGTCTGGGTAGGTACACATGAATACAGGTTACCACAGAGTTCACAAGAGGGAAATGGATCTCCTCATCCCGGAGTTAATGACAGTGGTGAGATGGAGATGGTTCTGGGAGGCAGACTCAGGACCCTGCAAAAGCAGCGTCTGCTTTTAACGCTTGAGACACTGCTCCAACCCTGCCACCCAGAATAATGAATAATGGCCTCCAAAGAAAGAGAAAGAGACAGGGACGTCTCCTCATCTCCAGACTGTGCAATGCAGAAGAGAATGCTGTTTGACAGAGAGTGGGCAAAGCCAAGGTCAAACCAGTGACTAACTCATAAATGATAGGCTGGCCTGCTGCTTTTGCTCCATTTGCTGATAACGGTATCTGAGTGTTGAAGATACTGTGAAGTCCTGTGAACTGGGCCTGGCCCAGGCCTCTAATCTCAGTGCCAAGGAGACTGAAGCAGGAATGAAAAGTCCAATCTGGGCTGTAGTGAGACTCTGTTTCACGAAACCCAGTAACAACATGGAAGAAAAGTCAGGGACAAGGGCTATTTAGGCACATTATCCGAGTAGTATATTTGCGGTTTCCTGTTCTGAGTTTTGTGGTTCCCACATATGTTTGAAAGTGTGTACATCAGTCTCGTAAATTATCATTTTTTTCACATGTACATTTAAACAGAATTTATCTAATTTGAAGTCTTATGGAAAATCTCTTTAATATTCAGAAAATAGATATGGGTATTTGGAGGGTTATAAATAAATATTATTTATACTAGTTTGGGCAGGGGGAGCCCTTAAGAGATAGTCAGAGAGAAACATTACCACAGGCTGTCCCCTGGTCAATGCTTCAGGAGAAGGTATGCTGATAGTTTCTCTGCAACTTGCTCTCTTTCTCCCTTACTCTAAATCTCCCCCACTGCATCTGTGTCAGGACTAGCATTCACTTTCATCCATGAGCAATACTTTTTTGAGAACTTCACTTCCAATTTCTAAATGCTGATTGTCTTTGAAACTGCTGATGAAGTTGGCAGTTTGTTTGTCTTCCCTTCTGTCATTCAGGGTAGTAGAAAGCCGCTCACTGGAGAAACAGAGATGACTGTGAGTTCCGAGTCTCCTGGGTTTGAGAGGGGACGGCAAATGGGGGCTATGAGAGTCTTTTGTGTTGTCTTCCCGCCCATGAGGGCGATGAGAACAATGAGAAATGTTATGTAGCCTTTCGGGTTTGGACTAAGAAGGAATAGGAAATTGTTTTTTTTTTCTTTTTTCTGGCTTGCTTAATTATTGAAGGAACCAAAGAAGAGACAAGAAGACACTGGACAGCTGTCAAAAGATGCTTGTACAAATATTCTTCACAGCTACCAACTAGTAGGAAATGTCCAGTGGCTCCAGGAATTTATTCTGCCTAGCATGAAAAGCATGTATTTAGATTCAGGCCGGTGTCTCCAACCCAAGGCTCCTGGTCTGCTGTTAGACAATGGTCTGTACCCTGTCAATTGTATTTTAAGAAACGGCTGATTGGCCAGTAGCCAGGCAGAAAGTATAGGTGGGGTGACCAGCCAGGAAGTAGAGGCGGGGCAGTGAAAACAAGAGAATTCTGGGAGGAGGAAAGAGTCAGTCTGCAGTCATCACCCAGACACAGAAGAAGCAAGATAAGAATGCCTCGCTGATAAAAGGTACCAAGCCGTGGGGTAACACAGACAAGAATTATGAGCTAATATGTTATAAGAGTTAATAAGAAGCCTGAGATAATAGGCCAACCAGTTTAAAATTAATGTCTATTTTAATCTGTGTGTTTCTTTGGGACTGAATGGCTGTGGGATCTGGTGGGACAGAAACCTCTGGCAGCACTGGCTGCAGTGCTTAGGGTAACTATATAAAACTGTAGATTTTCTTAAAACATTATGAGATCTTCTCTTTGAGCCAGGGTTTCTAGTCACTCTGGCCTTGAACTCTTCATGTAGCATAGGATGAACTTGAACATCTGATCTTCCTGCCTCTGTGTCCCCCTTGCTGAGATTACAGTCTGTCTATCATAATCATGTGTACAGTGGTGAGGACTGAACCTGGGGTTTTGTGCACACTAGACAGACTACCAATAGCTATGCCTTATCCCAAGATTTATGAATTGACCTGTATTCATCTAGTTTTGTAACTGTTTATAGACCATGAATTTCCTCAATGACAAAGTCATCATATTAATATGTCAGGAAGTTGGAGCCATTGGTAGAAACATCTCTGTGCAGTCGCTGCTATTTCAGAGGATAAAGGCCCTCCAGGGTCAAGTAGAATAAAGTCAGGAAAATCCCATGACGAGAGACAAACAAGCATTGAACTAAACACCAGATTTAAAAAGTTGAGCCTGGAAACTATGAATTTCAAAAATTTAAGTTAAAAACTGCATAGTTTTTTTTGTTTCATTGTCTTGTTTTACAAATTAAAAGCTACCTTAATGAGAGCAAAATAGGACTGTTTCCTTGTTTTGCTTTATGAAGAAACCGGAGCCCACATACATGAACAGATTTGCTCATACATCTAACAATAGACAGTGTTTAGACCTTTAACCCAGTTTGCCTGGAAAAGAGATGGAAGGGCTTTTGCAAAGATTTTTGTGCTGAATATGACCATGAAGCCCTTCCTACTGGAGGTCACTTCCAACACTGTATTTGTTAGGCATCGTGAGCTTGTACTGAACCGTGTTCCTCAGGATCTCTGAATCACTCAAATATCATTTGGGGGCATATCTTGCCAAATGAGAATATGTAAAATAAACTGTAAAAACATTATCATGAGGTGAAATTTATGTGCTTCATATGTGCAATGAGTTGAAAAGAAAGTAGAAGAATAAAAATATTGTTTTTCATTCTATCGAATAAAGGATGAACATTGAAAAACTCGAGGATTCACCACAGCAATTTCCTTACATTTTTAACGTTTCTTTTAATGCCTGAATTTCTAGCAAATCCAAATAACGTGTTTTCTTTGCAACCTAATTAACTTGCAGGTTTCTTAACCAGTGGGGAAGATGAGATGTGGTATTTTATGTAAAGGACTTGCCTGGCATCTGGCATGCCATTGGCAGTGTTGGCTCTTTTTTTTTTTCTGAAAAGGGTTAAAAGAAAAGGGAGGCCTATATCACAGAAAATGTAGAATTTGGCTACAAGTGTCGCTTCACTGTGAGCAACAGCTGGTCTCTTTATAGGGCTTAGAATACAGATCGCATAAAATATATATAGGAAGAGGAAAAGGGTAAAACGTTCAGCGTTCACCAGTTGTAGCCTACAGCATTTCACTGGAGCTCATTAGGGCGTTTACATTTAAAATGCAATCTCTTTGAAACAGATTAATATTTTTTAGTAAGGATCTTGTAAATTAAAACTTTCCCAGGGGGCTAACCTCATGTGGCTTGTTCCAGAGGTGGAACTGCTTCTGAGAAAACATCTCAGAGCAGGAAGGAAAAATGGTTCTGTGCGAGCCAGAGTGCCAGTTACACAATTAGCTGTGAGTGTCGGAAAACCAGAGGGCGGTGCTAGCAAATAGTAATCCCCTTGTCTTCAGAACCACGTTTATAAAGGGGGGGGGGGCGGGGAGATACTTAGCCCATGTGAAAAACCTGTGCAGATTAACAGGGCATTGTCTCAGCCCCTCTGGTGCGGTATCACCACCTGACTCTACACTATACCTTTATTTGACCTTAGAGATTAAAAAGGCTGAAAAATACCGGCCCTAAAGGTTGTTCAGTTTCACATGAAAACATATCAGTTCGTCTGCACCTTCTGGAGGGAAGTGGTTTGTATGTGAGGATTATAGTTTATATCCTATCTTTTCCTACCACCTCATCTAACAAGATTCCTACGAAGGAAGTCATACTTAGACATCGAGTGAAGTCACTCAGAAGCAAATTGAATTCTGCTCCTCTGACCAATGTCTGCCTAGACACAGATTGTTGAAAGATCAGCTTCAGGGGCCTCTGTTTAGTTCACCTTGACATAAGAATGGAGTGTCTCTGTTAAGATTGTTTGAAGCTCTTCTGGAATACTGGCCAGAATGAAGGAGGTCTCAATGTATACATTTTTAAGCACCAGTAGTACAGTATTATAAGCTTGCTATTCTTTGTAAGACTTTTGTCTATGGGGACAAAAGCTATTTAGGCATCCTGGTGGTGGAAAAAAATTTAGTTTCTTGGCTAAAATCTTGCTGCTATAAGGAGGTGAAGAGAGGTGGAGAAAGTGGAGCCAAGAGAATGAATGAGCACCTCTGGCTGCCTTCCAATAGAGTCAAGTGTGTGCGTGTGCGTGTGTGTGTGTGTGTGTGTGTGCATGTGTGTGTGTCTGTTTTTGTGTCTCTGTCTGTGTTATGCCTGTGTGTAGAAGCCAGAGGTTGACATCTCTCTCAATTGATATCTTACAGGGGGAATAAGACTCTGACTGAACCTGGAGTTTATTGTTTTAGGTAGACTGACTAGCAGGTGGTCCTCAGGAGCCCTCAGACTCTGCCTGCCTGGTGCTGGGGTCACAGGAAGGTGCTGGGGTCACAGGAAGGTGCTGCTGTGTCAGTTCTGCCGTGTGGATTCTGAAAAGCTGACTCTAGGTGGCAAAGCCCTCGACCAACTGAGCTGCCTCTCCAGACCAACGTAGTCTTTTAAAAGTAACTTTAAAAACTCATCTACAAATAATCTTAATTTTAAAAAAACAGTGTAGCTGAAATTATAAAGCATAGTAAGTACATATTTTACACAAAGATAATGTGGAACAAAGGACACAGGTTATGGGCTGCCCATACCTCAACTACTGACAGAGTTACAGAGTATCCGTAAATGGATAAAACAGGACTGTCATATCCTGCTAAGACAGGGTAAGATAGTTTTGAAAAGTTTCTTGCCTTTGAAAGTGGTATGTCAGTTACATTAGGCCTTAGCCAAAGTTGGTTGCTTCAACCCTGCGAAAGTGACTTTGGGTGTTTGCCCAGGTAGCCAGTTGTCTCTGTGATTTGTTGCATGTTCTGGAAGTTTGATTGCACTTCCTAATTACTCAGGTAACATTATTTCCCTTCTCAGATCTTAGATGGGATTGAAGATTATATAAATATAGTTACTTTCCTCTCATGACTTGGCCAAGTTATTTATTCTACAAGACTTAAGCTAGTTAGAATAGGATATTTGTATTTATTATATTTAATTTCGTAGGTTTGTACTTATTGTATATAATTTCGTAGTAGGCTTAGAACTCTCTTACTTAAACAAAAGGGGGAGATGCTGCAGGAGCTCCTTCTGCTCCTTCAGCCAATAGCCGCTGAGATACCAGCCCACTGGGGCGTGATCTCTCTCTCTTTAAAAAAGCAGAGGTTGTCCTTCTTTCTCTCTCTGGCTTCCGGCTCCTTCCCGCTCCTAGACCCCTTTCCTGATTGCGCAGAGGGGCTGTTGTCTGGGATGATAATCTGTAAGTTTTTTCCCTTTTGAATAAATAACCATTCTATTAATCATAATTCCGAATTGGTGTGGGATTTTTTGTGACATACGCCTTCATCTAGATGGTGGGTCATTACAGATCCCACTTCTTAATCTCTCCGACTTCTCCCTCATTTTCTTTTTCTTTTATCCCTTCATATTTTTATAACTCTTTAAAATTTTTAGATCATTCTCTGCTCTAAACAAATGCAGGCTCTGGGAGTTTTAGATATGAACCTCACGGTTCACACCCTACAGTGAGCATTTTATATCGTCAGTTCCCATTTTGCTGATCCCTCTTGATTATCCATCTCTTCCTTGTATGAATCACACAGTATTGAATCAAGTGTGCATTTCAATTTATTTTTCTTTAACTAAGTATAAAGTTTAAGTAAGTCATCTAACAGCAAAGCATTGGGAATCTTTGAGCATCTTATGATCTCTTTTTCTTATCTCCTGGTTTCTGCATCCGTTTCTCAGATCATTGTGTTTTTCATGAGTATTCCCTGTGCTCAGCCTTTCTAGGACATTCATTTTCTTAGAAAGAGCTCTTTTCTTTTTTTGAACTCAGATTTCATATGATTGACTAAAAACCAATCAAATCACAATCCAAATAGAAAGGAACAGGTAAGAAGCAAGCATACTGTCTCTTGCAGTGTATCAATCAGTTCAGTCATGGCAGCAGTGAATGGGCATTAGCTTTGCAGCTCTGAGCCTTCTGCATGCTTCAGACATTTTAAGTGTGTTCTGGAAGGGGCAGGGGAAGCGTTGCTGGCCCTATGAATGAATTTAAGCAAGAGTTTCTATATAAAGCATATATAGGACTGTTTGGGCACTATGCCAAGAACTTAATGTTTGTTCAATGGTCAGGGAGAGAGTTTTCCACCATGGAATAAGAACAGCTGAGATACAAGACACTCAGGCCATCGAACAACCTTATGTGTGCCTTCTTTTTAAAACTGCACCATAACTCTGTGCTGTAAGGGCAAGTTTTAATATCTATTACTGATGTTTATTAGATATACAGTTTTATCCAAGATATAATTTTCTCACCGTTTCATAAAGTAGTATCTACCTAAAACAGTTTCTATTATTTCAATGATTTATTGAATATTCACCATGTCAGTAGACACTGGGGACAGATCAATGCTAAAATCAGTCGTTTCCAACGTGTGGTCATTGGCTCAGTAGCATCAACAACACCTGGAGCTTGTCAGAAATAGACATCCTTGGGAATAATCCCAGGCTGGTCCAAAGAAAAGCAGTTGCCAACTTGTTCTGACAAGTTCTGCAGATGGTTTTGATGCAAACTAAAGTCTCAGATCTGCTGGCTTAGCATGAAAGGTCTTGTCCTGCTGGACGTGGTGTTTTAACAGACTGGTGTGAGCGTTTGCAATTAATGCATAAGCTCTTAGAGCTCTTCCAGATATAAAGGGCAGCACTGGATGCTCATTGGTACTAATACTGCTGCAAACAATATGCCTGTTGGGTAGAAACTGTTTGTTTTTGTTATCTATACTTTGTTATCTATATATTATGGATATAGCACAATGCTATCAAAGGCAGGTGATGCAGAACAAGCAATACCAGGCAGTGTTAAAAATCTCAGGGAAAATGAGAGGATCAATTAAGAGTTAAAATTCAGAAGGGGACAGGCACCATGAATGATCTATCCTTAACAGCAGTATTATGTAGAAATAAGGGCAGCTGACCCTTACCCAACCATTGCTATGTGGGACACAACACAGTTCTACCGTAGTGTACACATTTTCAAGGGAAGCTGGAAGTCTATGGTTCTAAATAGAACATCCCGAGTTTTAATAATTTTAACCTGATTCAAATGATAGTTCTAATCAGACACTTATGTGGGAAATGTCGTTTTATTTCACCCATTTTTCTTCATTTTACAAACCTTCAAACAAAGGATTTGAGAAATTAAAACTTACTGATGGCTGTAATGTGCAACATGGAAGAGGGACATACTTTTTTTTTTGGTTGAGGCTCTGTTTAGCCTTCTGCAACTTCTTAAGGACATTCACTCAAGCTGCTGGATGAGTTAGTGCACAAGAGAAGCAGAAATTGGAATGAATGAAAGAAATTCTTCTCAGAATAAGATTTTATAAATGTACATTGTACAAAATCCCAATATTAGTGTTAAATGAAAAAGCTGTCATAAAATTGATTTTTAAGTATAATTTGCATCCAGTTGAGTAAAGATCACATCATTGTATGAAGAGCTGAAAGTCTAACAGACCATACAAGGCCAGCTTCCATTTAAGGCACCTCATTCTGCATCCAATATGGCATTTCTGGGCCCCAAATGAAGCTAAAGTTAGCCATATTATACACCATCATTCAAACTTGTTTAGATTTTTTTCTTTTGATTCATGCTTTTGCTGCATTTTGCACATCCTCCTGACCATTCTCAGCAGCTGTAACAACACTTGTGGTTATTACCAGTAATTTGCAACTTATCAAACATGATTGAACCTTGTTCTTTTGTGTAAACGAAACAGAACTCTTTGGTTGGCTTTCTTTATTCTTTGGACCTAGTGTAAAGGAAATGGAGACTATATTTGCATGCCAGACAATGAAACATAACACACAGTGTATACATGCCTTTGACATTGTAATTGCGAGCTGTTGTTTAGACTCCATGGATGGTCACTGGCTTTGGCTGTGTTGAAATCAGCTGTATCAACATTTAATCAAAGTCTTATAGATTTTGGTTGTATATTTTTCTAATGTCAAAATAGAAACGCAGAGACTGAAAAATAGCTTGGGAGGAATGGAGATGTGTGTGACACATTGCAGAACTAATGAACGTTCCCGGAACAGTAAACGAAGGCGTTCTAATTTTGTCAGTCATGAAATCAAACATCACATGGAGCTCATTTAAGATTACTACCCATTCTCTAGGGTTTCAGCAGCTTCTAATTAATTTTGCTTTAGTTTACATCCAAAGTGGCCTTCCTTACAGTGTCGTTTATAGAGGTATTTTCTGGTTTAGAAAGGAATGCTAAAAACTAAGCAACAGTAAGATGTTTCCCATGAAAGCATAATGTGTAAATCTTGGAAGTTAATATGTAGAGTATACAACTACATATACATGCTATTTAATGCCATGTAGTAGGCGGCATTGGAAGTCACAATGCAAACTATTATCTTCTTCCTGAAGGGTGGGATAAACTTCTGTATTCTTCCACATGGGATTTATTAAGTTTCATGAGCAAGGGTTTTTTTTTTTTTTTCCTAGTGGTGATAGTTGGAGGAAGGGCAAGTCAATGTTTTATATGAACAAATCTAGGCTATTGCTCTGTGATTTTTGAGAAAACTACAAAGGTAATGATTTTTCTATATGTTATTACCCAGATTTCTATCCTTTCTAGAATATACAGAAATTCTTATAAAATGGAATGTCAAGAAACTATGTTTTGATTGCAAAATTAGGAATGTATTGGTTGACTCATATGCTATATATAATCCAGCATTAACTTTCACAGACACAGGTTAATGGGGCTCTGACAATGACATGCAACACAATTATATTATGTAAGTGCAATGCATATTTAATATGTTCATTTGTCCACTCAATAATAACCACGATATTTCCTATAGAAGGATATTTCCTATAGAAGATGGCAAGGTTAGTGGACCTGAAATCAATATTTGGTGAGGTTATAGCACAACATTATGTAGAATTTATGTAACATGGAAAGCAAGTCATGCAGAAATATCATACTACCATGTTGGAGCTCAGAAATGTAATGATAAAGTTTAAGATCACAGATAGGAAGCACCAGGAAGACCCCTTTTCGATTTTAAGCAACACCAATGACAATATACTCTATTTGCTAATGTGTGTGAGGGTGATTTTAAAATAAGAAACACAATTATACCTGGCAGAGCCCTATTGTCATCACCACATAAAGTGTGATCCTCAGAGCAACTGCTCTACTTAGCTGCTCGCCTCCTTCAAAGTTGAATAAGAGTCTCCTAACTCTCTGGCCAAGGTTAGATGAAGGAAACTCGGAGGTGAATCAAATGCCAAGGTAAAGAAATTAGAAAATGTCTGTCTACAACATAAAAGCAGAGTGAGGCATAAAACGTGCATGTCTTCTTTAATTGAAAGTGGATGTTTCATTTTGTGTTAATGAACAAATCAGAGCTGTTTCCGTCAGCTCTCACCTGTGCTGGATCACATGACTTCATGGCAGCCTTGCTTCTGCAGATGGTGTGCCGACGCTATGGTGCACATAATGTCACACCGCACAGTGCCGACAAAACTGCCTTCTGCACACAGTGTGCTGACTCCCCAGTGCACACAATGTCACACCGGACAGTGTGCCGACTCCCCAGTGCACACAATGTCACACCGGACAGTGTGCCGACTCCACAATGTACACAATGTCACACCGCACAATGTGCCAACACTACGGTGCACACAATGTCATACCGCAGAGTGTGCCGACGCTACAATGCACACAGTGTCACACTGCACAGTGCCAAGAAAACTGCCTTAACCTCATAGGCTCGAATTCAAGATTATTGCACATTATGAATTAGTGCTTTAATGTAATTCAGCTTACTGTTCTTACAGAACATGATGGTTTGATCACAGAAAGGAAAGACTTTTCATATTTTGCTAACATTATTCTTTAGCATCTAAGTTACAAGTTAGTATATTTTTGATTGAATTGTGTTAAAATGTTTGATTTTTAAAAATCGGTGTTTGAGTTGCTGACTTTAGTTTCATGAAAGTGATTAAATAAATTTTGTCTTTGATTAAGACAAGATTTCCAAGAATTTCTTAACTGGTGCTAAATGCATTTCTGCTGTTTTGTATTACATACTTATGTGAAATTGTATTCTTGCTTTGATTATTATTAAATAAAAGTACCAATCAACTCTGAAAAACACTGAATCTACTTTATATCTAAAACTATCAAGTATTTAGTCAAAATTTAATTCTTTATGTAAAAATATATTAGTACATCTGTCTCATTATAGTGTGCAAAATTGCTTTTGTATTTAATTCATAGAAAAAGTATTTGCCTACCAAACATTTTTTTACATAAATATCTTTCTGATTTATTATTACAATATACTTGATTTGTATACCTATGATCTATATCTATGTACCCAGGGTCACCCAAAAGCCTCTTGGTAGAAAAGATAGAAGAGAATTAAGTTTAGAAGGGCCTAGGAGAGATCAATGCGAATGTCTCTGGGGATAGGAGAAAAAACGGAACTAAGGGGCATTGTCTGAAGTCTCACATATGGAGAAGGAATCTATTTCTTCCATTGGTGAAATGCTGGAGAAAATTTATGAAGACACAGAGACATTAGCAGCTATATGTTCATATGAAAGGGGGCTTTATGATGCAAAGTAAGTTGTACACAAAATTAAAAAATCCACTGTATATTAACTTTAAAAATTAAGTCCCTTTATGTATTTATTATTTATGCATTTATTTATTTATTATTTATTTTTCATAAAAAGATTTTATTAGCAAGGAACAGGAATTTGACCAAACGAACCAAATCCCGTGTCACCATCTGACTCCTCGGGTTCCTCCTCCTCCTCCTTTTCTTTTTTCTTTGCCACAGCAGGAAGTGGGAGGGGTGTTGGGCAGCACAGAGCCCGCAGAATCACTGGCAGCAGGAACAGCCACAGATCCATCAACAGGAACAGTAGCATGGTTGCCAACACCCTGGGCAATGACATCCTAAGTGTTTTCTTCTTTTCTTTATTCTTTTCAGAATTTTCTTCCATTCAGCTCACTGGTGACCTTGTGGATCTGGTCACTGTCCACCTGGAAGCCCGTGATGTCTAGTGCTCTCTTGATGTCTTTGGCATTGGGTGGGTAAGTGTCTTCAAGGATGGCAGATAACAGGCAATTTAGTGCATTTTGCATGGTATTAAATTTAGTTGCATGTTGCATTTATTGCATGGTACAGGCCTCATGCTCACAACCTTCACAGACGCAGCGAAAGCTCCCCTTCCTTTTTTTCTTTTTTTTCCTTTTTTTCTTTTTATTTTTTGCTTTCGGCTATAACAATTTTAATCCCACTCAGATATAGCTTTAGGTAATTTTTGGGCACAGTGTCAATCTCTAAATTGCTTTCCCCCAACATAATATTTTGATTATTTATTTGGGAATTTCACATAATGCATCCCAATCACACCCACTTCCTAAAGTCCTCCCAGGTCTACTTCATACCTTTGTGACCTTCCCTCCTGCAAAAAAAAAAAAAAAAAAAAAAAAAAAAAAAAAAATCAAAAAATATAATATGTTTGCTTTCTATTCTTATAATTTTTTATATCCTGATTATATTTCCCCACCCATCTACTCCTCCCAGTTCCTCCCCACCTCTCCTACTATCAAGATCCACTTCATCTCTCTCTCTCATTAGAAAAGAATAGGATTCTAAGAGATAACCAAACATAATGAAACAGAATAATAAAACCTAATAAGGTTGTTTCCAGGTTCTGGCTATGACAAACAAAGCTGCTATGAACATAGTTGAGCACATGTCCTTGTGGGACAATTGAGCATCCTTTGATATATACCCAAAAGTGGTATTGCTGGGTCTTGAGGAAGGTTGTTTCCTAGTTTTCTAAGAAATCGCCATAATGATATCCAAAGGGTCTGTACCAGCTTGCACTCCCACCAGCAATGCAGAAGTGTTCTCCCTACAATGTAAGTTGTTGTCAGTGTTTTTGGTCCTGACCATTCTTACAGGTGTAAGATGGAATCTCAGAGTTGTTTTGATTTGCATTTCTCTGATGACTAAGGATGTTGAACATTTCCTTAAGTGTCTTTCAGCCATTTTAGATTCCTCTGTTGAGAGTTCTCTGTTTAGGTCTGTACTCCATTTGTTTTATTGAATTATTTGTTCTTTTGATAGCCAATTTCTTGAGTTCTTTGTATATTTTGGAGATCAGACCCCTATCTGATGTGGTGTGGTGAAGATCTTTTCCCATTCTGTAGGCTGCTGTTTTGTCTTGTTGACTATGTCATTTGCTTTACAGAAGGTTTTCAGTCACAAGAGGTCCCAATTATTAATTGTTTCTCTAAGTGTCTGTGCTACTGGGGCTATGTTTAGGAAGTGGTTCCCTGTGCCAATGCATTCAAGTGCACTTCCCACTTTCTCTCCTATGAGGTTCAGTGTATCTGGCCTTATGTTAAGGTCTTTGATCCATTTGAACTTAAGTTTTGTGCATGGTGATAGATATGGATCAATTTTCATTCTTCTACATGTTGATATTCCGAACCTGAAAACAACCTAAATGCCCCTTGACTGAAGAATGGATAAGGAAAATGTGACACATTTACACAATGGAGTACAAAACAGAAAAAAATAAAGTCATTTTAAATTTGCAGGCAATGGATGGAGCATCATATTGAGTGATGTAACCCAGGCCCAGAAAGACAATTATCACATGTACTCACTCATAAGTAGTTTTAAAAATAAAGCAAAGAAAACTAGCCTACAAATCACAATCCCAGAGAACCTAGACAACAATGAGGACCCTAAGAGAGACTTACATAGATCTAATCTACATGGGAAGTAGGAAAAGAGAAGATCTCTTTAATAAATTGGAAGCATGGGGGCCATGGGAGAGGGCTGAAAGGGAGGGGAGCAGAGAAAAATGTATAACTCAATAAAATCAATAAAAAAACATAAGATAAAGCAAAACCCATCACATCGAGGCTTTACAAAGCAGCCTAACAGAAGAAATAGAGCCCCAAGTGTGGGCATAAGAATCAAAGACCCAGTCATTCACACACTCTGGAGTCCCCTAAAAAAATGCTAAGCTGTAATATATGAACAGAAGACCTAGTGCTGACTCAGATAGGCTCTGTGCTTGCTGCTCCGGTCTCTGTGAGTTCATGTGAGTCTTGCTTAGTTGACTTAGTGGGCCTTGTCTCCGGGCGTCCTCCACATCACATCATTCTTACACACTGCTCATCACCTCTTCTTCCACAGAGTTCACTGAGCTCTGAGCGGAGGCATTTGATGGAGACATCCCATTTAGACCCGTGTTGCTGTGGGACAATGATGTTTTATCCTTTCACTTGTATTAATTTTTAATAAAATGCTGATTGGCCAGAAGCCAGGCAGAAAGTATAGGCAGGGTGACCAGGTAGGAAGTAGAGGCAGGGCAATGAGAATTTGTGAAAGAAGGAAGACTCAGTCTTCAGTTGTGACCCAGATGCAGAGGAAGCAAGATGTGACTGCTTCACTGAATAAGGTACCAAGCCTCATGGCTAACATAAATAATAATAATGGGCTAATGTAGGGCCCTGTCTTCCCTGTTCCTCGAGGCCAAAGCACAGGATGCAAGTATTGTTTACGCTAACCAGCTTAGCTTCCCCTGCTCATTCTGGCAGCCAGAGGGAATTAGTTAAAAGCCTTGTTTCTGTCTTTGCTATGATAATTTCACCTGCTAAGGAAGGTTCTCACAGGTGCCCTAAATCTCCTCCCATCTGTCTGTCAGGGTTCCCAGCTCGATACCCCCTACATGGAGGCTCCTGCTGCTGGCGCCAAGCAGTCAACACTATGATCTCACTCCCAGGTGGGAGGGGGCTCTCATCCTCTTGCCTCCAAGTATATAAGCCGACATGTTCTAAATAAAGTTGACATTTACCCTTTGGGCAAATGATTCCGATCTCTCTGTGTGTCGTGTGTCCGTTTTCAACTCCTAGGATATTGATCCAGACTCACGGTCTGGTATGGGAAGCGCACCGGAGAGTGAGGTTTCACAGATAAGCGCGGAACAGGCTAATATAAGAGTTAATAAAAAGTTTAGCTACTAGGCCAATCCGTTTATAACTAATGTAGAACTCTGTGTGATTTTTTGGGGGACTTAATGAGCATGGGAACTGGGAAGGACAGAAAACAACACTGTGTATTTCACAAGGTCTCTCTCTCTCTCTTCTCTCTCTGTATAATGTCAGGCAATTGGTCTCTGTGTTTGTTCCCATCTGCTGCAAGCAGAAGCATCTTGGATGATGGCTGAAAAACACATTAATCTATGAGTATAGCAGAATACTTGAGTACTGAAGAACACTGTTTGACCAATAGTATTTGGTTTTACTCTAGCTCTGGGCTGTCTAGTCTCTGGTTCTTAGTCACCCAAGCAGTGTCAGCTATGGGTTCTATCTCATAGGTGCATCTTAAGTTAAATCAGGCAATGGTTGGTTACTCCACAGTTTTGTACTGCCATTGCCCTAGAATATTTTGGGGAGGATAGACTGTAGATCAAAGGTTTTGAGGTTGGGTTGGAGTTTGCGTTTCTCTTTTGGTAGCCTGCAGAGTACCTTCCTGTACTAAAGACACTAGAATTCAGGGTTGGTTCAATGTAGGCACCATCTTGATCTCTCCATATTCAATGAGTTGTGTGGGCATTGTCTTCAGCAATGAGGCCTTGTTGTCAGTTAGTGAAGAGTAACTTATTGGCTTGGCAACAGCCTGAGTTCTTTGGGGATTTCCATGGGATGCCTTTGGCCAATAACTTATTTGACATAACCCAGTCCCACTACACTGGTAGCTTCATCTGGTGACAAAAGATAGCCATCTGGGACTCTTTCTCCCTCATTATTTGGATAATTGTTTAGAATTGCCCTCACATATTTTAAGACATTTCCACTGCACTAGGCTTTCATACCACCCTCAAACGCCCCTCGATTCTAGCTCTCCCAGCATCCACTTCTTCAATTCCATCTCCCCTTCCCACCAAACCTCATCCTCCCTACTCCCAGTAAACCCATAAAAGCTATTTCATTTCCCCCTACCATGGAGATCCATGAGTCAACCCTCATCACTTTCTCTAGACCTAACCTCTCTGTGTCTACAGATTATAGTTTAGTTATCACTTATCTAATGATATCCACATGTAAGTGAATACAAACCATATTTATATTTCTGGGTCCGAGTTACCTCACTTAGGATGACATTTTTAAGTTCCATTCATTTGCCTGCAAATTTCATAATGTCTTTTTTTAACAACTCAGTAATACTCCATTTTGTTAATGTACTACATTTTCTTCATCTATTTCTCTGTTTAGGGACATCTAGACTGTTTCTAGTTTCTGGTTATTATGAATAGAGAAGCAATGCACATGGTTGAGAGAGTGTCCTTTATGGTAGGATGAATCATCCTTTGGGTATATACACAAGAGTGGTATAGCTAGATATTTAGGTAGATGGGTTCTCATCTTTCTGAAAAATCACCTACTGATTTCCATAATGGCTGTACAAGTTTTCACTTCCACTAGCATGAATAAGTATCCCCCTTCTTCCACATCCTCTCTAGCATGAGTTGTTTCTTGTGTTATTGTTCTTAGTCATTCAAATAGGGTAAGATGGAATCTCAAAGTCATTTTGATTTAAATTTCTTTATGGCTAGGTATGTTGAACATTTCTTTGAGTGTTTATTTCCTTACTCACTTGAGTTTCCTCTGTTGAGAATGGTATATTATTTGTGTTTTAGCAAATAAAGCTTGCCTGAAAGTCAGTGAAAAGCAGCCACATTAGTCAGCCGTACACGCCAGGCAATGATTGCATACACCTTTAATCCCAGCAGCCACACTAGTTAGTCAAAGAGGCCAGGTAGTGATGCTGCACATCTTAAATCCCAGCACTAGAGAGGAATATTAGGCAGCATGAGACAGGAACTCTTTTTCTTTCAGTCTGAAGATTTTGTAGAGGTAGGAGCTCTCTAGTGGCTTACCTGCTTTGCTTTTCTGATCTTCAGGTTGAACCCCAATATCTATCTCTGGGTTTTTATTATTCATGCTACAGAGTTTGTTACATATTTTAGATATTAGTTTTCTATTAGATATGGAGTTGGTAAACAATCTCCCCCCCCCAATCTTTTCTATGGGCTACCGCTTTGTCTAAATGATGGTGTTCTTTGCCTTACAAAAGCTTTTCAGTTTCATGAGGTCCCATTTGTTAACTGTTGATCTTAGTGAAATAGATAGAACAGACAAAGAAGTCCCTTTTTTAAGATGCATTATAATCTATAGGTAACTCAATACAGTTTTATATAAGTATAAACTGTTACCAGCATTTGTCCTTTGAGGTAAATATAAATGATGCCACTCCTTTGATGTATACCCAGAGCCTATCATCTTGGGCTGCTCAGGAAAGTTCTTTATGCCAAATAGCTTATAACTCCAAGAGAACTACTGAATAAGAAACCTTAGTTATTTGTCTTAATGTTTAGAATGATTTCTGTGTAAGTTTACCAATAATCTCAAATAGAAAAATAAATTTGGTTGATATAAAAATTAATACAAATTATGTTCATATATTGATTTTACTAGGAGAAAATAAATTTCTGTATTTTACAAACACACAAATTAACAAAATATTTACAACCATTTGCTTGGCACCTAAAGACCCATCACCTGTCAATAGGTAGAGAGGAAAAAATTGATACCACACAATACAGAGGCAGCCTCTCTGCCCAAACATTCAAAATCAAGACTTTGTAGCTTTCAAGGATGTTGGAAAGCTCATTTGTTTTGTTTGCTTGTTTTATTCTGTTTTTTTGAGACAGGGTTTCTCTGTAGCTTTGGAGCCTGTCCTGGAACTACCTCTTGTAGACCAGGCTGACCTCGAACTCACAGAGATCCGCCTGCCTCAGCCTCCTGAGTGCTTGGATTAAAGGCGTGTGCCACTACCGCCTGGCATCTTTCTTTTCTAAAAGTGAGGCAACATATTTTAAATATGTAATTATCTTTGTAATAGCTAATATCCTTTTTAAATTGACTTCTCTAAGGGATGGGATCTTCTCGTTTTAGAACGGAAACACTTGGGATAGGACAGGGTTGTCCTGAATTCCTTCTCTGATCTTTATTTCGCACTCTGCTCATTCTCTCTCTTTTCAGCAGTCAGATCTCGTTGTTTTCTCACAAATCTGACAGCAGATCCATGTCTTGACCTCCCTGTTAACCCGAAGTACGCAAAAGGTCTTTCCAAGGTTCCTTCTTTCAATATTTCATGTCTTACTTATTTTCTGGCACTAGGATTGTGGTTATTGAAATGAAGGAAAGCAGAAGAGCTCATATGTTCTTTAGAAAGGTTTTGATGAGATGTTTTTGATGGGTGGGGTTTGAGATGTGAAAGAAAGACTCAGAAATGATCCTAAGCCTTTTGGTCTGAGTAGCTGTAAACATGACGCCCTTTGCTGAGATGAGCGAGGCAGAGGAGAAAGAAGACACTAGATAGTAGAAAAGTCAGGAGTGCTATTGAGCGCACATCGAGCTTGAGAGATGCCTGCTGAACAGGCAGAGGGCAGCTGGAGTTAAGATTCCAGAATGGGGTGGGAAATAAAATCTTAAAGTCATAGACATATAATATTGTAAGCTGCAACTCTCCAGGGAATTGAGCATAGACAGAAAATGGAAGTAAGCCAAGACTATAATTCAAAGAAGATATAATGAAGTAGCAGGGAAGGATGAACAGCAAAGCCTTGTGTGTACACTTCATTTTCATGGCAGAGTGAGATATCAGTGTGAGGAAGAATGGAAGGAAGTGTTGGAGACTTTGGTAGAGGAGAAGAGCTTGCACAGACACCCCGCAGTGTGGGAACACATGGATTGGAAAATAACGGCTGCCATCCAACAAGGGCTCAGAAGAGTGTAGTTCTCGGAAATTAGCATGTAGCTATCGATTTTCAGACACCTTAAATGAGGGTTTGAGCCCATGCATAGAACTGACAGCGAGTTGGACTTAAATCAAACTTTAAATGTTTCATAATTAATAATATTGGCACATTTTTATTTTTAGTTGTACAGTCAAGAAAAAGTAGTCTATAGATTACTAATCTTAGATTTTTTTCAAAATGAGTTTCATGTTAAAACAAAGGGCATCATTTTTTCCTGTAAAAGGCCAACAGTTCATATGTTAGCGTGCATGGTCATATTGGCTCTGAAAAACCAAAGTTTTGGTAGCATAGGTGTGGGTGGCAATTACCAATTCCACCGTTGTAGTCTAAAGCAACCCCAGGCTATATGCAAATGAGTGGACGTGGCTGAAGCTTTTTTTGTAAGCTTCGTTTACAAAAAACAGTTGCCAAGCAAAAATCACAGAACTTAGATTGCCAAACTCTTCTTCAAAGCGTTGTCTAATATCCCTTGGTTACATATTATTTGAGAATAGTTGGGCATACATTTAATATGTATTCATAAAATTTCAGATTAAATTAGAATTAGTGAAACTTTACCATTTGCCGGGCATAGAAAACCAATTTGAAACATTGCATCTCAGTGGGATGTCACTGACACCCAAGGGTGATCATCAGAGCAACAACATCAGTCATATACTGAACTTGTCAGGGGTGCAGGGTATTGACATTAACCCTAACCTTTAAAATCAGGTTGTACATTTAAAATGAGTCCTGTGTGTTTGTATACACATAGTGGCATTTGAGGTAATTTTTATTTAGAAGGTATAGAGTCAAATAAACTGTAAGAAATAGCTTTATGCTACAAAACCCAGAGTAACGTGAAGCTAAAAAGAAGGAAAAATAAATGGGAAAACAGCAAGCATGCCCTGAACACATGACTATCTGGTGTGAATCCATGGCTAAAATCTGTAAGCATGTAGCCAAGTACACTTTTACCCATGGATGAACTTTGAAGTTATTCTATCTTAACGATAGAGTCAGTCACAAATGACAATATAGTGTATGATTAAAATTATATAAAATATGCAGGAAAAGCAGATCAATAGAATCAGGGAGTAGATTTGTGGTTGTTAGAGGTTGGGTAAGGGAGAAAGAGCCGTGGCTGGAGTAGGCTGGGGTTTGGAGCGGTGTTAAACATTCAGGAACTAGAAAATGTTAGAGGCTGCACAGCAGTAATATACCAAAACAGCCAATTCTACATCTAAGCTGGCAAGCTTTAGGGCGTGTGAAATGAAGTCCAACTTGTACAGTCTGGAAAACGAGAGCAGAGATAAAACAGGTACTGAGAGGTTTCCCTCTGGAGCAATATGTGGTGGCTACTTTAAAGAGTGTGTGGTGGCGTGGAGTAAGGTGAGTGGCTGGCAACTCAGCTTCCTTAAGGACACAGCATGTAAGGAGTTTTCTACTAGACCTCAAAGTGGGTTTAATTAAGGATGGAAAAGTGCAGAGAAATGGATTTTCTGGTTCACCTAAAGTAACCTATTTTGAGTTAGGTTGGCAGGAAGGTTAACTGGCAACTACTACTGAGAGAGGAGGCAAGGGAAGAAGGGGGCAAGGAAAAGAGGTAAAAAAAAAAAGCAGAAAATGAAACGGATAGCGGGGGAAGGAGAGAAGGAGAGAACAAGTTCATGGAGAAGAGAGAGAAGGAGAAAGAAAGAGAGTGGGAGGGGAAATCTTGCTTTGGATGTTGCATGAGCACCGTCCTATATTAAGTATCACCCCGTATCCTCACGGCCAACACCGCCACCCCACACCCAAAGCCACAGGCAGCCTTTAGGCTTTCCTCTTCTTCTCCATAACAGCCTTGGGCCCAACCGCACAGTCTGAATTGGAAGACCTGGTTGTTTGTGTATGTTCGACAAGGAATGCTAACTGCTGGAGTGTTCTGCACAGCTGGGCAGCAGTCATCACAGAGCTCCTCCAAGGCTGGATGAGTCACACTGGGGAAAACAGACCAAGGGAAGCTTGTTTCCCATCACAGATCCGTCTCCCTCCCACATCCAGGGGGAATCTGACTGCACAGCCTCTCATCCAACTCTACAGCTCTCAGTACCCTTCTCTGACACATAAGGTTTGCAAAGCTCATGGGCTTTCCGAGTTGAAAACTTTCTTAAGTAAAGCCCACTGTTTAAGTAGCAAAGTGTTTACAGATGGAAAAACGTAAACAGAACACTGAAGGCTTTAGAGGCTGACATCTAGCAGGCTGTGATTTTAAGTTTTTCCAAGGATCATTTCCCTTAAGTTAATAGCATCAAATTCTTGTCTTTAAGTTTTCTTTTGATTGACACATGATCAGTGTTTATGGTGTTGGAGTACGATATGATGTTTTGAAACATGTGTAAATTGTATAATCATCACTAATGTTAATTAACAATAAACATTTATCATATCTTCATTAGAAGCATTAGAGAGACAGTGTTTCATTTTGTAGACCTAGCTAACAGGGACTCGCTATTTAGATGAGATTGTCCTCAAACTCATGGAGATTTGTCTGCTTCTGCCCCCAGGTCTTGGGATTAAAGGTGTGTTCCCGGAAATGAACCATTTTAAAGTTCTTCCTTTTCAATCATTTTAAATATACATTTTATTGTTAATTATAACTACTCTTATTGTATAACAGAACAATAAAACATACTTCTTTTTGTTACAATCCAACTGTTCACCAGTCTATCCCCACCTCCCTGCCCACCTTCTGTAAACCACTATTTGCATTCTCAACGTGTATAATACCTATTTTTTTTTAGATTCCACATTTATGCTTCTTGTGTCTAGCTCACTTCACTTAGCATCATATTCCCCATGCACATCCATGTTATTGAAAACAGGAGTTTATTCTTTCTTGTGGGTGAGGTGTCAGCACATCACAAACGTATTCCATGTTGATCGAACCTGAGCTTGCTTCCATATCATGGCTATCATGAACAGACTGCAAGACACCTAGGCGTCACGATGTCTCCCTGAGCAGAGGTCATAGCTGTGATCGTTAGAGGGGAAGCCAAGACTTTGCTGTGAGTGAGTCTGGCACTGCATGCCTCATCCCCTTCTGGTCACTGAGATTTTTAGCTGTGCACCACTGAGCTCAACACTATGCAAATACTCTCTCTTCTGTGTAGCAATATTTCTTATCATACTATCTTTTAATCACCAACTCCCAAATAATGACATAGAGACTTGTTATGAGTTATGAAAGCGTGATCTTAGCTTAGGCTTTTCCCCAACTAGCTCTTATAACTCAAATTAACCTGCTTCTATTAATCTGCCTTCCATCACATGGTTTGGTTATTTCTCCTCTGTACTGTATATCCGACTTGTTGTGTTTCTTCCTAGTATCTCTGCCTTTCTTCTTCTTCCCAGCATTCCTTCTCCCCCCAGAAATGTTGCCTATCATCTCCTGCCTAGCTACTGGCCATTCAGTTCTTTATTAAACCAATCACAGTGACACATCTTCACACAGTGTATACAAATATTCCATAACATCTTTGCCTACTACTAGGCAAAAATAATTGTAAAATTTCAGCAGTATAAAGTACAATCCATATCACAAATAAAGCCTAATTTCTTAAGGAATTGCATGTTTGATTAACTCAATAACCTGTATGATTGAGCCCCTAGAAAACAATAGATAGTTATGAGAAAATAGATTATAAACTGACAGGATGCTTTTGATATAAGTTTTTTCAAGCATAATGAGTGGGTTTATCATTCATTTTTTTGTATCATTCATTTTATCATTCATTTTGTTTTGTAGGCAGACACTGTTTGTGTATTCCTGGCTGCCCACACATGAATAATAGCATGGAAACTATACTTAAAAACTGCTTGGCCTATTATTTCAGGCTTCTTATTAACTAACTCTTACATTCTAAATTAACCCATTTCTATTATTTTGTATTTTACCATAAGGTTTGTGGTTTACTGGTAAGGTTCTAGGTCATCTGTCTCCTTTGGCATCTACATGGTGTCTCTCTGACTCCACCTTCTTTTCTCCTATATCTCTTCTTGGAATTCCTTCTTGATCTATTCTGCACTGTCATATGACCAAAGCATATTCTTTATTAACCAATGGTAATCAAACATATTCACAGCGTACAGAGGGGAATCCCACCTGACCTGCCATTTTTTGTCTAAATAAAAAGGAATGTTTTAACTTTAAGATAGTAAAATTATATATAACAAAACAGGTATCAAGCAAGAATTACAGTTATAATATTTATATCTATTTTATATTTTATAATAACTAAGGAAAATTATTTTATAAATATCTATTCTCCAACTATATCAAAGACCCCAGAAAATTATAATATTACCTAAGTTAACAGGAAGTGCATTGTAAACAACTTTCAAAACTCTAGAATTGACAGAGACATCTTGCTGCCTGAACAGTCACCCAAAGTTCTGCTGTAACATTGGGGCATCCATCTTCAGCCTACAGGCCTATACTATCTGGCAGACTTTTCCATGAAGCAGGAAATTTCAAAGACAGTTCCATCTATATTGGCAGTTTGTCAGTCACTTTCTTCTGCATCCTAAAGAATGTCTGGCAGACGCTTTAATGAAACAGAAACCCTGAAGGACCATCTCACCTTCTTTAGGCAACTTTAGCAGTCATTTTTTCTGATGGTCCTGCTTGTCCAGTTTATATAGTATACCATCAAGAAATCCAGGCAAGAGCAGTTTCTTGTTCAAATGACTAACCAACTCCTTAAGGAATCTCTTTGATGCCCATAATCCTCTTGAAGTAGATTGGTACTGCCAGAAGCAGATGTGTCTCATTGTCATGCAAAGTCTTAAGTTCTTAAGCATTTTAAATGCCATATTCTATTAGTCTTTGAGAGGTTTGAAGAATATCTATTCATCTGAAATATATTTCTATACATTTAGAAAACCTACTAATATGACTATAAGCTTGATTATTATAGATGGCTATCCATTAATCTATATTTATTAACTATAAAATACATTTTAAATGAGCTGCACAAACACAATACCTTAATCAAGAGCAGAAATACACATAAAATAAAATTGACCTTAAATTTGAATCAATTCAGGAAGATCCATACTAATGCAAGGTATTCATCTGTATTATCATATTCCCCTTTAAATGAAAGCAAACATTTATAAACAATATTTGGAAATTTGGGCATAGTTCTCTCCAAACTGCTTCCTTTTTTTTTTTTGTTGGGCAAAGTATTTTTGGGTGTTAATAGAGAACTTCCTGGGTGTCTTGGTCCATCAAATCACATTGGTCTGGAAGGAAGCCACAGGCTCTCATCCTCTATGGAAACACATACAAAACCTATTTTACAAAGCAACATATCCTTAGACCCAAATTTTGAAATCAAGATACCTTTAAAGTATATATGTTCATTTAGTTTAGCAGCCCCCAGAATCAAATATTTCTATAGTCAAAAAATTCAAAGAAAACACAATAATATACATAATCCAGATTAAGTATATTTCATCTTTATATGGCTTATTTTTCTTACTCTACTACTTTTCCTACAAGTTTAATATTTATTTTATTATCTATACTCTTTTAATCTATGACTGTTTGTATTCTTTTATATTATACCTGTCTAATTTTCCTCTCTCTCTCAAGCCTACATGTATTTATCCAACACTGTGACCCATTGAGAGGTCTTTTACATCTGAATTTGTCTTTATTGTGTATCTGTAATTATTTTTTGACCAGGAGCACTTCTTTTTTCATCTAAATGTTAAGTGAGCATGACTAGGACCAACTCCACACTACCTGTTGGCTCTGCCAAGTCTAACATGGCAGAAGCATAATCTCTGTCTTTGGGAGCCACGCACAGTGCCCCAGCTTCAGGGTCACAGCTGGTCTATGTCACCATAACATGCTGCTCACAGACCCATTTAAGTGCTTGGCCTCTTGAAAGAGTCAGAGCTGTTCTTGCAATTAGCACAAACCAGGAAGCCCTCCCCTAGAGAAGTTGCACAATCTTTCCTGCCAATGCTGAGTCAGGAAGTCCTCTCTTAAAGGAGCTGTGGCACCCCCTGCTCACCACCAGCAAACAGAGCCAATCTGAAAAAAAAAAAAGATGGTTACCAAGAAGTTGTACTTTGCTCCTGTTTTTGTGGGTCTAGAAGCCCTCTTTTTTTTTCTTAAGCTTTTTAAAATGCTTTATGTGGACCCATGCCCCAGAACATGGGCATCATTTTGTAAGAGGTGACTGCTTGTCTGTTCCTGGCTGCCTACCTGCAAATAATCATATGGAAACTGTATTAGTTAAAATACTGCTTGACCTATTAATTCAGGCTTCTTATTACTCTTACACTTTAAATTAACCCATTCCTATTATTTTGTATTTTACCATGAGGCCCATGGTTTACTAGTAAGCTTCTGGGGCATCTGTCTCCTTTAGCAGTTATACGGCATCTCCCTGACTCCACCGTCTTTTCTCCTCTATCTCTGCTTGGAATTTTTGCCTTGCTCTATTCTGTGCTGCCGTAGACCAAAGAAGCTTCTTTATTAACCAATGTTAATAAAACATATTCACAGCGTACAAAGGGGAATCCCCCATCAGAGTTTTAGAAGGAAATTTTGCAATTTATCACTCTGTAGAGCTCGCTAGGACTCATGAACAGAGAAGTAGATAGTAAGCGAACTTTTTGTAAGCGTCTTAAATGAGGCAGTGAGAAGACCTCCACTTGAGTGAGTTTCAGTCTTCTGTGCTGCTCGGCACAGGGCCTTGTGGAGGGCTTTGGAGACACCCTACTGCTCACTTGCTGTTGGCCTCAGGAGCTGGCAGTGGGAGAGTTCCTGTTTGCCATAACTTTCTTGGCTTATCAGTCAAGCCTTGGATACCTTTCCCCGCCTCAGTGAGCCCACCAGAAAGTTACCTTCTTGGGAAAATGTACTCAGGTTGAACGCTCAACTCTCTATTAAAATGAGAAGAGAATGGTAAAAAATTTCGGAGTCATCAAAATGAGACTCACTTGAGGAAAACTAAGTGAAATTCATGAAAAATTTACACTTGTGCAAAGCAAGTGGGCAGAGAGGAAACAGTAGCTCGTTTAGTATGCATGTTCAACCATGCCTCAGAATTCACATAATTAGGAAAAGTCCCCCTGCCGTTCTTCACTCCTTCTCTTAAGTCCCTCAGGGCCACCAGTCTTTGCTTAATGCATTTCTTGCTCAGGTATTTTCTTATAAAGTCAACTATTTCTCTGATGAATCTTTGTCATTTCATCCAGTAAATCAAATATTTGACATGGAATAAAAATCAATCAAAACTGGGTTTTGTAATATATAATATATAGGCATACATTCCTGGTTGTCTGAATAGTGTTATATGGCTGTGGTCACTAAATAACTTAAAATATATATTTTTTCTTTGCGTTATGCAGCATTTTCAATTTCTGTTACTAAACGAGCTTTGCAGGTGTGCAAATACCCTGTTAATCCTGGTGTTGTCTGAGAGACTGTTAGTCACATCAACCAAAGCTTTAGAAGACTAGCAAAATGAAGAAAAGAATTTCAAAGCCCAACAATAAATTAGTATGAAGAGTTAGGTAACAACTGGAACTCTGTTAAGTTAAGGAGTAAGGCCACCTGAAGCTTTGTTTTTTTTAAGTCGTGAAGGACTGGGTTGTTAAGTACAAAAGCAGATATGACCATGCTTGTCCATCCTTGGCTTTTCCTTTTACGTGTTATTTCCTTGATATGGAGGTGGGTAAAAAGAACCGATTTTACACTTCTCATTGACTTTTGTGGTAAGAAGAGCTACTGCTCATGCAGAGGATCAGAACTCAGTTCCCAGCATCCACAACTGTCTGTAACTCAAGTTCCAAGGGATCTGTCACTCTCCCCTGACCTCTACAGGCACCAGGCACATACACGGTACATTTACATACAGTCAGGCAACACACTCGTGCATATAAACTAAAACAAACAGACAGACAAAAATTAAACCTTCTTTGAAGGTCTGGGGTTTCTTTCCAGATCTGGGATTTTGCAGGTCTGGCAGCTTCTTTGAAGAGACCTTAGGAAAATAGAGGATAGCCATATAAACTTGTTTCTTCCCACTTCTGCAATGGAAAGGTAGCCAAATACACAATCCCTACTTCTGCCAGACATGGTGTTGTATATCTTTAATCCTAGCACTTGGGAGGCAGAGGCAGTTGGATCTCTGTGAGTTCAAGGCCAGCTAGGTGTTCTACATGGTGAGTTCCAGAACATTCAGTAGTAGGCAGAAGGAAGACTCTGTTCTGGAAAATCAAACACAAAAGGAAAATCGCCACTTCTAAAGTACGTCAGAAGCAGGAGCTTGGATTTGCATCACTTCATTGTAGCCATGAATTTAGGACACATATTGCACCTGAACTTCCTAAATCATCTAGAAAGCCCAAATGTACTGTGGTGTGTATAAAAGGGGTAGGTCAGAGCGTGTCTCACACTTAATATCACCAAAACAACATGAGAAGTGGCACATTCTTAGATATGTCCACCACTCCGGTGGCGCTGAGATTTCAACCGTTTTAAAATGATCCCATATATACTAGTCATGAATGTGCAATAATTGACTCACTATGAATTTGGTCACCCTTTGCCTAAACTGCTCTCCCCAAAAGAGAATAGACACTGAGCGCTGGAGGGCACATGGGTGTCTCCAGCATCCTTTGATGGTCAGCGTAAGGGATGGTGTTTATTTTTTTGCTACATGTGAAAGTTCATTCTCAGTATCAAGTTTATTTTGCCCGCTAACTTTGTTAACCTTTCCAGTTCTGTCAGCATTTGGTGTCCTTTCACAGAGGGCTGTTAGGATGGAGAGGCTGCATCGGGGCTAAAGGTCACGCCCATTACTATGTTAACCTGAAGCACAGAGTACAGATTTTGAGCTCACAATATGCTTTTGATTACCTTTCTCTTTTAAAATAAAAAACATACCAGCAAGAGTCCTGCAGCAATGTACAGGGCCGCTCATAGCCACTGCTCATGGTTTTCAATTGAATGCCTAAAATTTTCTATTTAAACATCGCTAAGAAGAGTGGATTTTCTCATTAAAAGAATAGCTTTGATGACTTTACTTCGGTTAACTAGCTAAGCTTATAAAAAATGTCAGGGATTTGAACTGTTCAAAAATGATACATATACTTCTCATCTTTAAAAATAATATTTATCTGACAGCATGGTTAATGAGTGAAACAATATCTATCCTTATTGAAATCACACTGTATTAACGAATAGCTAACCTTGAGATAGTCTCTTGTGAAAATTTCCTTCTAATCCCTCGGTTGTAATTCGTTTCACTCTGGAGACATTCAAACCATCGCTTAGAAACAGTGTTTACAGACTTCACCAGGGCAACAGCTCTAATCCTTAGGGTAATTACCTGCTGCCACATCGCCAGTTCCTTCTGCTTTCAAATCCTTGTGGGGTTATTTAGAAAGAAAAAAAAACCCAGAAACTAAAAGACAGATATTATTTTTCTTCCATGGGATAGTCTATCCCATTCAACAAAAAGCAAAACAAAACAAAAGAAGAAAACCAACACTGTCTCCTTATCTTTCTCTTCTAAAACAAGCACACAGGGGCACCTCTCCTTGTGCTAAAATGTTCCCAAAGTAGGGGATGGGGAGATGATGAAAGAATACAGATGACCAACTCTAAGAATTTGTAAGTGAATTCCATTTGTCGTCTTTTTATTTTTGAATCTGATATCCAAGGCACACCAGGGAGAGAAGATGATAAAGAAAAGGCTAAGAGGAGGAGAAGCAGAAGGAGCTGTTCTTCTGTTAGAACTCCTACCCTCCCTCAGTCTGAAGGAGTTCTCTTGGCTACTGTAACTGACATTGCAACATGAACTGTGATCAATGTTAAAACAAAAACATTGTCAGTGAAAGCTAGCATTTTACAATGTAGCTTCAGGCTATAAGAACAAGATTCCAGTAGGAATGGATTACATGTTTCTCCACATGCCAGAGAAAAGCACAAAGAAAGGTACAGATCTGTGAGCTCTTTTGTGTCAAAGAAACATCTGTTAATTTAAAGAATGAAAGCAATTGCAGGATTGTGTAGCCCAAGTAAGTTCTTTATGACTCTGAAAGTAATTTGTTCCTTCCTTCCTTCATTGTGTGCTTTAACTGGCAAGTGCACAATGTCAGAGTTTCTTCAAATAACTAAAATGTCTGAGTCATCAAAAAATCTCTTGATCATCTGAGCTTAGTGGTGCGCATACCTTTAATCCCAGCACTTGGGAGGCAGAAGCAGGAGGATCTCTGCACGTTCCAAGACAACTACAGCTACATTGTAGTGAGATCCTGTCTCAGAAAAGGAGTCTCTAGATCACAAGGCATACCACAAAGAGATGTCACCTGTACCCCAGCACTGGGGAACAGGAGTACTCCAGCACTGGGGAACAGGGGCAGTCCCCTGCTTGAGGCAAGAACTGCAGGGTAAGACGCCAGATTTCAAAACTGTGCCCTCCGTGTCCGGAGAGACGGTTCTGCAGTTGAGAGCATATGCTGTTCTCTGGACCATCCAGGTTTAATTCACAGCTCCAACCTCATGCAGTGTAAACCATCTGTAACTCCAATTTTAGGGGTTCTGACACCCTCATCTGGCTGCTAAGGGCACTTGCGTTCATGTGGCAGACATACATATTCTCTTTCACACACACACATACATACGATAAAATAAATTTTTTAAGTAAAATTCCTTACAAAATGCTTTTAGATAGTGAAAACAAAATTTTGATTCTCAGCCTCAAGCTGATGTTGATCTCCAGAAAGGACAGAACCTTCATTTTTTAATGGAAATAGCCTTAGCACAAATAAATTTAGCAAAAGCAATACTCCAGTTTCTAAGAAATGTACTTTTGGAAGAACTTCCATAAGTGACAGTTAAAATTAAATTCTGCTTAAAGTATATTACTGCTTACTAATATTTTTTCCCATGTGCATGTATTTGAATCTACCCATGACTCTAAGTCATGACTTTTATGACACCGACACACTGCCTAATGAAGTACCTTGTGCTAGTGACTTTGAAAGTCATTAGACCCCTTTTTCTCACTACCATAAGTTCTCTCAGCTATCTCTTCTAGAATATTATGCTGTTCATTAATCTCAATAGATCTATTTCAGTTCAAATCCTTATTGAGTATGCCCGGAGGCCAATCAATAATATTCTTAGTTTCTGGAAAATATTGACAGTGAAAAATGTGAGAAAATTTAGATGAAATCCATTTATCCATGGCTTCGCAATTAGATTCTTTGGATAGTAATTATTATGACATTTGAGATATGTATTATTTCGATTTCAGCATTTGTATTCACTTGGTAGATTATGCTTAATTACATGAATGAGTCTGTAGTGTATTTTCAATATTTATGTCATTTTAAAATTATATTCATAGGCAGAACGTGACTCAGGAAGTGTGGTGGCCTGGATGAAAATGGCTCCCATAGACTCAGAGGGCGTGGCCTTGGAAGAGGAAGTACGTCACTGGGGGCGGGCTCTGAGGTTTCAGAAGCTCAAGCCTCCAGCGTTCCTGCTGCCTGCAGATCCAGAGGGAGAGTCTCTGTTCTCTTCTCCAGCCCATGTCTGCCTGAGTGCCACTATTCTTCCCGCTGTGATGATAATGATGTAAACTCTGAACTGTAAGCCAGCCCCAGTTAAATGCTTTCCTTTATAAGAGGTGCTGTGGTCATGGCATCTCATCACAGCAATAGAAAACTCACCAATCAATGCACAGCGGTACCTTTGCCGGCTTCATAACTCGAGTGACATCCCTGTAACCAACATAAAAAAGATCAAGAGGTGGTGGCATGCATTTTAATGCCAGCACTCTTACAGCAAGAAAGGAAACAGAAAAGATTTGCTGAAGCTTGCATAGCAATTGGCCTGGAATACAGAACTCAGCCAAAAATAGCAACAGACATCAGGTCAACAAGGAGAAAAGACAGAACTGACTTCTAACACTGTTCAATGACCTCCACACACGCACTGTGGCACATATGTACCTGTGCTCACATACATACATGGACAAATATACACACAAAATAAACAGTACTAAAATAATCATATTAAACTATGTTTGAGCTTTTAGTTGTCCTATCACTGCAGAGAAATTTCAGAAACTCTCCAGGTATGTCCCTCACCTATTTGTTGATCTAAATGGTCTCTAAGCACAAGGATAGTTCTTCATGCAAACAAGACCATCAATGGCATAGCCAAGCTGCTCCCCTCTGCCTGACTATCACCCTGGACCCTTCAGTCAGATGGAACAGACAAAGTTTTGGGAACAGGAGTTACTCAGTGTTTCTGCTGACTCCTCTAGCAGGCGCTCAGGAGCTGCCTTTCGGAAGGCCACAGGAAACAACTGTACAGTCAGTACTTTGTTATGGACTTTGAGCACCCGCTCTCAAACTTCGTTTGTTTCTTCTCCTTGGACATATTTTATACGTTTAGGTTCCGAGGAACCCCGACTTTAATATACTCCACAAACAGGATTCAACTGGCAACATCCGTCCTCAGAGATTTTGTTTTTGAAAAGGCAGGATGTGGTTTCTTCAACCTGCCCTTTGGACCCTCTTATTATTATACAAATGCATAAGTAAATTATAAAAATCCACTTATTGAGTCATGTTGGTTCACCATATAAAATCAGCAAAAATGTCACCACAACTTTTATGTACCACATCCAAAAGGAGAAACTCCATGCACTACCATGCTATTAAGTAGCCTCAGAGATCCCAACCCTCCATCTCAACACTGACTGTTCAGTTCCACAATGAGGTCATGTGAATAAGGCCTCGGGCTCCCACAGAGCGGTTCTCTCATAGAGAAAAGAAAGTCGCTTTACTCCCTTGAGGTGCTGAGAGCCACATGCAGTAACCTCAGAAGTTTGGCCAGCTCAAGCTCCATGGGCATTCAGAGCCAACTAATACTTTGGTATCCCGTTAAACATATTCTACAAAATGTTGCTAGCTTACATTTGCTTAGACAAGAGGTTGAGAACTCAGAAACATACAGGAATGATAGTTTTCACTCAAATTCTTTCCTTAATGATAAATCAACATTAAAACAAAACAAAACAAAACAAACCTGAGACTGGGAGAAGCCCAGGTGGGCTGTGTGCCCACCAAACTCCCCTGTTCTCTAGGCCTTTGGCCACTGTAACCTCAGATCCTACCCTCCTCGTGGCCATACCCACCCACACCACTGGGCAGAGACTCCCTGCTCTACTGGGGACCTTGCAGACTGGGAGAAGTCCAAGCAGGCTGTCCTCCCCAATCTTTCCTATCTTCTCACTGTCTCAGCACCCCCATGCTATCCTCAGTCCCGCACCCACCTACCTGCTGTGCCCCAGCCACCAACAGGGCAGAGGCTCCCTGCTCTTCCAGAGACCAAGGAGACTGGTGGAAGTTCAAGTAGGCTGCCTGTAAATTCACCTACTCTCCCAGTTTCTGCACACCCTACCCCCATTCTGCTGAGCCATCCTAGTCTCCATATGCCAACCCCTAACTGGGGCAGAGACTCCCCTGCTCTACCAGAGACCAGTATACCAAAAGCCCAGTCCCCACAGAAGTCTCTCCTGGAGTACAGACTTCCCACTCTACCGGAGCCCAAACAGACAGTGAAAGCCCAGACCACATAGACCAGAATACCAGAGGAAACAGAAACCGAGAAACAAAACACCCATCCAAGAAAGACGAACTCAGAGATAGGTACCTAGCCCTTTAAATACCCAAACCCAGACATCTAGAGGCCATCATAAGAACACAAAAACAACAACAACAAAAATGCCACCACCAGAACCCAGCTATCCTCTACAACAACCTGAATGTTCAACACAGCAGAAGCACAAGAAAAAAGACCTTTAAACCAACTTTATAAGGCGATTGAGGTCGTTAAGGAGGAAATGAATAAATTCCTAACAGAAATTCAGGAAAATGCAAACAAACAATTGGCAGAAATTAATAAATACCTTAAAGAAAGCCAAGAAAAAAACAAATAAACAGGTCAACAAAGAAAAACACAAACTAAGGAAATCCTGGAAACGAAAAATATGGGTAAGCAAATAGGAACTATAGACACAAGCATTCTCAACAGAATGCAAGAGGAGGAAGAATGAATCTCAGCATTGACTACACAATAGAAGAAATAGATTCCATTGATCAAAGAAAATATTAAATCTAAAAAGTTCCTGACAAGAAATATCCAGGATGTCTGGGACACTATGAAAAGACAAAACTGAAGAATAAAAAGAACAGAAGGAGAGGATTCCCAGTTCATAGGCCAAGTAACATATGAAGGCAGACCTATTAGAATTACACCAGATTTCTAAAGGAGACTCAAAGTCAGAAGGACTTGGTCAGAAATCTTCCAGACTATAAGAGACAACAGATGCCAGCCCAGATTATTATATTTAGCAAAATTTTCTATGGAAAGTTGGAAGAAACTATAGATTCTCCATGAAAAAGTCAAATTTAAACAGTGTCTATCTAAAAGTCCAGGCCTATAGACGGTGCTAGAGGAAAGATTCCAACTACGGAGTAAACTAAACCCATGGAAACACAGGAAATAAATAATCTCAAACTATCAAACTCAATCTCTCTCTGTTTCTATGTCTCTGTCTCTGTCTCTCTCTCTCTCTCACACACACACACACACACTGCCAGCATCACCAATAACGACAATATCATAATAACAAGAATTAACTACCAATGATCATTAATATCCCCCGATATCAATAACCTCAATTCCCCAATAAAAAGACACAAGCTGACAGAATGGGTATGAAAACAGAATCCATCCTTCTGCTGGATCCAAAAAATACATCTGAGCTTCAAAGATAGATATTACCTCAGAGCAAAGGGTTGGAAAAGATTTTCAAAATAAATTCATCCAAGAATCAAGCAGGTATAGAAATTTTAATAGCTAACAAAACAGACTTCCAACCCAAATTAATCAAAAGAGACAGAGAAGGACTGAAGTATCATTAATAAAACCTCAGATATAGAAATTAGGATTCAACTTGAAGACCCACAAAGCAAAGCCACCAGCCACTGGCTCTTACAATCCTGTAAGACCCACAAAGCAAAGCTACCAGCCACTGGCTCGAGCAATCCTGTCTCCAGGAATCTTAGAATCAGACTATGTCTGGAGAACTGTCTCCTCCCATTTTATAATCCTGTCTAGGGATGGGATTAAAGGTATGTACCACTGGGATTAAAGACATGCGCCACCTGGTTTCTATGGCAACTAGTGTGGTTAATGGGATTAAATGTGTTACTACTGCCTGGTCTGTAAGGCTGACCAGTGGGGCTGTTTTACTCTCTTATCTTCAGATAAGCTTTATTTATTAAAATACAAATGAAATGCCATTGCAAAGGACCCTTCAAACTCAAAGGAAAAATCCATCACGATGACATTGGAAGTCTAATGATCTATTCAAATTCAAGGGCATGTACATTTGTAAAAGAAACATGACTAAAACTTAAAATATACATTGATAGTAGGACATTTTCACACCCCATTAGCACCAATGGACAGGTCATCCAGTCAGAAACTACACAGAAACAGGAAACTTACAGATGTTATTACTCAAATGGACCTAACAGATATTTACAGAACAATTTCACCAAAACACAAAAGTATACTTTCTTCTCAGCACCTCATAGAATCTTTTTTGAAATTGAACACGTACTTGGTCACAAAGCAAGTATCAACAGATACAAGAAAATTTAAGCAACGCTTTTATTTTCTCTGATCACCATGGATTAAAGCTGAATTTCAACAAACAGAAACAACAGAAAGCCTATAAACCCATGAAAACTGAACAACTCTCTACTGAATTACCACTGGGTCAAGGAAAAAAAATAAAGAAATTAAATACCTCCTAGAAATCAATGAAAATGAAGCACATACCCAAACTTATGGGACATAATGAGGGCAGTGCTAAGAGGAAAATTCACAGCACTAAGCACCTTCATAAAGAAATTAGAGATATCTAATACTAACAACTTAACAGTACACTTGAAAGCTCTAGAACAAAAAGAAGCAGACACACATAAGATGAATATATGGCAGGAAATAATCAAACTGATGGTCTAAATTGATAAAATAGAAACAGAGAAAATACAAAGAATCAACTAAACAAAGAGTTGGTTCTTTGAAAAACATCAACAAGTTAGACAAACTGTTATACAAATGAACTAAAAGACACAGAAAGAATATCCAAATCAACACAATCAGAAATAAAAAGGGGGAAATAACAACAGACACCTTTGTATAATTAGGTGCAAGACATCTTTATATAATTAAACACAGTCCTTATATTGTTAAACAAATGCAGCATGAACAAATGTAACACACCTTTACACAGTTAAAGTAATATTCCACAGCATAATCAAATGTAACACATATTTGCCCATTTAAAATAATATTCCACAACAGAGGGCTATTTACAAAATGCATAAAGAACTCAAGAAACTAGATATCAACAAGCTAAAGTACAATTTAAAATTATATACAGATCTAAGTAGAGAATTCTCAACAGAAGATTCCCAAATGACAGGGAATCACTCAAAGAAGAGATCAACATCCTTATGCATCAAGGAACTGCAAATCAAAATGAGTAAGATCAAAAACGCAAGTGACAGCTTATGCTGGAGAGGATGTGGAACAAGTGGAACACTCCTCCATTGCTGCTGGGAGTGCAAACTTGTACAGCCACTTTGCTAACCAATATGGTGGTTTCTCAGTCTACTTCAAGACTCAGCTTTAACACTCCTGAGCATATACCCAAAGGATACTCCACCATATCATGAGGACGCTTGCTTAACTATGTTCATAGTAGCTTTAGTAGTAATATCCAGGAACTGGAAACAACCTAAACTTCCCTTACCAAAGAATAGATTAAAAAATCTGATACATTTACACAATGGAGTATTACTCAGATGCTTAAAAATAACATAATAACACAATTAGATTTGAAGGCAAATGATGGACCTAGAAAAAAAAATCATCCTGAGCAAAGTAACCCAGACCTAGAAAGACGAACATGGTACATACTCACTTATAAATGGATATTAGCTATAAAGGATAGCCAGGCTACAATCCACAGAGGCTAGGCAACAAGGAAGGCTCAAGGGGAGATGTCTGAAACTCCTTAGCTAGTGGAAATAGACATGTGAGTGGAGAAGGGGTTGGGGTATGGGAACAGAGAGGTCAGGTGGGGGAAGGATGTAGGGATAGAGCACTGGGAGAGACAACCAGAACGGGGGCAAAAGGAGGGGTGTCTCATGGTTGAGCTAGAAATCTAGTGAAATAGAAATTCCCCGAAATCTATGAAGGTAACACTACTAAGACTCCAGGCATTGTTGTATATGGAGCCTGAACACACAGTCTCTTGTAACCAGGCAAGACTTCCAGTGGAGAGACTGGGATACTAACCAAGGTAACAGAAATTGCAACTTATAATTTGTCCTGCCCGTAATGAATTTTGGGGTAAAGGTGGCACAGGTGGCACAGAAAGGGAGTGGCCAACCAATGACTGGTCCAGCTTGAGACCCAGGTTGTAAGAGGGAGTCCACCCCTGAGACTGCCTAGAGGGCAGGGCCTAGTGGCTGGATAGCCCAGAGAACCAGTACACAACCAAACACTACTAGCAAAAAAGTCAATGAAATGCTTCCTAATGATATTCTGCTATATTTACTGTTTGGTGCCTAGCCCAACTGTCATTAGGGAGGCTTTGCCAAGGAACTGGATGGAATCATATGAAATATGATGGAAAGAGATACAGACAAACATTAGGACTTTGGGGAATCCTTCTGAAGGGAAGGAGGAAGGATTGTCGGAGTCAGAGGTGCCAAGGACACCATAAGAAAATCCGCAAAGGCAGCTAACCTGGGCTCATTGGAACTCAGAGAGACTGAAGCAGAGAACCCACATAGGACCGATTTAGGCCCTCTGCATATGTTGCAGTTGTATAGCTTGGTCTTCTTGTGAGACTCCTAACAGAGGGAACAGGGTCTGTCTCTGACTCTTGTGCCTTTTTCCAGGACTCTTATCCTCACATTGGGTTGCCTCGTCCAGCCTTGCACTTGTTGTGCAATGTTTGATATCCATGGGAGAGCTGCCTTCCTCTGAATAGAGATGGAGAAGGAGTCGATGAGGGGGCAGGAGGGAGGTGGGGGTATTGTCTGTGAGGAGAGGAAGGATGGAAAACAGTGATCAGGTTTCAAAAAAAATTCTAGAAACTCAGATATGAAGGAAAAAACAAAACCATCAAAAACCACTCTAGATTTGTGATAATTATGTGATGACATGGTCAAGGACAGAGGACCCAGACATCTAGTGGTACACTAATCCAGGCAGTTGTGTTAAGGTCTATTTAGATGGTGTCTTAGTAGGGTTTCTATTGATGTGAAGAGACACCGTGATCATGGCAACTCTTGGAAAGGAAAACATTCAATTAGGGTGGCTCACTTACAGTCCAGAGGTTCAGTTCATTATCATCATGATGGCGAGCTTGGTGGCTTTCAGGCAGACGTGATGCTGGAGGAGTAGCTGAGAGTCCTACAACTTGCAGGCAACAGGAAGTCGACTGAGACAGTGGGTGGTATCCTGAGCATAGGAAACTTCCAAGTCCACCCCTGCAGTGACTCACTTCCTCCAATAAGGCCACACCCACTCCACAAAGCCATACTTTCTTATGATGCCACTCCCTATGAGCTTATAGGCCAATCACATTCAAAGCACCACAGATGGGATTGATACTTTGGTTGGTAGAATTCACAAAGAAAGGATGTCCTTCCTACCTGAGCATCTCATTGGGTCAGTTGAGTAGAACCAAAGGTGAATCTCCTGAGTGGAGACAATTCCTCCTGTCTGCTGCCTCTCTTCCTAGGGTATCAGAATTTCCTGTCTTTGGGATTGTAGAATGTAATATCCTTTGTGTATATCAAGAGAAGTATGGCTGGATCATGCTTTGATATAATTGAGGCTTTAAAAAAAATAAAATAACATTTTCCTAAAACAAAAAACATTAGATTTACCAATTTGTTTGCTCTTACTCCCATGAAACCTTAGTAAGTTATTTTTGTTTCTAACTAAACAAGCTGATTTTTAAATTCATGTGGAAAGATAAAGATAGAGATAAAATAGTGTGTAAGTATATCCAGTATCAGACCATGTTCAAAAGCAATAATAATTGGAGGAATCAAGTAACAGTATATGCAAAATAAACAAATTTAAACAAGAAAATGTCAGGAGATTAACTCAACTTCCTCCAAGATTCTAATTGTCAAAGCTGTAATTTTTATCACTAAAAGAGAACTTGCTTACTTAAGTTGTGTTAGCTAAAATGGATAGCCACTTAGGATAAAATATCAAATAACTTATATACTTCACAACTTAAAAAACTAATTGCAAATGGATTGAAGATTTGAATGAGAGTAATGCCACAGAATAAATGCTAAATTATATTAGCATTTTTCTAACCTATGCAGGCAGTAGGACTGGGCAGGACAAAAACTTATGCCTATGCAATATATATTTTTATGTTCATTTTAAGAAACTCCAAAACACAATGTCAACACTTGCCTCATGGGGTGTGTTAGCACTCGCACTGTGTCATCTCTGCAAAAGTAAGAAAAGCTGGCAAGAGGCAAGCCAAGTTAAGGCCAGGAGCTCATACCGAAGAATAAGCTTCCTGGTGTGATTTATTTGGGAGCTGGGTGGTAGGACCCCCCAAAAAGTCCATCCAAAGACCATAACCTCATGCTACTACAAGGCCTGATCAGGTTCAAGCCAAATGGGCCCCAGTGCGAGAGGAGAAAGTAGACACCTGATGGAGGAGGGTTATCTGTCTATTGTGTTATTTTCATTGGTCAATAAAGAGACTGCCTTGGCCCCTTTGATAGGACAGAAAATTAGGTAGGCGGAGTAAACAAAATAGAATGCTGGGAAGAGGGCAATGAGCCAGACACCATGGAGCCAGCCACCAGGTCAGACATGATGAATCTTTCCCGGTAAGCCACACCTCGTGGTGTGATACAGATTAATAGAAATGGGTTAATATCAAGATATGAGAGTTAGTCAGTAACTAACTCTCTAGAGATAATGGGCCAGGCAGTGTTTAAATGAATATAACTTGTGTGTTATTATTTCTGGGGCTAAGCTAGCTGTGCGGGAGCCGGGCAGGATGAAAAGCAGGCCTGCCCGCAGCCCCATACTACAGATGGCGCCCACGTGGATAACTGCATCCACAGAAAGCCTTGGAAAGCTTGGGAACGAATAGAGTAAGGCATGTTTTGTTGGTAGCAGCAATTTCTCAGGTCTGCTCTGTTTGCTAGAGCAAGCAAGTGCTCTCGTCTAAGGGAGGCTTCCTGACTCAGCTTTAGCTGCAAAACTTTGTAGCTCATTAAGAGGTCCTGCCACGAAACACTTAAACGGTGTTGGTAAAAAACTGAATGCATGCTTTTCGGTTTTCAGCCGTAGCAGGAAAAAAAAAAAAAAGCTGCACTGTTTTAAAATGCCATCTATCTGGGCTGCCCTACCAGGGCAATCTCTGACTGTTTCAGGCAGGCAGTTCGACTGAGTGTGGTCTGTGAGCAGAATGCTGCAGCTTGCTTGCTAGCAGGGACCTTGAAATGCCACAGAGTTGTGGCAATAAAAATGGCTTCAGCAGTACCTCTACCATGAGGCTGAAAAGCTAAGAAATGGCCTAGATCCAGCCGTCAAAGCCACGGTTTTAGGCTCATGTGGTCAGAAAAAAGGAGAGATATACAGTAAAGAGAGATTCAAAGACAAAAAACCCCTCTAAATGGTTTATAGTGTGTTACAAATAAATGCAGGATAAAAGTTAAAGTTCTTAAAGTCAAAAGAGAGTAGTTATGTGTGGTGGTACACACCTTTAATTCCAATGCCCGGAAGGTAGAGGCATATTGACCTCTGTGACTTCAAGGGGTAGAGGTAGATTGACCTCTGTGACTTCAAGGTGTGGTAGCACACACCTTTAATCCCAATGCCTGGGAGGTAGAGACAGAAGGATCTCTGAGTTCAAGGTGTGGTAGCACACGCCTTTAATCCCAGCACTGGGGAGCAGAGACAGACAGATCTCTGTGAGTTCAAGGACAGCCTGGTCTACAGAGTTATTCCAGGACAAAGATATACAGAGAACCTGTGTCAAAAAGTAAAAGAAAAAATAAAAGAAATAGAGGTTAAAAATAAAGCTGCATAAAGATGGAAAATACACAGAGAATCTTGATACTGTATGCTATTATGCTCTCTTTGAATTGTTTGAATGCTGAGGAAGGAGCAACGACTGCTAAAAGATATTTGTTTATAAATGCTGCTGAACTAATCCAAGATAGATATGTTGAAAATATCTTGACTTCTGAATTTGGATCTAAGGATATGATACTTTGGAAAGGAGGTTCTTCTTTTGTTTTCACAGAGGATGAGACCCTGTGGATTGCTTCTATCCCAATATGGTATGATAGACCACGTCCTCCTGAAAGGTTGCTGTGAACACCCTCAAGAAATTACTTCACTCAACTGCCAACTGAGATAAACCTGGCAGACAGGTTTTACCATGAAAGACCTGATTAGCAGTGCTCCTATACAGCAGGAAGAAGTTTGGAGAGAAATAACTATGTCCATATTCCCAAATATTGTTTATAAATGTTCTTTTACATTTAAAGGGGGATATGATATAGATATGAATAATTTCATTGGTATGGATTTTAAGGTCAATTTTGTTATATGTATATATATTTCTGATCTTGACTGATGTATTGTGATTGTGTAGTTCATTTTAAAAATGTAATGTATAATTAAAAATATAGGTTGTTAATGGATAATCATCGATAATAGTCAAGCTTGTAGTAATATTAGTTTGATTTTGTAGATGTACATAGATATATTTCAGAGAGACATTCTTCATATCTTTCAAAGACTACAGAACATAGCATTTAATGTTTTAATAACTTAGGACAATGAGACACGTCTGCTCCTGGCAGCACCAATCTACTTCAAGAGGAAGATGGGCATTGAAGAGGCTCCTTATGGAGTTTGATAGCCATTTTGGGCAAGAAACTGCTCTTGCCTGGACTGTTGTATAAACTGGACACAGAGAACCCGCAGAGAGAGGACTGCTGAACTTGCCTAAAGGTGAGATGATCTTTCGGGGTTCCTGATTCATGAAAGAGTCTGCAAGACATTCTGCAGGACACAGCAGATAGTGACTGAATTGCCTTTAAAATTTCCTGCTTCATGAAAATGTCTCTGGATATTATGGGCCTGAAGGCTGAAGATGGGTGCCCCAACGATACAGAGAAACTTTGGGTGACTGTCCAGGCAGCGAGATGTCTCTGTCATTTCTAGAGTTTTGGAAGTTGCTTACTTCTTGTTTACTTAGGTAATATATCCTTCTGGAGTCTTTGATGGAGTTGAAGAATGGATAGTCATAGTTATAGTTCTCCATTATTATGATAAAGATATAGTTATAAATATTGTGACTGTAATTCTTACTTGATAACTGTTTTGTTATATGTAATTTTACTATGTTAAAATGAAAGCCCTTTTTGTTTAAACAGAAAAAGGGGAAATGATGGAGGAGGGTTATCTGTCTATTGTGTTATTTTCATTGGTCAATAAAGAGACTGCCTTGGCCCCTTTGATAGGACAGAAAATTAGGTAGGCGGAGTAAACAAAATAGAATGCTGGGAAGAGGGCAATGAGCCAGACACCATGGAGCCAGCCACCAGGTCAGACATGATGAATCTTTCCCGGTAAGCCACACCTCGTGGTGTGATACAGATTAATAGAAATGGGTTAATATCAAGATATGAGAGTTAGTCAGTAACTAACTCTCTAGAGATAATGGGCCAGGCAGTGTTTAAATGAATATAACTTGTGTGTTATTATTTCTGGGGCTAAGCTAGCTGTGCGGGAGCCGGGCAGGATGAAAAGCAGGCCTGCCCGCAGCCCCATACTACAGACACCAGCTCCCAACCCTAACCAAGAAGCTATCTATCTCCAAGTGACAACTGCTCTCAAAGAGAAAAACTAGTCTTTCCAATGGAGTCTCACTGGGTGTGTAAACCACACTGAAGAGTGGTCCCATGTCCAGTAGTAAATGGCAAACACAAAATGAACTCAATGGGATTTTGTAGACTTTTTTTTTCTCACATCACTTTGGGCATTTTACCTATATATTATGATTTCTGATTTTGGGGGTCTTAAATGTTTGTGTGTGTGTGTTCATGTGTATGTATGTTTCTTATGTGCTCCGTTTTTTCTAAGTTATAGTTGTTTTCATTTTTTGTTTGTCTTTTTTTCCAGAGAAAAAGAAAGAATGGAGTTGGGTGGAGAGGTGGGAGGATCTGGACGAAGGGAATCATGATCAGAATATATTGTATAAAAACTTATTTTTCAATTAAAAATAAATAGAATCTTTGAAGAAAGAAAATCACCTGAGTATGTATTTATCTACAAATTCTAGGGGTGGTCGGTCATGTATGGTTGAGCAAAATTAAAGTCTGTAAGACTGCAAGCTTAGTAATTCTGTCCAAGGCCCTTGCAGCAGCTTGAGGCAGGCAGTAAAGGGGAAGGGTAGTTTGTGAAGCGAACGGTACAGTTTAGAGGGTTATATAGGGAGACTACCCCCATCTGTGACACTGCACACAATATTGCCTTTGGATGGACAAACTGGTGCAGGAAACGAGATTTTATGCTGTACTGACTTGCTTAGTGCTTTTTAGTTCCTTGATGACCGAGTCCTAAAACTATTTCACACTTGTTTGGAGGAGGTGGCCGTGAAAGTTCAGAGATGCTGGCAGCCATATGCAAAAAGATGGCACTATGAACACGAAACCCTTGAGTGTCTTGTGGGTTTGTGAAAGCATCTAGAAGGACAACGTAAGCATCAGTTAAGGAGCTTGAGTAAAGTCACTCGGTGGCTGGAAGGAATGCGATTCCAAGACAAAAGGTTTGGGGATATATATCCCAGAGTCATGGTAGGCTAACATCCTGTGAGTATTTAATGATTAGCTTAGAAGACTTCTGGAACCTCTGCACAATACAGGCTTCTGGTCCTACTGCTGATTATGTAGAAAACAAGATAGTAAGTTCCTGTTGCTGAAGACACCACTTCTTTGGGTGCATAACACTGAGGTAGAAGTCAAACTGGGACTGAGATGGCAAATTTCCTCCTCCTCCCTCACAGCATGAGACGGTGCTACGTGGGCTGCTGGGAATATTATCACGCATGTTCTTTGGCTATGCACCGTACGTGTTATACTTATACACCGCCTGGACAAGTTGTTCTTATGGGTGCAACAGGGATGTGAATGTCTTTAATGCAACCTGCTATTTTGTGACTGGATTTAAGGGCCACTTCGTAGGAGCAACTCAATGGTTGGTGTTACAAGTTTGCTGTGAACTCTGTGACTAGGGAAACCATAGACCCCAGCAGGAAAGCTTCTTTTATCACTTTGTTCAACAGACTGGATATGTTTGCCAAAAGGTCATTGTAAGCATGTGTGTTTATGCTAATAGATCATCGGGCAAAAGGGAAGAAAACCTTTTACAGAGCCATTACTACCGAGATGTACAACTGGTTAAACTGTTTAGAGCAATCATTGGGTAATGTGATCTAGACTGTTGTTATGGTACTAACAGACCAAGGCTTATCCCTAAATGAGGGGAAAAAAAACAAAACTAAGATGTTTATATCTTTTGTGATTCAGGGCACAGGACAGAAGAAGTGGGAATTTGAAAAAAAACCAAAAAACAAAAACCTAACAGTTGGAAGGAGGGGCACAGTGCCATGTAGTTGTTTTTATGTTTTGAAGATGATCACTGGCATCTTGAATTAGTCATCTGGGATGCAAAAAAATAATCTCTCTAAGTGATTCAGATGCTTATAATTTCCCGTGGGGATTCCTCAGTAGTGTCGCTAATCTTGGGTCTTCCATGATCCTACGAGAAAACTCCATTCATTCATTGGCTCACTAAACTGGACTTTGATAGATTTCTCCACTCCTTCAGTGTCCTGTCTAAAGCTGGCAGGTGTTTATGTCTTCCTAGGAGAGTGACATGTGGGTGCCAAGACATTTCTGTGTTATACTAAAACCACACTGCCTGGCTTGACACTTAAGATGAGCGTTGACTTATTTCTCAGCCCTTGAGCCTCCTGAAATGAATCGGCCCTTTGCATATCTCCTTTTCCCTCACAAGACCTCAGAGGTAGATAAAGAACTATAGTCAAATAAGAGATGCTGAGAGTCGGGGAAACAGTCGTCTCTGAAGGAAGAAGCAAAACACCTGGTCATTCAAATGGTCAGCCTGAAAACATCTACAAACAGGTAACATTATACAGACCGAGCAGGTTCTGTTTATATATTGAGAAATCAGACAAGAATTAAAGAATAGAAACACACACACATACATGTAGTAACAGTTAAAGAAAAAGAGGACATGAGTTTGAAAGTGAACAAGAGAACTGGGGGTACCTGGACGAGTTTGAAGGGAGGAAAGGAAGGAGTCATGATGTAATCATAATCTCACACATTTTTGAAGAATCCCTGTCCCACTGCTGACTGCAGTACAGACTGGCAAGAGCCTGCTCTCGTGTAAATCATCACAACTCATGCCTAGTACCACCAACTGTGATAAAACCCAGCGCGACCTGCACCCATTTCTACCAACATAGGTAGACCTCTCTCTGCAGCCGGAAACTGTTTTGTTCTCATGCCTCCCAGTACAAGGCTAGTCTGCTTGCTAGTCACCTGCCCCATAGGCAGAGGGACAAAGAGGCTTTTCAAGTAAGTAGTTATTACAATACCTGCCTGCTCAAATTCTTTAAACCAATTGTTCTGGATTATTTTATAATCAGTCTGATGTTTCAAATTTTATATTTAATTTTTATGTACATGAAGGCCTTTCTTGTAAATATGTGCACCATCCATGTACCTAGTGCCTGTGGTGGTTAGAAGGCATCTTTTAGAAGTGGAGTTATAGATGATTGTGTGCTGAACCCCAATCCTTGGAAAGAATATTACTCTTAAGTGCTGAGCCATCTCTCACCACGAGTTGGAACTCTGAAGTGGAAGGCCAGCTACTCAGTACTGGATTATTATCCTTTGACACAGCTCTCGTTCCCCAAACACACCAACGAGGATTGTGCACTAATTATAAAGGCTCCTACATGTTTCTGACCCATTCCTTCAGAAGCCTTATGTCTTCTCTAGGCTATCCCAGTAAGAAAAGTTGGCCTGTTTCTGGATGCTCACGCACTCTCTCAGCACGCATCGCAATCCTGACTGATCTGATCATCTACAGGTGCTTACAGCTGAACATGGATACACACGGGTGTGTCATTGTGTGTATGGCATGCTCCAATCATCCTTTGCCAGCGCACGTGAAGTGCTATACAGGGAAAGGCCTTTGTGGCGTTTGCTCTCCCTCCTCTTTCCTCTCTTCTGATTATGTGCACCCCGAGGGCAGTACTGCCATTTCGGTTCACCACCTGGCTGGTTACAGCACTTCTAATGTGGCAGGTGTTCAATAAACTGCATTGAGTAAGGATCTGTGGCTGACTGATTAACTTCTTGGCAAGTGAAAAGTATTTGATATTCCCCTTGAGTTTACAAACGGTTTATGCACTTCCAAAGCGCCACGACTCAGTCATTCTGGCCCAGTGAGAATGTGACCAAGAGCCTCTAAATAAATCAGTAAGGGTCCTGTAAGGAAGGTTGTCTCTATCCACATGGAATATTTCCATTTTTATTACTCTGTTGTTCTGCACAGAGCACACTGGAATTCGAGTTGTGTTCTGAAGCCTTGCACCTCCAACCCAGCGGTCTTCTCGTGGCCTTTCTACACTGTTTTCTGTGCAAAGGGCAGATTAGAAATGCAGCCTTTCTGACCTGCAATAAAACTCACACATTCTCTTATGCATATGCTACCACACAATGAAGGAATAAAAACCCGATGTGAATTCTACCTGACTGATTATTCTCAGGTTTTCAGTGCTGTGGTTTAAAAGATCAAATGATGCTAATCACAGCAAGTGACTCAGGTCTTTGTAAATTCTGATCCTGGAAATTGTGTGACAAAATAAGAAAAAATAACTTTCTTTCTTAAGACAAGGTGTGTTTTCAAGTTTAGGCCCTTCTCTTCAGCTTAAATTCTCATGCACAGCAGAATCAGAAGTTCTATTCCACACAAGAAAGTGGCGGAAGAACAGCGGCTGAAAATGAGACTCACTACTGGAAAAGCACCTCTCTCTCTCTCTCTCTCTCTCTCTCCTTTTCTCTCTCCCTCTCCCTCTCTCTCTCTCTCTCTCTCCTTTTCTCTCTCTCTCTCTCTCTCTCTCTCTCTCTCTCTCATTATCTTCCCTCCCTTCTCTCTCTACACTCTAAGTATATTCTTTGGAAAATATGATGTTTCCTATTACCTGTACCAATATCAATTTATACTGAGACCTAATTTGAATATATGAAAATTTATCTTCATTACTAAGTAGATGAATTTAAAAAATCTTCTTTTCTGGGTATATGTATTAATAAGAGTTCTGTAGAGAAACAGAACTTACAGAATCTCTCTGTATATATATATATATATATATGTATATATATGTATATACATACTTATACGTATATATGTATGCTTACATACACATTTATATAAAGGGGTAGAATGACTTACAGGCTGTGATCCAGCTAATTCAAAAATGTCTGGCTATGAGCAACAAAGCCCAGATTCCAGAAGTTGCGCAGTTCACTAGGCTGGATGCCTTAGCTGGTCTGCAGTATACACTGGGATCCCAAAGGAGTAATGGCGGTGAAGAACACACTTGTTAGCAGAGACAGCGAGGGGACAATGAGTAGAAGCTTCTACGTTCCAGGCCTTGTATAGGCTTCCAGAAGAGGTGTGGCCCAGATGAAAGATGTGTATCTTCCCACCTCAAAATCTGGTTTAGAAGTGGGTCTTCCTACTTCAGTTAAGCAAAACAGGCTTCACAGGTGTGGCCTCCATTTCTCGATTTAGTTAATTCCAGATGTAATCAAGTTAACAACAAAGAATGGGCATCACAATGTAGGTTTATTGTTTCCAAGAATTTTATGATAAAAGGTGCCTGACCTGTACATTACTGAAGAATACTGCTACAATGCTCCCTGCTACTCTCACCACGTTTGAAAGATATATATATATATATATACACCACATACATATTAAAACGGGATAAGTTCTTAACTTTTGAAAGAATTTACTTGCATTTTAGGAAGTATTTAAGTAAGTATGTAATATTTAGGTTTTTTTATTATCAGCGCACTAAAAGTTCAAATACATCTTGACTTTTTGTAGAATGTGAATGGGGGAGTGTTATTTTCTCTCATCACAAATTATGGTGTTATTTTACTTTCTTTTTGGAGTAATTGCTTAACATTGAATTGTGTTTTCAGGAGCAGATTTCCAGGACATTTCTGTAGGAAGTTCAGCTGAGGGTTATCCTGACCAGCCTCTCCCTCCACTCACAACTCCCATTATAGGTACCATCTTGATCGTTGAGGGACTTTTTGAATGTCTTAGTAACATGAGCAACTCAAAACTAATATCAAAGTTCTGACAACACACAATAGAAGTGGGGTGTGTATGTAACGAATGTTTACATTTTTATTGAAGATATATAAGGCTGATCTAAATAGTTATAACAGCATAGTTTTTTAAAATGTAAATACTACATACAATCATTCTAATTTTACTCTTATAAAATTTTAAATCTATTGTAATGCTTTATTTTAAACACTCACATAACTGCTTGTTTATTTTTGGAAGAATGCCTGGGTACATTTGCTTTGCAGTGTCCCCGTGTCTCTGCTTTTGTTTGGTAGGGTTCCTAGCTAGGCCACACGCCTTTTCCCCTGCAGATGTGTTCACACAGTCTGTGGATCACTGGTAGCAGGTCGCTTCAGAGTCTTTCAAGACAAGACTGCCAGAAGTCTAGCCAAAGCCCAGATCATCTAAAGGGGTTGTCCCAAGAACTTGTCATGGTCAGAGTCTGCCTTCTTTCAACATTTTGATGCCAAAGCACTGACAACATAATTCCTTCCCTGATGATCTGTGATTTACAAAGGTGTGAATTCAGTAGTTGATAAATATCTCTAAAGACTGCCACTCCTAACTTCTTTGAGGGAAGAATTAACGTAAGTGTTGTTCTTAACAGTGTAACATCCAAAATCAAATATTTGTTAATAATTCCAGCAATACAAATCCAACAATGTCAGTACTGCAGATGTGAGATGAAACAGAAGGAGAAATAGTCAATCCCAAACTGTAGATATAAAGTAGTTGGGGACTTATTTTAATGAGTTAAAGATAACATTTTTCCCAATGTGAGATTTGGATACCTTGCCAGTTTAAGTTGCCTGACAAGAATTCAAAACAATTGTTTTAAGGGAATTTACCAAACATCAAACTAATATTGATCTAGAACTTAAAGAAATTAAGAAAGAAAGAAAGAAAGAAAGAAAGAAAGAAAGAAAGAAAGAAAAAAAGAAAGAAAGAAAAAGCACATGAAAGAGAGTGCTCACAGGTACAATGGTGAAACCAAAAAACCCAACAGAGAGTTTAACAGACTTGATCAGGCAAAAGGAATAGAATCTGTGAATGAACCAGAGAGGACTGACTGATGGCAACATCTAGTCACAGGCTAGAGAAAAGGGTGTCGGAATGGAATGGAGAGAGACGTCAAGACGGGTGACAACCTCTGTACAGACTTTCAGAGAGAAAAAGGCACAGAAAGCTCTTTCAAGAGAAAATGGCTGAAGATGACCCCAAACAGCTACGTGAATTTCCAAGGTTTCCAAACAGTTTCAGCCCAGTGAAGAATTCACAATGGCACATTATAGCATGAGGGCCGGCTTGTTGGGGTATCTGTCCGACCCGGTACCCCACAGCCAGCAAGTCCCAGAGAAAATCAATCACACAGAGATCTCTATAAGTGATAAAGCTGATTGGCCCATTTGGTCAGGCTACTTATTAGTGCTTATAACTTATGTTACACCATTATCCTTATCTACGTTAGTCACACGGCTCAGTACCTTTTCCAGTGGGGCAGCTTACATCTTTCCTCTCTGGTGGTCTGGGCAGAACTGCGGAGGGAGCTTCCTGCTTGCCAGAATACTCCCAGTCTCTTTGCTCCACCTCTACTTCCTGTCTGGCTTTCCCGCCTATACTGCCTGCCTGGCCAATCAGCGTTTTATTAAAATATGATTGAAGAATACAGATAATTCTCCCGCACAATTTCCCTCTTTTTTTTTAAACAAAGGAAAATACCCATAGTCCATTTGTTGGGAATGTGGGCATAGTATTTCAGGCTACTTCCTGCTGGTTGGGGGTGCTGATAATCTTCTGGGGACCTAAAGAAAGTTTAGAGTTATATTCATGTTCTGATTGGAGTATTCTGTGAGTCTTGATCATCTCAGGCAGCATTTTGAATCTGTTCTGGATGTAGAACTCAGACATCTGGGCCATCTATTCTTGTCGGAGATTTTTCAGGTGGCCTCCCTTGGTCAAAGGTGATTTTTCTTAACTCTGAATAAATCCAGAGCCTCTCGTTTTCTGTGGAAACAAAAGCAGATTCTCTTCTCGAAAGTAACATACCTTTTGACTTCAATTTTGAAGCCAAGATATTTTAAAAATACCTATCTTGGATTAATTCTACAGCATTTATAAACAAAAGTCTCTTAGCAGCTGTTGTTCCTTCCTCAGCATTCAAACAATTCAAAGAGAGCCTAATAACACACAGTATCAAGATTCTCTGTGTATTTTCCATCTTTATGCAGCTTTATTTTAACCTCTATTTCTTTTATTTTTACTTTGACTTTTTGAGACAGGTTCTCTGTATATCTTTGTCCTGGAATAACTCTGTAGACCAGGCTGTCCTTGAACTCCCAGAGATCCTCCTGTCTCTGCCTCCCCAGTGCTGGGATTAAAGGTGTTTGCTACCACACCTTGAACTCACAGAGATCTGTCTGTCCCTGCCTCCCAGGCATTGGGATTAAAGGTGTGTACCTCCACACCCTGAAGTCACAGAGGTCAACTACAGAATACAGACAATTCTCCCACACCAGCACATTGCAAGGGAACTCCCAAAGTCAAAGGCAAAAGGACTCTCCAATGCACTAGGGAAAAGGCTGCCAGTGGATTTCATCAGAAACTTATAGATCAGAAGAGGAAAAGAATGTCTTCAAAAGAATGGGATAAATGGGATAAAAAGTAAAATCTGATAACCCCAAATCTTCTATCTAACAGTGATGCGGGAGAATTGTCTGTATTCTGTCAGTCATATTTTAATAAAACGCTGATTGGCCAGGCAGGCAGTATAGGCGGGAAAGCCAGACAGGAAGTAGGAGTGGAGCAAAGAGACTGGGAGTATTCTGGAAGCAGAGCTCCCTCAGCACTCCTGCGCAGATCACCGAAGAGGCAGCATGTAACTTGCCCAGCTGAGAAAGGTACGGAGCCATTATGGCTAACATAGATGAGAATAATGGGTTAATATACGTTATAAGAGTTAACAAGAAGCCTGACCTAATGGGCCAATCAGTTTATAACCTTATGGAGTCCTGTGTGTGATTTTTCCTTGGGACTTGCTGGCTTGTTGGGGTACTGGGCGGGACAGAAACCCCAACAAGCTGGCCCACACACTACATATGGCGCCCAGACGTGGATAACTGAATCCACAGAAAGCCTGAAAAAGCTTGGGAAAGAATAGAGTAAAGCATGTTTTGTTGGTAGCAGCAATTTCTCGGGTCTACTTTGCTTGCTAGAGGCAAGCAAGGCTCTCATCTAAGAGAGGCTTCCTGACTCAGCTTTAGCTGCAAAACCTTGCAGCTCATTAAAAAGGTCCTGCCACTAAACACTTAAATGGTGTTGATGAAAAGCTGAATGCATGCTTTTCAGGTTTTCAACCGTAACAGAAAAAAAAAAAACTGCACTGTTTTAAAATGCCAGCTTTCTGGACTGTCCTGCCAGGGCAATCTCTGACTCTTTCATGCAGGCAGTCCGACTGAGTGTGGTCTGTGAGCAGAATACTACAGCTTGCTTGCTAGCAAGGACCTTAAAAGCCATAGAGTTGTGGCAGTGAACACAGCTCTGGCTGGTACCCTCAGCCACAAGGCTGGAAAGCTAAAGAATGAGCTGGATCTAGCCGTCAAAGCCACGGCTTTAAAGGAGAGGATTAGTCAAAAAAGAGAGAGAGATACTGTAAAGAGAGGTTCAAAGACGAAAAAAACCTCTAAATGGTTTACTATGTGTTAAAAATATATACAGACTAAAAGGTTAAAGTCATTAAAAATAAAAAACAATGAAAAGGAGATGTAGGGTGTGGTAGTACACACCTTTAATCCCAATGCCTGGGAGGCAGAGGTACATTGACCTCTGGGACTTTAAGGGACAGAGGTAGTTGACCTCTGTGACTTCAAGGTGTGGTAGCACACACCTTTAATCCCAATGCCTGGGAGGCAGAGACAGATAGATCTCTGAGTTCAAGGTGTGGTAGCACACACCTTTAATCCTAGCACTGGGGAAGCAGAGACACGTGGATCTCTGTGAGTTCAAGGTGTGGTAGCAAACACCTTTGAGCCCAGTACTGGGGAGGCAGAGACAGAAGGATCTCTGTGAGTTCAAGGACAGCCTGGTCTACAGTGTTATTCCAGGACAAAGATATACAGAGAACCTGTCTCAAAAAGTAAAAGTAAAAATAAAAAAATAGAGGTTAAAATAAAGATGGAAAATAAACAGAGAATCTTGATACTGTATGCTATTATGCTCTCTTTGAATTGTTTGAATGCTGAGCAAGGAGCAACAGCTGCTAAAGGACTGTTGTTTATAAATACTGCTAAACTAACCCAAGATAGGTATTTTGAAAATACCTTGGCTTCAAAACTGAAACCAAAAGGTATGCTACTTTGGAGAAGAGATTCTGCTTTTGTTTCCACAGAAAACGAGAGGCTCTGGATTTATTCGGAGTTAAGAAAAATCACCTTTGACCAAGGGAGGCCACCTGAAAAATCTCCGATAGGAACAGATGGCTCAGATATCTGAGTTCTTCATCCAGAACAGGTTCAAGACTGCTGCCTGAGATGATCAAGACTCACAGGATATTTCAGTCAGGACTTGATGATAATTCTAAATTTTCTTTAGGTCCCCATAAGATTATCAGCGCCCCCAACCAGCAGGAAGTAGCCTGAAATACTACGCCCATATTCCCAACAAATGGACTATGGGTATTTTCCTTTGTTAAAAAAAAAAAAAAAGAGGGAAATGATGCGGGAGAATTGTCTGTATTCTGTCAGTCATATTTTAATAAAACGCTGATTGGCCAGGCAGGCAGTATAGGCGGGAAAGCCAGACAGGAAGTAGGAGTGGAGCAAAGAGACTGGGAGTATTCTGGAAGCAGAGCTCCCTCAGCACTCCTGCGCAGATCACCGAAGAGGCAGCATGTAACTTGCCCAGCTGAGAAAGGTACGGAGCCATTATGGCTAACATAGATGAGAATAATGGGTTAATATACGTTATAAGAGTTAACAAGAAGCCTGACCTAATGGGCCAATCAGTTTATAACCTTATGGAGTCCTGTGTGTGATTTTTCCTTGGGACTTGCTGGCTTGTTGGGGTACTGGGCGGGACAGAAACCCCAACAAGCTGGCCCACACACTACATAACAGAATGCTCCTTCAGAAAAGAATTCTGGAAAAGTGGCAAAAAAGGAGAATGCATCTCTCTCTCTCTCTCTCTCTCTCTCTCTCTCTCTCTCTCTCTCTCTCTCTCACACACACACACACACACACACACACACACACATACACACACACACACAAGCACACACACACTAAATAAAAAATAAGGAGACATTTATCACGTTAACAAAAATTCAAGGAGTTTATCCATATTGTATTTGTCTGAACACATACTCAGAGGAAATGAATCCTGCAGGTGACATGAACGATGTGTGAGCACCTTGAGAACTTAGGGGTGTGAAAGGCAAATTGGTAAAATCTAAGTACACAATCAAATTCATAACAGCTAACAACACAGTGGTTGTGTGTGAAAATACATTTCTAGTAAAGAGTTTTAAAAGTAGAACTTTAAGTTGACTGTAGCTATGATAACATATTAATGACTATATCATAAAGATGTCAGTTATAGCATTTTAAATGTAGGATGAGATTCAAAAGTGTACGAGTTTACTTGTGATCAAAGTAAAGTGGTTAGGGATAAAGAAGACTGTGAAAATTACAAGTGTTTACAGTGAGCCTCCTGTTAACCAAAGGAAAACCCCTGTAGGAGAGAACGGAAAGAACAAGTCAAGGCATTACACCAGAGAATGTCACCAAATCACAAAGGGAAGTGGCAAGGGAAGAGAAAGATGACTGGAAAACAACTCTGGAATGGCATCCATAGAACTATACCATCGATAACTATACATTAAATCAAAACAACTCTGGAATGGCATCCATAGATCTATACCATCAATAGCTATACATTAAATTAAAACAACCCTGGAATGGCATCCATAGATCCATACCATCAATAGCTATACATTAAGTTAAAACAACTCTGGGATGGCACCCATAGATCTGTACCATCAATAGCTATATGTTAAATGCAAATGGGTTAATCTCTTTAATTCAAAGATACAGGGTTAGATTTCAGACTTTTTAATAAAGAACCTTCAGCAATATTTTAATTTGGAGACTGACCTCGGTTTTAAGGACACACACACAGACTAAATGTGAAGGATGAACCAGAGCATTGCATGCAGCTGCAAGCTGAGAGTGGAGGCAGAAGTCCCTTTTTCACATAAAAAGGAGATTAAGTCAAAACCAAAACCAAAGAGAAGGCAATTACATAGTAAGTTCAATAGCAAATTCATCAAATGTGCACAACTGTTATAAGTATGCATGTCGATAGAAGCAAAACACCTGAGTATATAAAACAAATAGTCACAAAAATGGATGCAGAGAGAGGCAATGACATAGTGATGCAGGAGACTACAGTGCCGCAGGAGACTTAAATATTCTACCTTCAATGGCAAATGGTCTAGATTGAAGTTGATGAGGAAACACTGAATGAAAATACCGTTTTAAGACAGCTGTCACAGATATATACAAAGAGAGTCATCAGGAAGCATGTTCTCACTAAATACACACATAATAGTCTCCAAGATACATTGTGTGATAGGCCACAAAACATATCCTAACAAATTTAGAACTCTGAAATTGCATAAAGCATTCTTTTCAAATTTATGGTATCAAAAGAGAAATCAAATGGCAAGACAACTATGAAAATTTCCCAAATAAGGAATTTTAACAAGGGTTTCTTAGCAACCAATAGGTCAAAGAAAAAGTCAAAAGAGAAAGTTAAATTTTTATCCCTTTATTCATTCTATGTTTGTAAATGCAGGGGCTTGTGTGCCAGGGCTTGTGGGTGGAGGCCAAGAATCAAACTCTCCTGCCAACCTGTGAAATCCAGGAATCGAATTCAGTCGAACTTAGGACTCGGGTCATCAGGCCTTTACACCAATCGCCCTGAGCTACTTATTAAGCCATCTCACCAGCCCCAAAGGGAAAATTTAAAACGTCTTGAAGCAAGCAAATATGCAAATTTAGAATGTCAAAAATTAGGAAATATAGCAAAAATATTCTAAGGTGGAAGTTTCTAGCAATATACATCATCATTTAAAATGATAAAACTTACCAAGTATCATAAAGGAAACAACTCAAGAACTAAATATAGAAAAATAAGCAAAGTTAGCAGAAGAAGTAAAGAGTGATAACAACAGAAATGAATGTAACAGAGGAAAATAGGAAGGATTCAGTAAAATTAAAATAGACAAACCTTTAGCACCTTAAGAACGAAAGAGGAAACTTGGACTGGAGAGATGGCTCAGCCATTAAAGGTTAGGTTCACAATCCCCAAAAGAGAAAACTCTAACAAATAAAGCAAACCTGAAACAGGAATATTCCATCTGGTACCACAGACAAGTATGGCATCATAAAGATGCCGTAAATAATTATATATCAGCATATTAGCATAAAAGACACAGAAATTTTCTAACCATATTCAAATTATCAAAATACAGTGAGGGAGAAAGTGTGATCTGATGTGAGAGAATGCTCACCCTTTCACGACTCACACAATGCCTAATTAATTGCCACTGAAGCAGCGCTTAGACTTGTGACTGCTGAAATGTCTTAATAAATAGCTCCATACCATCATCAGGAAAGAGGCCTTGCATCTTTCTTGGTTTCCAAGTGGCTTTATGCACCAGAACCATGACCAGATGCTGGCCAGGCGTCACTGGACTTTCTGGCACCCAGAACCATGAACCAATAAATTTATGGTTATCATATATTAGCTAATATATGGTATGTTGTCAAAACAGATTATAATGGTCTCAGAAGTAGAAAAGTCTGAAGGTTTTAACAGCAAATAATAACTAAAATTAGTTATTAAAAAGTTTATTCAATAAAAAAGACTGGATGCTTTTGTTGATGAACTGTAAGAATATGTTTAAAGAATCACTCTATAATCTTCTCAAACTCTTCCAACAAGAGAAAACATTTATTTCACAAGGACAGCATTATCATGATATAAAACCCAGGCTATAGAACTTCAACAACAGCCAATATTCCTGATGATAAATAAATATTAAAATACTCAATAATGCACAACAAATAATATTAGGCATCACAGTAAAACATGCAGCATGATTAATTGGGATTTATCATCATGGCACAAGGATAACTTAATAACATAAATCAATATGTATAAAAACTACATTAATGAAATGTAAGGTAAACATCTTAATGGAATCACTTAATTATTTTTTGATCAATTTTTGTTTTTATGATAAAAATTTTTATATAATTATAATAAAAGACATAAGTAAGAGCAAAATAATGACTATACAGGACAAACCTACAGTTAATGTCACTCTCAGAGAAATGGGTGAGAAAGTTGAGAACCTTTCCTCCAGGATGTAAAGGAGGGAGTCCTGCATATGTGAGGGGCTTGTGTTTAACATAGTTCTGGAGGTAATAGCCCCAGCAATCAAGCAAGAAAAATGGGATAAAAGTCAAATTGGAAAGGAAGAAATAAAGTTGTTTCTATTACAGATAGCATGGTATTTTATACAGAAGTGCTTATCACCCCTAAAGCTATCAAAAATATATCAATATAGTTGCAGGATACAAAATCAACATGTGAATATCAGATTCAATTATATACACTATGAAAAATTCTATTTGATAATATGTTAGGAAAATAAGTACATCTACAATAGCATAAAAACTAAAACATTAGTTGAGCCAGTGAGATAAGTTATACACACAATGAAAGATATAAAACATTGTCAATGCAACCAAATAAGTTCCAAGTGGAAAAATGTTCTGTACTCATAGATTGGAAGAATTTGTTTTGTCAAAACGTCCCAAGTAACACACAAGTTCATATCTTATGAAATCTCAATAGACCTGAAGAGTCAAGCAATCTTAAGCAGTATGAACAGAATGGAAGACATCAAGTTTGGTGACCTTCATCAACAATCAAAAGAAAAAGGAAATGATGTATGCACAGATACAGACCAATGGAAAAGAACAGAGCAGCCAGACACAAAGTCATCGGTATGTGGATACCTAATATTTGACAAAGGTGCCAAGAACACACAATAAAGGACAGTTTCTTCAATGAATTATACTGCATGGACAAACATGGAAAGCTGCGTGTGAAAATGGGAACTATCACGTCATTTTGAATAAACACGAAAATAAAGACAAGTGCATTTGCCACCCAAAAGTAAGATGAGAAGCCATACAATCTCCTAATGACGCTCAGAGGTTGTAGGCCTCTGTATCCTGCAACACTTAGTTTTGTGTGATCTGTCTCTGTTCCCTTTTACTCATGTGACTTCTGGCTGCCCAGTGAACACAGTTCTTGCCTCTGAAAGTATTACAGTTTATTGAGATTGAGTGATACTGTTATCAAAAACATAAGAAAAGATTTATAAACTTTCCATGCAGTGAACATTCCACAATTATGACTCTGTGTGTGTGTGTGTGTGTGTGTGTGTGCCACTGTGTATGTGTATGCATGTATTTGTGTACATGTGTTTATACTTGCAGGGAGGCTTTCTATTTTATTTTGTTTAAACTTCACCAGAAAAGAAGGCATTTTCAAATCCACACATTGATTAGGAAACATCAGGATCAACTCTACCTATTGCACTCTTTCTGAGCCAATGACCGAAAACATCCCCGGGAAGAGCTGAACTATACTTTCTGAATGGAGGAATTGCCTGTGACACCAGTAAGTCAGTCTGAGTCGACAACCTCTTGCAAAAGATCTTCAGCAACAGTATGAGGACAAGCGATGTGGTGAGCTCCTCAGGTCTGCACTGAGGGACGGAGTGTGCCTCACTGTAGAGTGCTTGAACAGTATTCATACAAAAGGTTCTGGATGCTACTTCCCAGCACCACAAAACAAAATCTATTTAGAACCATAGTCATACTTCTGACACACAGTTCTTTATTTCAGGTGGGGGGCATGGCTCTTGTCAACAATAGGATGAAAAATAGAAGCCAGACCTCTGGATCTGCAAGGCGAAAGGAATAAAAACGCTTGTAAACCAAGACTCACCTTCATCCAATGTGGATACCTTTAAGGTGAGCTCTCAGATTTGTCTTTTTTTAGTTTAATTTTTTATTGGCTTTTGATTAAATGAGAATAGACATGTTTACTGAAATTCTGTTTTTAAAGTAATTTAAGTAATTTTTAAAAAATTATGTTTTGTAAAAAGATGAGTTGAAAAACTTACACTATCATTTTTAAGCCAAATGACAAATCCAGCCATATACATAAGCAACTTAAGAAAAAATTAAAATTTAAAAAGCCTATAAAATAATCTGATATTTGAAAATCTAAACTCACGTGGAAATGATAAAAATCATGGCATCTCATGCTCTCTTCAAGTTGATCTTTTTCTCTTTCAGATGTAGATGAAAGATCTCTTTCAGAATTCAGATGTAGCTTACCTAAACAAATGAGCTAAGCAAACAGCTTTATTTAATCATAAACATACAGATATTTATTTAATTTTAAATACATAAATTTTAAACTACCTTTCCCCAAGTGTGAGTTGTAAATTAGAAGCTAGGAACTCTTACAAGTGTTACAAAGACCATGAGTAATTAATACAACAATTCTAATGTATTGCTGGGGACCAAGTATTTTTTTTCAAGGTCCGTGTCACCTGTTAAAATAAGGTAACTTGATACTTCCTGCAAACAACTGCCCAGTGTAAGCAAGTTCATCTGTGGGAAGAAGTTGTATTTAATCTTGATTTGGTTCTTGGTTATCCAAAAATATCTTGTAAGTCTAATTATTACTCATTTACTTTTTAAATAGAATGCATTTTTTTTGCTGGTGGGAAAAAATGAAATAAAAAGGAACAAGAATAATAAAGAACCCAGTTATTTCCTCCTAGCTTTCTAGTCCAAGAGCTTTTTCTGAGGAAGACTTTGGACATAAAACTCACTGAATCCATTAGATAATAAAGAGAAAGCTTATCAAATAATTGGCTTAGCAAACTGCTCAATATAACTTCAATAAATTGTTTCTTGCTTAATTATTTTTATAGTCAATAAGTCAGTGAAAACCATAGAGGAACTGAAAATAATCCTTGGTTTTGTTTTTGCTCTCTTTTTCTCAATTTATATTAATTAATTTGTCTATATTTTTACTTAGGGGCTTAATCATTGACCTGTTTTCTGATAATTTCTCACATGATCAAATTCATTCCCAAAAGTGATATATGTGTTTATAAAATATAAATTAAAGAATCAATAAAGGTATCTTTTATTTCTAAGATAGTCCCTTCTTTCTGTATCTGTAAGGAAGAAAGAGAGATGCTAAATCTTTCTCTGAACTCTGAAAGTCTTCCAGCTGTGTCTTGAAAGGAGGCTTTGGTTTTCGACTCTCTTCCCTGCCTTATGGATAAGAGCGCGGCTACTTTCATAAACATGGGCCAGCTGTTCAGCTTCTAATACCAGGCAGCAGCTACCACTTCTCACTAGGGAAGTTCATCTTGATTGTATCTTCTTCTCCCACCTATGCTAGAAAACTCATTACAAATCTTTGATTTATAACTGTGTCCTTACCAGAGACGTTCACCCAGGTATGGAGCTGTTGGTTCAAGTCTAGAAGTCCTGGAAGTCCCAGTTCCCTCTCTTTACTCACTAACTGAATTTAGAGCAACCTTGGCATCCGGAGCGAGTTCTGTCAAAGCAGGAGGACTGTTGAGGGGCGGGGCCTACTGGGCACACGAGGAAACAAGAGGAAGCAAGCCTAACCATGCAGATATTCTGTGCAATTCCAGTCACACAGAGCACAAAGGGAGAAAAAGATTGTTCGGTTCTTTATTGTTTTTCCCATTATGCAAGTGTCTGTAAAAGCAGCAGTGTGGGGCGACAAAACTCAAAACAATTCTATCTCTAAGAAGTTTTGCAGCCCAGAGAGCACAAAGGCTTACACTGAACTGTGTTTCATTTCTTTGGTAAAGACTTTCCATCAACTCTTTTTTTTTTCTATCACCAAACAGAGAAGAATAGAAAGAATTGAATATATCAAAGTACAGATACATTTTCAAAAAAAGATAAAACAGACTTATTTTGCCATTAAGTGCTTGTCTTCATGATAGTCTCAAAATATTTTTGTGTGAAACGGATCATGAGGAGCGTACCATTATTAAAAACCAAGAGATAAAAATCAGAATGTATTATAGATGCCTGTATTTGCAGGACAGACGGACACTGAAGTAACATATTATCACAGCGATGTCTCATTCCTAAGTGCCACAGACAGGGGTTGTTTCCGGATCGAAGGAACGAGATACTGAGAGAAGCAAATGAAAAAAATGTTCCCCATGGAAACCCAAGTATTTAATGATAAATTCCTGGGTAAACATTTTCTTAGCCATTGTTCTCTCAGACTGCTCTTAATTGCTTTTCAATGCAATGCAAAATGATGTTTCAAAACTAATGTCTTTAGTGGTGTGGGGGTTGTATGAAGTCCAATGTGACTCAAAGTCCACTGTGTATTTTCTCTGCTAAGTCAGTTCCCTGGGATCTTTGAACTGGGAGCTTCAACAAAGGAAAACATAAACATTAGAAGTTTTTCTGCAAAGTATGATTAAAGTGTCTACAGAATGTGATGTGTAAGCATCCTGGGGTGTTTGGAAATGAGATCTTGAGCACTCTTTTTTAATATCGTTAGAGTGAATTGACAGTAGTATTTGTATATTTGGTTAAAGACACAGTGTAAATAAAGTTTTCGCACACAGAGATTTCTTATTACTAATTTGGCTTTTCCTCAAACTTCAGAATTGCGCCTTCTAGTAATTATGGGCTTGCAGGGACTATCTGCCCTTCAGAAGGAGGGAGTTCGACTATCAAGAATAATTTAAAACTTTGGCAATGTAAGATTACTGAGGGTTTATGTCCATGTAAAATTTCCCTATGTATAGAGCACCTTGGCAGCCATGTATCATTGGTTCTCTCGACAGCCCCAGCTGGTAAAGAAGTGTGCTGCTGTTTTTTTCCCATTTCCCAGATGGAAGCGCCCAAGGCTCCACAGGCTTGCATGCCTTGCCTTTGAACAATGTGCTGCTTAAACTGTGAGACCTGAACTCTGTTTTGTCTAATCCCATGGTCTCTCTTTCCTACATCATCTGCCAAAGCAGCTAAGCACAGGAGACGGAGGGTGACCAGCTCTTTCCAACATTAGAAATTAAACAACACACTAGTTTTTGCATTCTAATTAAAATTGTTTTGAATGAAGAAACAAAGTTCTGGATTATTTACATGCAGGACATTTTTCTCCCTCAGTTTGGGGAGCTGTAGGGAAGTGGCTTTGGGGCTGACAAGAAGGAGGGCGGTATGTAAACACCTCAGTGAAATCTTTGAGTGTCTTACTTGTCATTTTTTGGGGGAGGGCTGACTAATTAATATGATTTTAAATAGACATGGAAAGATTTCTTTGAGGGGAAAAAAAATGAAAAGAACCTAAAATTGAATGGAATTTACAAGCTCATTTGAAGAAAAGTCTCCACTGTTTTTTCCTTACAAATGTAATACCTCCCCAGATGGCAGTCTTTGTAGTTTGTGGCCCTGATTCAAAAGGCATATATTAACTGCTACTCTCTGGCTGCATCAAGCATTTACAGGCCTCCCCACAGAATGGGTTCAGTAGTAATTAAAATAACACCCTTCCTCCGGGTGAGGTTACACTCAAAGAGTCCCGGGATGTTTTTCTTTCCTTCCTTTGGGTAAATCCTCCCCTCAAGTCCAAATATGAAAAAGAATGGGAATGGGGTTGGGAAAAAAAGAAGTTGGAGGTGGGGGGGGCATTAGGTAGGAGGAGAGGCGCACAAAATAATATCGCCGTGGTGGCTTCCATAAACTATGGTCAGATGTTAGTATTTCCTTCATTCTCTTTCAGACACTGATAGACACATAGGTTTAAAAAAAAAACAAAAAAGGGGGTGGATATCACTCACTCACTGTAGCGGCAGGAAATCAAAGAAAGAAAACAAACGGTTGGAACGGTGGGCCTTTAAGGGGCTGGGCAGACAGTTTCGCTCTGTGTGTATTTGTGTGCTGGTAAATGGTGAAGGGGAGGTAGAGGGATGGAGGCTTATGGGATTCGTGGGACTCCCACAGCTACCAGGCCAGCTGTCCAAACACAGCAAGCTTTGTTGAGGTACGGTGGGCAACAAGCTGAGGCCGCTGAGCTATCTGACCTATGAATCCCTCCCGAAAGCTGCACTTGAAGGAAAGCCAGGAGTTCTGTGTAAACGTCTCCTCCGGCCAGGAGCTGCTTGCTGGTCACTTCTGCAGGTCTCCCTGTCTCTCAGTGCCCGCTCCCCTGGCTATATTTGAAGTAGAGCAGCTTCACGTGTAGAAGACAACCTTAAATTGTTTTCCCCCTCCGAGGCCAAACAAAAAAGAAACAAAAGACTCAAAAGCTCCGCCTCCCTGACTTGTATTTTGTAGCAAATGTTCCACAATTGGGAACAATCTCTTGAGGCAGAGCTCTGGAGTTTAAAAGATTCCATTTTAAATTCAGTAAGTGCATCACAGCTTAAAGTGCCTTGACCTTAAATACACACTTCTGTAAACAGCGTGGAGCCTGTGGATCTGAACCCTGGGCCCCTTGTATCCTTGCTTCCTTTGTCCCTTTGCCACGTTGCCTTTTGAAACTCACAATAGCCGCATGGCGTAGAACATCATGACTGCAAGCAGCCCACGGACCTAAATTGCTAACTCCAAGGAAAAACTTGCAAAGGTTTCGTTCTCTTTTCTAAACATTTCTGAACTCCAAGTGACCTCCTTTTATGAAGTCTCCAATTGGCATCCAACACCTTAAGCATCATGCAGTCACTAAACCATATACAGAGCATTAAAAAGTGGGAGAAAGCTACGCTAGAAAGAAAAAATGAAAAGTGAAACAGATTAAATTTAAGTAGAAAATAGTTTCTGTAAACACCAAGAAATCTAGCAGTGACTCAATGTTTAAAATGCTTAGAAACTCCTTTGGACTTCCAAAAACCCTGGAGGGAAAACGAAAAGTACAACCCACACTGCAAACAGAAGGCATGCACCGCCAGGGCTGCTTGCCTATGCACAGTTTGCTCTGAGAACTTGGAGCTACATACTTTCAGTAGCATTCAAGCATATATCTCTAGATGCACAGAGATATTAATCCCAAGTTGTATTTCTTTTCCTGAGATAACATTCTGGGGTAGTCTGAAATTTTTATCGAACCTTTCCAGTGCACTTAGCTCTAGACTGTCCCTGGACCGGAAAGAGGTGAATCACCACCTTTGCCATCTTACCGGAACCTGCACTTGCAGACGGCACGACGCATGAGCGCAGCATGTAAAACACAGCGCACGTGAAAGCGAGACACAGAACTGCAGAGGCAGCAGGAAAGACTCACAGACAGGGAAGTCAATAAAATAGGCCAGAACATCATGGTCTTTTTACGATATATCCCATGATAACTGTGAATAACTCCCATCCCATTAAAATAAGGATAAAATGAGCAGAGGGTGGCTTGTGGAGAAAGAGCCGAAGCCACGTGAGACATTCCATAGTGAAGAGCAATTGGCTCAGCACAGCCAGCTTAAGAAGGGTCACAGAATCCTGATTCCTGGCTCCCATGCAGAAGGCAAGATCTGCTCATTTAGAGAACATTTAGATGACATGAAATAGCAAACGCACTTGCAGAGTATTCAGCTTCATACCTCTTGCTGTGGCCTTTTTTAAAGAGTAAGATAGGTTTTAGATGGCTTCGAAGAATCCAGAACAGTCTGGCAAGACCAATTTCATTCGGCCTTCACTGCTATGACAGAATTGCTGAGATAAGCAAGCCTTGAAGGAGGAAGGCTTCACTTGGGGGTCACACTTTTGAAGGTTGCAAGCCATGGTCATTTGGCCACCCTGCTTTTGAACTTGTGCCTAGGGAGCACTCATGCATGGTACAACTTGAGGTGGAGCAAGATTCCCAAAGCCAGAAGGTAAACAGAGAGATGGGGGAGGGGAAGAGATAACAGTCTTCTGTCTCTTTTTTGTTTGTTTGTTTCTATAAACTACAGGAGATTAAAGCAGTCGAATGGCCGCTACCAATGGGCAAATTCAGAAAAATCATCATGGCACAAAGGCCCTGGGGCAAAGGTTTAGTGGATATGGCAGACATCCTGAATTTACATAGAAACAAAATCATGTGTAGCCTCTGGGATGAGTCTTTAACTTATTTAGCTGTCAGATAGAATAGTTCATCTTACTTAAACCCCTTGGAATATTTACATATAAAAAAAGATTAAAAAGAAATGTTCCACCTTTCAAGTAAAGCTAAAATAAGAATATAAAAACTAAGCATATATGTTCTTAGCCTTTATTCATTTTCTGAGCCATATATATGTGCAAGGTTGTGAGCACCAAAGCATGCCAACACCTTTACCTGCTGGGCTGGTCCTTTACCTGCTGGGCTAACCCTTTACCTGCTGGGCTAACCCTTACCTGCTGGCTGTCCTCTGGCTCACTGATTTTTTTTTTTTTAACGGAAAAATGGATACATAGAGTTTTAGGACACTCAGTTGCTTTACTGAGTCCTGATATTCCCCAGCTGTTTGCTTTGCTCTATTCCTATTGAAAACAGAAAAGCGATTGTTTAGCTGATCTGTGTGAGGATATTCTAAGACAATGAACCACATTGCCATGAGCACACCTTCCAAAACATCACTTAACTGCAATAATAGAAAATTGTGGAGAAAATTAAAATTTATTAAATTACTCAATGTCAAATGTAATACTTTTAAATTTTCATTATATTTATATAAACCACAATTGTTAAATACCAAATAAAAACTATTACAAATATTTCAAAGTTTTCTGCATTTAATTTATCACTGTAATTCTTGCCAAACAGATACAACAAAGTATACTGCAATTTCAGTGGACTAGGCTCAATAACTTTACTATGTTTCTCGTCTGTGCTGTTAGACATGGACAGATTATTCACGGCACTGTGAGACACTGCTCTCCTTTGAGGGCCATGCTGTCGTCCAGATATTTGTGTGTTGTTGCAGACTGCATGGTAATGTTTGACGGTCATGACCGACTAGACATTCCACACTACATTTCCTTAATGATTCAATCATATTAGCTGTGTGAAGAAATGGATTCTGTGGCTTTGACTGTACCCTTCCTTTGCAAGTTCCTACCTCTTCCTACCCCTGGTCCTTTTCTCTCCCCGCGATTTTAGTCCTTTTTCTTTAGTTTTCACAAGCGAGAGACATCATACAACACTTTTCTTTCTGATCTGGAAAATCTCATTTAACAGGATGTCTTCCACTTCTGTTCATTTTCCTGTAAATCACATTGTTTTCAACCAATCTACTCAGAAGTAGGCTAGCTGCATCTGGGCAGGGTTGTTTTTTTGAAACTTCATATAGTTTTCTATAGCAGTTTCATTAACATCTACCCACATCCTCTCCTGGTGTGGACGAATTGTCTGTATTCTGTCAATCATGTTTTAAATAAACACCGATTGGCCAGGCAGGAAATATAGGCGGGAAAACCAGACAGGAAGTAGAAATGATGCAATGAGAACAGGAGAATTCTGAGAAGGAGGAAGTTGATTCTTCCCACTCCTGCCCAGATCACCAAAGCAGCAGGATGTGATCTGCCCCACTGAAAAGGGTACTGAGCCTCATGGCTAACATAGATCAGAATAATGGGTTAATATAAGCTACAAGAGCTAATAAGTAGCCTGACCTAATGGGCCAATCAGCTTTATAACTTATAGAGATCTCTGTGTGATTTTCTTTGGGTCTAAACAGCTGTGGGGTATCGGGCGGGACAGAAACTTCAACTAGCCAGCCTTCATGTTACAGCAGGCCCCTTCATGTTACACTCTTCTGCAGTTATTGCCATGAGGACTATTTCATTGTTTTTATTTTATAAAGCCATTTTGACGAGGATGCAGCGAAAGCTGCATTGTCCGGGTGACTGGTGGAATTAGACGTTTCTTCTATATTCATTGACCATTTGTATTTCTTCTTCTGAAAGTGTCCATTTTCACACTGTATTAACCACAGCACTGTCCACAGTAGCAAAGTCATGGAACCAAGCTACACGTACGCCAACACAGAAATGTGTGACATGCCTGTCCCTGTGTTGTGGGTAATGTGACACGTATGCAGAGTGGAACGACTTTCAGCTTTCAAAAAAGTTCTGGTTGGCAGGGAGTGGAGACAGCCTTGTCCTGTGCAGGTGAAGTCTGTCTGGGGAAGGTAATCGTCACACACATTCACTTGCAGTTCCTTGATGGACACACGGAAGCATGAATATATGATAAGAACATAAAAATGAAACTGTCTAAGAGAACCAAGGGGGCGGATTGCTGTGGGAACTCCTACAGCCAATAGCCTTTATGATACCAGCCTACTTGGGCGTGGCCTGTTATAATACAAAAGCAGAGGTGAAGAGCTTGCTCTCTCTGCTGCTGGTTTCAGTTCATCATGCAGAGGACTGTGATCTGTGCGTCTACCCCTGAATAAAGATTCCCTTATTGCACTCAATTCTGAGCTAGTGTGGTGTGAAAGAATTGCTCCCTTGGCTGCCGTGGCATCCTTTTCCAAGTCTTCCATTGTCACATCAGCAAAGGGATAAAAATAAAACAGGCTGACCGGAGGAGGACTCCAGAAGGACAAACGCAGACTATGGCTGCATCTTTGCTAGCCTGGCAAATTGCCACACCAACGGGAAGTGAAGAAACCTGCTTCCCATAGCTAGAAATGCTCCAGGGATATGGGCCATAGTTAATGTTTTGAATTTATTGACAATAGTCACTGAAGAACATCAGATCCTTTCTTCTCAAACTACAATTTAACAAAACATTTGTACTACATTGGTACATGTGTTGCATATTAGTGTACATAAGTTTACCTGCACATATAACATATACATGCAACACACAGAAATTATACTAATTGGTGCACTGTACATACATATACTATACATGTACACACGTACACCATACTTATACCACACACAGAGAAATGATACTAAATGGCTGGGAGGCATCTCAGGTAGATCTTCCAAGGATGTTTAGGGCTATAGGTTCAATCCCAACTTTGCAAACACACACACACACACACACACACGAAGACTCACTGAAACACAGATATACATACAAATACAGACACATGTACACACAGAAAAACGCAGGAATACACAGAAATGTATGTACACAAAAACGTATACAAAAATGAATGCAAGAATACACACAGACACACACAGGCATACACACACACAGACGTATACACAGGAACAGACACATATTTACACACATGGATAGGCACACAGAGACACACACAGGCATACGCACACACACACAGACGTATACACAGGAATAGACACATATTTACACACATGGATAGGCACACACAGACACACACAGGCATACACACACACACAGAGACGTATACACAGGAACAGACACATATTTACACACATGGATAGGCACACACAGAGACACACACAGATAGACATAGACACAGAGATTCATACATATACATACAGACACACATGCAAACAGATCTGTGGAAGCCCATGTTTCATAAATGATGGTATTTTTCCTTGGGGAATCTTAGCTGTTCCTTGCCATTCACACTGAGGTTCTTTTTGAGTCCGCTCATCCCGTTTAGCTCATTGGCTCCTTCCAGTTTGTTGTTCCATGCGGTCCAGGCTCCAGGAGTTGCTTAAACAAAAAGAGGACACATCTATCTGATGTGTGTAGGCTTTGTGACTGACCCATAAAAGGCACTGAAAATAGAATAAAAATAGATGTGCTTGCATTCTGCATTCCTCTCCTCTTATTTGTATTTAGGAAAGCAACTATGCCTGTTTTGGTCCCTTGGCAAATCCTGTTATTTGCACACTCACTCCCATCTTCTTCCTTTTTGTGGGAGTATTTAAAGTCATCCCAGAGAGTAATTCTTCTGTGCTTTAATGAAGGGCTACCTGTAGCTACAAATATTCTCCCTTCTGCTGGTTCCCTGGACCAGTTTCTCTCCACCCACCTGGTCCTGCTTACTAGCTCCTACAGCCATTTATGAAATAATCATTCTGAAGCTTAATATTAATTACATACTCTTTGTCCTATTAGCTCAGACTTCTTATTAACTAACTCTTACATCTTAAAGTAACCCATTTCTACTATTTTATATTTTACCATGAGGCTCATGACTTGTTACCTCTTGCTTCTTGGGTGGCTGGCTACATGGCATCTCCCTAACTCTGTCTTCTTTCTCCCTGCATTCAGACTAGTTTTCCCACCTAGCTCTATTCTGCCCCGCAAAGTAACTTCTTTATTAACCAATAGTAATAAAACATACTCATAGCATACAGAGGGAGAATCCTATATCAGTTACCCTTTCCTGAAGGGTGAATACAAGTCCGTCTTTCTAAGAGGTCTTGGTTATTCCTGTCCCCTTCAAAGTAAATTGACTAGAATTGTGCAAGAAATGTAAACCAGATCAGTGAGACATAAAAATGCAGATTTCCAAGATAGGTTCTCATGTCTGGAGAAAAATTAGAATTTTCTCTTAACTTGGATGCTATCTAGCAGCAGGTTGGGGCCAGTTTATACTCCCTGTGAACTGAGCAAGGCCTCCCTTCTCCATGTTCAGAGATATTTTGTTGGAGCATGAAATCAGCCAAGCAAGAGGAGATTACACTATGGAAATTGAAAAATACTGTGGATTTCGGTGGTTTGGGGTTTGTTTTAAAAGAAAAACCAGTAATTAAACATTTCCCAGAGAACATTGATGAGAGTTCTTTCTGAGGGAGATAGTTGGCTATGAACAGTCTTGCCACTGGACGGAGATAGCAGGGACACCCTGGGGCAGTGAGGAGCTGGGAAGTAGGAGTGTGGTTGCGACATTCGAGCCTTAACTCCTTAACAGTGGAATCCTGAGACACCTCACTCTGAGTGTCTTATGCTAATGACAGGGCCTCATTGAGACGTCATGTCTAAGTAACTTCATGGTCTGTGAAAACAGAAATAGGATGGACTCGTTGTTGTCAATAAAAGAAGTTTCAAAATTATATACCGCCTTTTTGACCAGAGGCAGGAAGAAGGAGAACACTTATTGAAAGTGCTTTCATTTTATTTGAAGCGTCAGCTTTCAGTGGGGGAGGTCGTCAGTGACGACAACTGTAAGAGTGTTCTTTCTGAAGTTAAACACACGATCGCCATATTCTCACTATTACAGGATTAGATACACATGTAATGTCTGCAGACAAGATGTCCTGGGGAAATTAAAGAGTTATAGCTGTAGTATCTGGGTGAATACAGTTGACCACTGAAATAACACTATAACAACCCTCACCACCATTACACAGGAAGTACAAGAATACCAGCCGACCCAGTCCAGGCAATGCTAGAATTTCCCTGGAGCTGGGACTCTGCCCTGAGTAGGATATGCCCTCTATTCCATTGGACATCAGGGTGATACCAGTGTGCAGTGAGTGGCTCTGGTCTCACCTGCAGCCAGTCACCATGAGGTACCACACTGCTGAGACCACAGCCGAGTAGCCACGTCCCAAGTGCAGGTGCGATCAGCTGGCCAGGGCTGTCAGGAACCCCATCAATGGATTCCAGCCAGCTGCAATGCCTTTCACCTCTCAGATGTCACTTCCTCTACTGCTCCAAACACTGTTCCAAATGGCAGGAGTTTGTATGCATAATGAAATAAGTTTGGGGAAAGGGAGACTGCGGGAGAGCAGAAGGGCATCTGTGGGAAAGATCTGGAAGGAAGAAGCTGGTGTGGGGTCTCAAATAGCTGTTTTACTGGCGATATCTCTTTCTCTCAAGGACCAGCTTTGCAATGAATGCATCTTTCTTGTCCCTGTCAAACTCACTCCTCCTTCATGAAAGTAGAGCCCTGTTGTCCTTTGAATAACTTCTCGGAAAATAGTATTCTCAATTTATTATCACTCTGAATCTCAATTTTCTCTTTATTCTGATCACTTCTTAGTCTTAACTAAGGTCCCCCCAGTCTCATAGACACCCTGCTTTACAGCCCTGCCCTTCATGACAGACATGTGAGTAAATTGCTCAAATTTTGAGCTCTTTAAACATTTAGTGGAAGAATAACCATAAGCATACAGGAAACACTATTTAAGAAACTACACACAGAGCATTTTGCTTTTGGATTTAAGAATGAGAATTGCATAAGCTAACATATGACATTTTTAATGGTTCTCAAACCACTGTATGCAGGATTTCCCGCAGACCTTTAGAAGTCCTGTGTACCCTAGTCTGATCAGTGTGTGGGCTCCAAGCACTCATTATGAGAAGACGGGAGTAATCAATTAGTATGAACAGTGATATTAAACTTGACCTTAGCTTACAAGAAAGATGACTGTCACTTTACTAATATGTAATGCTTTATAGATGTCATATATATTTGATTATGTTTCATAAAAATAATCTCTTAAAAGAAAAAAGTTAAGGTAATTATTAAATGTTGAAGTATGCAGTGGAACAGGATTTATCCCTACTGCTTGTACTGACTTTTTGGGAACCCATTCTCTTTGGATGGATACTTTGCTCAGCCTAGGTATAGTAGGGAGGGTCTTGGACTTTCCCCAAAGCAAAGTGCCTTACCTCCTCTGACAAGTGGATGGGGCTTGGGAGGGGAAGGTGGAGGGAATAGGAGGAGGGAAGGGATTGGTATGGAAAGTGACAGATAGGTTTTTTAAAATAAATTAAAATAAAAAAGTTGAAGTATGTTGAAGATTAATATGACCAACTCGATGAAAATGAAGATGAACACAGAAATTAGAGACTCAGAAAACAAATGCAAACATAAAAGAAAATGTTTATTAGAATCCAACCTGGGGCTTTCAATTGGTAATATAGGCCTGGGGATCTGAGTTCAATTCCAGGAACCAATGTAAAGACGGAATGATAGAACAAACTCCATGGAGTTATCCTCTGACCTGCGTATGTATTCATGGTGCATCCACATACACAACCTGTATGTCCACATACCCAACAATTATGGGAGAATTTTTAGCTAAAAATAACAAATCTGCTTCTTTGAAAATACTATTTTAAAAGCCAAATAATAACTTTTCAGCAGAGTTATATCAGCTTTCTGTACACATGAAAATGCTCTCAAAATCAACACATTTTGTTAACAAGTGAACTTGAATAGTTAGCTATGTCAGTGAGCTTTTTTAAAGAACTTAACTTACAAAGCATGTAAGGAGTATTGACCTCATGCCTATATCTTAGAGTCTATGGACTGTGCTCAGCTAATAAATATTAAGTTTTCTTAGGATGCTCGTTGTTCTTAAAGATGTTGTAAAAAAGAATAAAGTATCTAGGTGCTACACAGAAAAATAATAAAATGGTTAGGTATATCTTGACATACCACAACATATGGAGGCTCAAGGAATGATGAAGACATAACAAGATTAATCATTCCAGAAACTAAAATTTGAAGAGCAAAATTGACATGTGAATTGAAGAAGAATCTCCAAATTACCTAAATCAATGGAAAACATTAAATCAAGAAAGTATGGAACAAATGGAAAAAATGATTCCATAAAAAAAAACCCAACAGAAAGACACCATAATGTTTGGAAGAGGCCAGGAAAACTAGATACCAAGTCTTAGAGTCAGAGATGTTTTGAGAGAAATTAGAGTTTTACTTGTAAAATTATTTAGACACAAGTTAAAATAATTTGAGTCAAACAACAATGCAGCAATTTCAGTGGCTAAAACTGGAAGACTGCAGGAGACTCTAGTATTTGTATATGCAGATATAAGCACGATTGTATATGCAAGGAAAATATCATATTTAAGGGTTATTATTGATATGCTTCTATCTACTAGGGAGTGTTCAAATAATTCAATATATTTGTATAAAAACACTGTTCCAATCAAGATTAAGTGACTACAGTATATTAATCATTCCATAGATAACCAAATATTTATGTCTCTTATGTATAAACAATCAATAGACATTATTATCATTGTTGTGAACTTGATCATTGTGAGTTTTGCACGTGTTGATTGTTCCTCTTCTGAAACTCTGGGTGCATCTGGGCACATCAGAAAATCTACTCAGAAATCACTTTGTATGTGGCATGGTGTGAGTGTGGGTGCCTTTTGAACTCTGGTTTTTCAAATATCATTTAAAATACTAATAAGAGAGTTATTCAGAGGTCAGATATTCAGTAAAGCTTCTTATAATATCTCAAGCATGATAATATAGTCTCCTGCTATGTTGTGTGTGTGTGTGTGTGTGTGTGTGTGTGTGTGTGTGTGTAATACTTTGAAAGAAAAAGGCCCACAAAGGGAGTGGCACTATTGGGAGGTGTGGTCTTACTAGAGGAAGTGCATCACTGTGAAGATGGGCTTTAAGGTTTCATATATGCTCAAGCCATGCCCAGTGAGACAGTTCAGTTCCTGTTGCCTGCATATAACATGTAGCAGCTTCTTCCCCAGCGCCACGTCTGCCTGCAAGCTGCCATGCTCCCTGCTGTGATGACAGTGGACTAAACCTCTGAAACTGTAAGCTGCTGGCTCAATTAAATGTTTTCATTTATAAAAGTTGCTGTGGTAATGGTGTCTCTTCACAGCAATAGAAACCCAAACTAAAACAGTGTGTGTGTGTGTGTGTGTGTGTGTGTGTGTGTGAGAGAGAGAGAGAGAGAGAGAGAGAGAGAGAGAGAGAGAGAGAGAGATAACGTATATGGACAGAAAAATTAGATGATAGATAGATAGATAGGATGATAGATAGATAGATAGATAGATAGATAGATAGATAGATAGATAGATAAAAGGATGAAAGATAGACTGATAATTCCCTTATGCAGTGATGCCTTAATTGATTCTTTTTTTTTTTTTTAAGTGATAGGATCTCACTAGGTTTTCCTGGCTGGCCTGAACTCATTCAGGCTGACTTCAAACACACAAAGAGCCACCAGACTCTGTCTCTCTGATGCTGTGGTTAGAGGAATATGCCACCGTGCCTGACCTTGGGACCTCTTTAAAAGCCTTGGGAAAATTTTCAGTTGTGCCGTTGCTAAGTTCAACAAAGACAAAGTGTTCTGCTGTACTGGTACCTGGGCACTATTAGCCTGTTAAATTGTCTCTCCCTGATGATGGGTGTGGTCACAGCTGTCTATAAAGTTCTGTTCCTTCCAGGTTTGTTTTCTAACCACCGGCTGTGATTTGGTCTCAGTTGTAAACTCTTCATTTTTTGGACAGAACAAATTTTCCCTTATTTCTTATTTTTTAATTTTCTCTGTATATCAAAGCTACTTCTTCCAGTTCCTGATACTTTTTATTTTGGATGCTGTCTCTAACTTGAATGCACTCCCAAGCTGTATGTATTGTTTAGGTCCAGAAAGTTGTAGCTCATGAGAATGAGTCTAACGGGACATCCTAGGCCCTTTCCTTACACTGGCACCAAGGTGAGGATCATCTGTCCATGCAAGAAAAAGACATGGATTCCAAACTTCAAACAACGGAAACTTCTTGAATGGACTCCCATAAGTGTGCCGCCTGACACATGGGGAAACAGTCCACGGAAGCCTTTTCAGAATCAAAGTGAACAACAGTAAAAACTCCTTTACCAGAGTGTGACGTACTTCTAATTCAAACATCCTGAACAAATAGTCAGGGTTCTCTAGAGGAACAGAAGTTACAGAATAAGTGTGTGTGTGTATGTGTGTGTGTGTGTGTGTGTGTGTGTGTGTGTGTGTGCGTGTATGTGTGTGTTGACAACCCAGAATAACCATCACAACTATCATAACACAAAGTGTTCAAAATCTTTCTCATATTGGAACCAAAGAAGAATAACAACCAAGTCATAACATATTTAATGCTTTAGCCTCTCATTTATAGACTGCTTTGATGTGGCCAACACTGAAAATATTTGATCTGTACTAAACATTTGTGGTTGTTGCATTATACAATTGGTGTGTGCAGCAGCACCCATTCTTAAAACTTATTCAAGTAAAATGCATTTAAAAAGGAGTGTTAGACGGCTCAGAGGAAGCAGAGTTGTTTAACAATCCGGCCAGCAGTATGGTTCCAAAGACATAGGCATGTGTCCACATGTGTCAGCTTGCGTACGGTCAGCATGTACAGTTTAATATCTGTTATGCTTTAAATAAATATGGTTTAGAGTTTGATTTCAGCTTTCATAACATCACCACTGCAAGTGTAACAACAGAGGTCTCCACTTTGGAGTCTACGAATGTCCTCCTACCGCCAATGAAAAGTTGAGTTTCTAGAGAGTTAAGTTTTAAAGCTGAACTTGACAGGAATTTAATTTGTGGCATGCTAAATGCAGCTATTTTCCAGTTTTCATAGAAAAGTCAAAGGGCGAAGCGGCCATATGGGCTACAAATACATCAGCAGGCCGAATCTATTTCTGGGGCACATCCATCACTCTATCACGCCCTCAACACGGTAGGGCAACGGGGATTGTTGCTCTTGTTTCCTGTAGGATTGGAAAGCCCTGACTAAATCCCAGGCCGAGGGCAAGAAAGTGGGTTGGTTTAGGGCATCACTCACATGAAGATTCATAAATCGTGAAGCAAGTGTTCTTTGCTAGTAAACGTGCACTTTCTAGATGTTACACAAAACCCATTCTACTTAAACCGTAGGCCTTCCTAAGCCCAAGATTGAGTCAAGAGACTTAAACAATGGAGTCTAAAAGCCCCCAAGCTAAGAATGCTTATATTCAAAGACAGGGGAAGGTAGAAGTCAGCTAGATAGAATACAGCTGACTTCCTCCCTTTGTGATCTAGTCAGGCTCTCTGTCAACCAGATCTGACACATCCTTATGAAGAGGACCCCTGGAGTCCCTCTCTTCTGGGAGCAGTTTCACAGAACTAGCATCTAGCAGTTGAGCTGGTAACCCAAGCCAGCAAAGCTGAGATACAAGGAAGTGTATCTCACTTTATCAGCTTTATCAGATACAATAAAATGAATCCTCATTTCTTACCCTCTCATGCCCGCTACATATTTAAATTTCCCTAATCCTCATTGTCCCAGAATACAGTTTGCAGTTATTTTCTTCAAGCCAAGTTTCCTTGAGAGCTGTACGTGAAAGAGGAGATTTTCCTCTCTGGGGCTTCCCTGAGCTTCCCAGGCCCTACGATCTCCTAGTGGAGACATTAATTTACTGTAAAGACTGAGACCACAGTCTTGTCAATGACTTCATATTCTGGGTTGGTTTCTTTTTCTGTCATTGAGCTTGTTTGCCTATATATTTTTCTTTCTTTCTTTCTTTCTTTTTTTTTTTTTAAAAAAAAACTTTTCTAAACTAATGAAAGACGAAACATTTTTGGCAAGTGGACTTCTTTAACAGGCCTGGGAAGCTCTGTTTATAATGGGAAAGTAGAATAAGCCTCGGGTTTTAATTTGTTTTTCCAGGGATAATATAATTAGTCTTGATTTCGTGGCAGCTATTGGCTTCAAATGCTAAGGACTTTGAAAGATTTTCTTATTTATTAGGTGACAATGTGGACTGACCTCCTAGGTATTTAATTATTATCAGGGGCTGGGCTATGGAGCAAACTGCAAAAATCTGAGGCTGAAGGGTTTCCAGTTCAGCAATAAAATTAGAAGAATCAAAAGAACTTTTGAGAAACCTACCAAGCAGACTTGGGGAGCATGTTTCCTCCAGATAACACACATTCTCAATGAAAGTTTTGTGAATGAGAGGAATATTCTGGGGAAAAAAAAGCAGACGTTGGTTCACTCTGGATGCTGCTTGTGAACCCTTTTCCTTCCACCTTGTATAAAAGTTGGCAAAATGGTGGCTAATATCAGCATGCTCTCCCTAGAAGTGTGTGTGTGATCCAGAAATCACAGTGGCGTCATCATGGTGGTTAACTCATCTGGAGATGCACAGAAAATGCCTCTTTTCCATCTTTAACCCTTTAAGTTTAGATTGAATGTATGCACAAGGAAGGCTAACATGCTTGCCTTGAGTCCGTAAGTTGGGCAGAGTTAAGGACAGAAAGTGAACTGGGGTGCTGATGTTCTTCTGAGTTCCAAGTGGTTGTCTTACCAGTTCTTCAGTCGTAGCATGTGGTTCATTCACACTGCAGTGTACTACTGCGTTAGAAAGGACTTAATGAGGTATTTATGAAGTTGAAGGCTCACCCCTGACAAATGATTGTATTCTCCAGAGATTTTCTTTCCTCCAGACCACACAAGACCACATTGTAACCATGCTCCTCCGATGTCTTGCAGATCAAGTCTGCTGTTACAAAGCTAACATCTAAGCTTAGATTGTTACTGTTGCCAGTTACTCCCTCAAGATTCAAACATGGTGATGATGTCTGCTGTAAAACTTGGTGCAAACTTAAAAATGGTCTTGGGAAAGTGGTTAAGGACTTGGGTCTATACGTTTTTAAAATTTAGTTTTATGTAGTGAATATACACATCTGCCATAACTTAAGAAAATTAATATCATTCTTCAAAATTCTTTTCATTGTTTCCAAGGTCTTCTGCTTTTCTCACTTTAGTTTTAACCCCGAGAGTCACGTGGGTAGCTGGCTACCTACATCAGATCCATCCTGGTGAATGATCTGTGGCATTGCAATGACTACTAAGTCTTAAACTGCACATCACTAGAGTTATGCCAAATTCGTAAAAACGACAGCAAAAGTTTATCACTATTGCAAATCAGCTAGACAAATGTAATTGTTCCACAGTATTCTCTCTCTCTATGTGTATAGTGTACACATGTATTTGTGGGTGCTTGTGCACATGTGCCTGCACACATGTAGAGGTCACAGGTTAGTGTCAGGTGGCTTCCTCTATCGCTCTGAACCTTGTCTTTTTAGACAGGGTCTTTCACTGAATCTGCAGATCATTGATTGACGACATTGACTGTCCATTGAGCTCTAGAGACGTCCCTGTTACTGCCCAGCACGGGGATTGTAGACAATCACTTCCATGCCTGGTGGTTGCTGGGAGCTGAATCCGTGTCCTCCTGTTTTCACAGCCAGCACTTTATTGTCATTTCTTAAGTCCCTGTATCATAATATGATAAAATACTAATTCAATTCAACGCACATCAAGCAATTTGCTTTGCTTAGTGATACTGGTATGAATGATTGCTTTGTAAATTTTATACAAAACTTTTCCATGTACAATAGGAGTTTCAACTAAGCACATACATTCCTGCGTGTCTCAAATTTTCAACACATTAGGAAATCTTTTGTCATCTATTACATCATGTCTGTAGGTGGGATTCTACAACGACAGGTGTATGAAATAAATAAATAATTAAATAAATAAGCTTACCAAGGAAGGCAATTTCCAACTGTATTCTTTTACTTTTTCTCTCTGTTTCAATCATGATTTTTTTTAAAATTAACTTCTTTGTTGATTCTTTGGGACTTTTATATCAAGAACCCCAATTGCACCCACCTCCCTGCCTCCTCATATCCTTCCCGTCATCCCTGCAGTGCCCCACAAAAGAAAAGAAAACAAAGCAGTAAGGCAGACAAACAAAAACAAAACAGAACAAAACAAAAGAAAAAAAAGACTGCCTCTCCATGTTTTGTCCCTCCCCCACACCTCTTCATTCATCCTGGTGACCCTAGGGCCTCAGTGTGTCACACACTACACCCCTTCATCCTATCAGCTGTACTGGCAAATGTTCATTGCAATGTGTCGTTTGTCTGGCTCAAGGCCTCTGATTCTGGTACACACCATCATCATTGGACCTTCACTCTGATTCCTCTGGAATATCCCATGGCTGCTCCGAGTCTTGAAGATCCTGCAGGAATTGTTCCACTGAACCAGTTCCTTCCCGAGCTCCAGAAGGTCGTAGATGGGGTAGATGTTAGAGCAGCTCAACCAAGGCTCAACTGTGCGCCTGAGTGTGAGCTGAAGTGGTTATTCCAGGAGCACTGAGGCCACAGAGTCAGCTACCCTATGTGCATGCCATCGGGGTCCGTTCTCCCTCTCCTGCCGTACGGGGTGGGGCCATTTCTCTTGAGTACAGTGGCCAGCTCTCTTGTGAGGGGTGGGGCCAGCTCTCTTGCTTCTGTGTCCCATGGGAGGGCTATGGTCAGCTTTCCTTGGGGGTAGTGAAGGGCAGGGCCGGCTCAGCATGGCCCCTGCTCACACTGAGACCTCAGTCAACCATATCCCTAAAGGTTCTGTCATAGAAGCTCTTGAGTATAATCTGAACCTCTGCATTTGGATACTCCAGTTCACTGTGCTGCAGAGCTGATGGCGCAGATACGGAAAGCCCAAGCCGCGCGGACACAAGCATTTTAGTTGTGGCATAGGAAAAGTGTATGTGTGCGCGCACACACACGTATATGTTTCTTATCATAGATAAATCACAATTTGAACTTTATAGTATCTTTGAAAAATGTAAGCATAACTTTTTACGTGAAGATACATTTTAGCTGAAAACACACGATTACTAAGCTAATTAAAAAACAGTATAAAACTGTTTTATATCATATTTCCTTCCACAGTCTCTTTCTTTACACTTGGAATTTCATTTGGCGCTATGCAACTCTCCCTATGGCAATATACTTTTTTGATACCCAGAGACTAAGGAATTTAATAAGCATTTTTGCCAAAATTATTGCCAAACTGTAGAATCACAATCAACAGTTTTGTTCATCCCCTCTCTTTAGCTAAGTCCGTTCCTTTGTATATCCTATAAAACAAACATCTAAAATTTATTGGCTCCAAAGTCATTTACTTAGCTCATCACACTGAGAGTTGCTTGGAGCTACTTCTGCTGTCCTATGGGAGCTTCTTGAGCTCCTGGCCATGACCTTGATGACCCAGGCAGGATTCACTTAGTGGTCTAGAGATTGGTGGCTTGTCAGTCAAAACCAAGGGGACAGCATGGGCTCCTGTGGCCAATGCTAAGTAGAAACAAATAAAAAAGGGGTATTTTGGGAGCATATGGTTCAGCATAAACAAGCTGACACTTTATAATGCAGAGGACCACAATGCAGAGGATCAAAATGCGAAGGACCACACTGCAGAGGACCACAGTGCAGAGGACCACACTGCAGAGGACCGCAGTGCAGAGAACCACACTGCAGAGGACCACACTGCAGAGGACAGCAGTGCAGAGGACCACACTGCAGAGGACAGCAGTGCAGAGGACCACACTGCAGAGGATCACACTGCAGAGGACAACAGTGCAGAAGATCACAATGCAGAGGCCCACAGTGCAGAGGACAGCAGTGCAGAGGACCACAGTGCAGAGGACCACACTGCAGATGACCGCAGTGCAGAGGACTGCAGTGCAGAGGATCACACTGCAGAGGACCACAATGCAGAGGACCACACTGCAGAGGACCACAGTGCAGAGGACCACACTGCAGAGGACCACAGTGCAGAGGACAGCAGTGCAGAGGATCACAGTGTAGAGGACCACAGTGCAGAGGACCGCAGTGCAAAGGACCACAGTGCAGAGGACCACACTGCAGAGGACCACACTGCAGAGGACAGCAGTGCAGAGGACAGCAGTGCAGAGGATCACAATGCAGAGGCCCACAGAGCAGAGGAGAGCAGTGCAGAGGACCACAGTGCAGAGGACCACAGTGCAGAGGACCACACTGCAGAGGACAGCAGTGCAGAGGACAGCAGTGCAGAGGATCACAATGCAGAGGACCACACTGCAGAGGACAGCAGTGCAGAGGATCACAGTGCAGAGGACCACAGTGCAGAGGACCGCAGTGCAAAGGACCACAGTGCAGAGGACCACACTGCAGAGGACCACAGTGCAGAGGACCGCAGTGCAAAGGACCACAGTGCAGAGGACCACACTGCAGAGGACCACAGTGCAGAGGACAGCAGTGCAGAGGACAGCAGTGCAGAGGATCACAATGCAGAGGACCACAGTGCAGAGGACAGCAGTGCAGAGGATCACAGTGCAGAGGACCACAGTGCAGAGGACCGCAGTGCAAAGGACCACACTGCAGAGGACCACACTGCAGAGGACCACAGTGCAGAGGACCACAGTGCAAAGGACCACAGTGCAGAGGACCACACTGCAGAGGACCACAGTGCAGAGGACAGCAGTGCAGAGGACCACAGTGCAGAGGACCACACTGCAGATGACCGCAATGCAGAGGACTGCAGTGCAGAGGATCACACTGCAGAGGACCACACTGCAGAGGACCACACTGCAGAGGACCACAGTGCAGAGGACCACACTGCAGAGGACCACAGTGCAGAGGACAGCAGTGCAGAGGATCACAGTGCAGAGGACCACAGTGCAGAGGACCGCAGTGCAAAGGACCACAGTGCAGAGGACCACACTGCAGAGGACCACACTGCAGATGACTGCAGTGCAGAGAACAGCAGTGCAGAGGATCACAGTGCAGAGGATCACAGTGCAGAGGACCACAGTGCAGAGGACCACAGTGCAGAGGACCACACTGCAGAGGACCACACTGCAGATGACTGCAGTGCAGAGAACAGCAGTGCAGAGGATCACAGTGCAGAGGACCACAGTGCAGAGGACCGCAGTGCAGAGGACCACACTGCAGAGGACCACACTGCAGAGGATCGCAGTGCAAAGGACCACAGTGCAGAGGACCACAGTGCAGAGGACCGCAGTGCAGAGGACCACACTGCAGAGGACCACAGTGCAGAGGATCACAGTGCAGAGGATCACAGTGCAGAGGACCGCAGTGCAGAGGACCACACTGCAGAGGACCACACTGCAGAGGATCACAGTGCAAAGGACCACAGTGCAGAGGACCACACTGCAGAGGACCGCAGTGCAGAGGACCACACTGCAGAGGACCACAGTGCAGAGGATCACACTTCAGAGGACCACACTGCAGAGGACCGCAGTGCAAAGGACCACAGTGCAGAGGACCATAGTGCAGAAAACCACAATGCAGAGGACCGCAGTGCAGAGGATCACAATGTGGAGGATCACACTGCAGAGTTCCAAAATGCTGGACAATTATAATGTACATATCATGACATTAGAATACAAAGTACTGATTTGAGTTGACTATAAGCCCTACTTTTGCTGGAGGAAATCTTGTGTGTACAGAGAATCAACAAATGTTAGGACCTGAAAGCCACTATGTTCTTTTGTATTAAGATTTGTACCCAATATACAATTACCTCTTAAAATTTAAACATTCCAGTGGGGAAAAGTGTGATTTATGGCTAAACAAAAAGACAGACAAAAACCAGAACTATAACTATACCATAAATAAAAAATAAGAAATTATGATAGAGAAATTTGAAAGACATTACTTAAATCCCAGGCCTGTTTTTGTATTTGTGTTTTTTACATACTAAAAGGATGTGTTATTTTCCTCTATAATCAACATTTAAATTCTTGTGACTAAGGAGATGATTGAGAAAAAATTAGCTTGTAAGCAGGCATGAGATCCTGAAATTGAATGCATAGCATCTGTGTAAGAAGCTGAACACCACTGTATTAACCATCATTGAGTTGTTGAAACAGGAGGACTGAGGGGTGTTTGTGATCAACAGTGACCAACAGTCTTGCTCTAGGCTCAGTGGGACATCTTGACTCAAGGGACTAAGGCAGAGAGTGACAGAAAAAGTTCCCCATCCTCCTCTTTTGGTGTCTGCTTGTGCATACAAACACACACACACACACACACACACACACACACATATCTGCACAAACAAATGCATGCATATCACATACACACATATATACTTAAAATTTAAACTCTCCATAGGTTTTTTTCTCTCCCTTTTCTATTGACTCATCTAGCCTATCAAGAAGGTGGCCATAGAAATTTCTGATTACTCATAGAAAAATGCGTTTTACACAGTCCCTGGCTCATTGTTTGTGAACTAAGAATTTGTTCAAATTTATAAACAAATACATTCCCATACTGAATTCTTTTGAGTAAATAAAAGAATTGCTGTATATGAATGAATTCGTAGAGTATCATTTGCAAGAAGCAAAAAAAAGAAGATTTTTAATAGTTTGAAGCAAAATTCCCATTGGTTGTAATTTGTATCACTTTACACTGCTAAATAATTTTCTTCCCTAGTAATTTTCATCAGCCATTGTCAGAAATTGCTATAATTTGACGGTATCTTCTTAATACAGCCTTCATTTGGAAGCATTTTTGTTTGAGCTGACACAATAGTAGAAGAAGAGTGCCAGGAGATTTGTAAAATTCAAACTCATTTTTGACTATGTCAGGCCAACTGCATACTGAAACACAACATGCTGTGGCAGGCTGTTCACAACGGTGTTCCAGAGCTGAAAATCAGGTAGCACCATCTATGCATTCCTCTAGGCACTGTTCAAATGTTATCATGGTTTGTGTCAAGTGGATGACCCGAGAAATCATTTTCAAAACTGATAAGTTCTGGGTCTTTTCAGAAACTCACCCTGGCCTCAGCAGAATTGTTCCAGTTAGCAATCTGAAGATATTATATCATTTTTAAGCAAATTATAGAGGATTAGTTTTTAAGATAGGTTTTGAAACTTGAATCATTTTATGACTGAAATAAAAGTTAACTTACAAAGCCGTCTTTACCTAAGCCTGCCATCCCTGAAAATGTATAATGAAAGCAGATATTGTTTTTAAAATAACAATCCAACAAAACTGATTGTTGAGAGCACTATTTTTCAGAAACTAAACTTTTAGACGTTCCTATGTGTGTGCCTGAGGGAATGGCAGCATTATGAAATCAAGAAAGTTACTAAAGTATTAGCATGAAAAGACAGATCCTGAATCCATCTCTATCGGCTTGAAAGCAATTCCATTTCCACTTAATGGACAGTCTGAAGACGCACAGTAGTGGAGAGCATTATAGGTACCAGTCCATCATACCAACAGATAATGACTAAAAAATGAAACACACGCAACAGTAATGACCCTCTTAAGTTTAAACCCACCAGAAAGTGAGGCAGGCCACTGTCTACACCACCAGGACATGGGGAAGGAGACAAAGAACAAGAATGTTGCTGTGGAATAATCCTTTTGTACACTTAGATTTGTCACTTAGATTTGTTTAATAAAAAGCTGAATGGCCAGTAGACAGGTAGGAAGTATAGGCATGACAACTGAACTAAGCGTGCTGGGTGAAGAAGGGTGGAGTCAGAGGAGTCGTCAGTCAGAATCAGAATGAGTCAGACACACATAACAGGAGAGAGGTAAAAGACACATGGCTGTAGACAGAAGTTTCTGTTGCACCCAGTCCCACAGCCGTTCCCACAGTCCCAAATAGACACACAGAGGCTTATATTAATTATACACTATTTGACCTATTATCTCAGACTTATTACTAACTAGCTCTTGCCATGTAAATTCACCTATAATTCTTATCTATGTTTAGCCACATGGCTTGGTACCTTTTATCAGTGAAGCATTCTCATCTTGCTCCCCCTGCATCTGGCTGGTGACTGAATCTCTGTCTTTCCTCTTCTCAAAATTCTCCTAGTCTAGTCACACTACCTATGCATCCTGCCTGGCTACTGGCCAATCAGTATTTTATTAAATCAATATGAGCAACAAATCTTTACAGTGTATCAGAGCATTATCCCACAGTATTCCCCCTTTTTTTTTCTTTCAAAGCAAAAACCTTGAATCTCATCTTTGTTTAACTTTTTTCCTGCCCATTATCCATAACAACTTGTAACCAACACACTAAACAAAGACAAACATCCATAATCCATTTTGGGGAATGTGGGTATAGTTTTCTAGGCTACTTCCTGCTGATTGGGGACACTGATAATCTTATGTGGATCAAAAGAAAATTTAAGATTATGGTCAAGTCCTGACTGGAGTAATCTGTGAGGCTTGGTCATCTCAACCAGAAGTCTTGAAGCTGTTATGGATGCAGAACTCAAAAGAAATTGCAACAGAGGTGCTCTGAAATGTTGGATCATCTGGGCCATCTGCTCCCATTGGAGATTTTTCAGGGAGGGTCTTTTTGATCAAACCTTACTTCTTAAACCAAGAATGAATTCACAACCTCTCATATCCTGTGGAAATGAAAGCAAAACCACTTCTCCAAAGTAATATATCTTTTGACTTAAATTTTGAAATCATGGCATTTTCAAAATCTGTAGGTTGGATTAATCCAGCAGCATTTATAATCAAATGTGTGTTATAGCAGTTGTTGCCCCTTCTTCAGAAGTCAAACAATTCAAAGATAACACAACAACATACAATATCTAGATTCTCTGTGTATTTTCCATCTTTATGTGGCTTTTTTTTACTTTGTTGCTTTTATTTTTATTTTTTATTTTTGTGGTTTTTGAGACAGAGTTTCTCTGTGTACCTCTGACGGCTTTGGATCTCACTCTGTAGACCAGGCTAGCCTCAAACTCATAGAGATCCTCCTGCTTCTGCTTCCCAAGTGCTGGGATTAAAGGCATGTACCACCATGTGCATCTATCATTTTTCTTTTCTCTTCCAAGCCTATGTATATATTTTAGCACACTGCAAAACATTGAGAGGTGTTTTGTTTTCCATCTGACTCTGTCTTTACTGTATACCTCTATCTTTTTCTGACCACATGAGTCTTTAATCTGCTAAGAAACATGGTTAAGATTAAAGTTGTAGCTTTGGTAGCTGGATATGTCCCATTCCTTGGCTTCCTGAGAGTCTAGTTTCATGGTGGAGGTGTAGGTAGGAGCTATGTTTAATGGCACTACTCTGTGGAGAAGGGAGGGGAGTAGGGAAGAGAAAAAGGAAGGGAAGGGAGGAGAGGAGGGGGAAGGTACAGAGAGGATTGGAGAGGAAAGGAGAAAGGAGGAGAGAGAAGAGAAGAGAGGAGAGAAGAGGGGAGCAGAGGAGAGGAAAGGAAACAAATTACTCTAAGATAAGCTACACACAAAGAGTTGTTAAGAAGTTCCTGAAGGGGCACAGGGCTTACAGAAGGTACTCTGGTATTTCCTCCTCAGCTATCAGCTTGATAAATCTAAATGCAGAGTTCTGGCAATGTATAGCAAGAAAACCAAGGAGAACAGGGTACACGAGCAAGGAATTCAGCAACAGTTAAAGATGGAAACATGAAAGGAGTGGAGCAATAAAATGACTCCTAACAATATTCTGCTATGGCCATAGATCAGCGCCTTCCTTGGCCATCATCAGAGAAACTTACTCTTGCAGTAGATGGGAACTAACTCAGAGAAAGAGACTCACAACTGGAAAGTGTTCAGAGAACAAGAAACTTTGGAACACTCAGTCCTTGATGGGCTGTATTCAACAAACCCACCCCCACCTCCAACCAATGCTCAGGGGACTCTGCAGAAGACGAGGCAGAAAGGCTGTAAGAGTCAGTGATGATGGACGACTCCAAGGAAAGGTGTCTACCAGACTCAACCTGACTGACAAACATATGAACTCAGAGGCTGTGGTGGCATACCTAGGGACTAAACAGGTTCAAGTCGCAGTCTCTGTGGTATTTTTGTCCTTTTTTTTCTGTCTTGTATTGTTTTGTATAGGCATTTGTTATCTTACTGGTATTTTGCTTGTTTATTATTGTTTTCAGATTAGTGTTTTTATGGGTTTGGTTGTGTGTGTGTTTGTTTGTATTCCTATTTGTTTTCCAAAGAGAGAGAAAATATAGCACCAGCTGGGTGGGGATACAGGAAAGAGCTTGTAGGAGCTGGGGGAAGGGAACCTTGACAGGAATGTATTGTATGATAAAAATTGGTTTTCAGTAAAAAAAAATAAAGTGTAAAAATAAAGGTTGGATAAAGGTTTCCTTTTTATATATTTTGCTAAAGTTGTTTCCAATATTTGCAAAACTATTTTAAAAGTTCAATAGACATGTGTATAATATTGTTTATTATGCAAATAGAACATTAAAAATACAGTTTCTATTTAATCTACACTTTACTACTTTCTTCAGAGAATGCATTCCATCGATGTAGATGGTTGGACAGAAACGACCTTCCAAAGGAGTTAAAAGGTTGTAGTACCAAGTCAGACTGATGTCTTGGAGGATGGAGGGAGGAGATGGAAAGCCAATTATATGCAGATTTGCTCATGTTGTTTCTCAGATTAACTGCCACTTCAAATTACAAAATCTTCCATGCTTGAAGCTGTCACTTTGCTTAGCACTTTCTGGAGAAGTCTTGTCTTAGCAAAGAGAATGTTAAAATAAAAACATGGTCCCCCAGGGGGCCACTAAACTTTGACAGAAGCTTGACAGTCCTTGAAATTATATCTCCAAACCTTAGAGAGCCTGCTGCTTCAGTGGGAAAGGACATAGCCAAGCAAAGTTATATATAAACTCTTTCATCAGAGGTGACGGTGTCATGGTGATTTCAAAGACCGACCCAAGGGTAGTAAGTTCTCTGGTGTTCTGAAGACAGCAAGCACTTTATTGTATTGGATGGGTCATTCTTGAACCTATGCTGAAATTTGATAGCACTAGGGGTTTATTTCCCTTCCATCTGAACAACTTTGAGTGAAAGTAAACTTTCTAGTAAAGTAAGGTCAGTATACGTGTTATTAAAAGAAACACAGTAATGTGCATTCATAATAAATTACTGTCGTCTTTTCTCACAGAATTTTCTGCTGGATGGTGCCGTCCTTCACAATATTTTCTTTCTTGAGTGCAAGTTCTTAAAGAAGAACAACATGCGTGAGACGCTCAGCAAGCCTTTCTTAGTGTCACCCCAGCTGTAAAGGACACAATGGTGGTCTGGCAGGCTTATTCCACCGTAAATGCTTTACAGTCAAAACCAGTAAAGATAAATGAATTAAAATACACATAGTCATTCTTTGGAAAATGTAAAGATTTTTTTAAAAAAGTCATAGAAATAGCCCTCAATAATTTTCAAATACTTTTAGTTGTGTGTATGTGAATATGTGTGTCTCTCTGTATATGTATATGTTCTTAAACACTGAGTCATCTCTCTAGCATGAATTCAGTATTTTGGCTTTTTTGAGACACTAACTACATATCCCATGATGGACTTAATCTCATGATTTTTTCTCTTTCTGCCTCTGAATCTTTGACAATACAGGAGTATATCATTAGACCTAACCTCAAAGACTATTTGGGAAAATATTCAAAACACAATTTAAAAATCACTAATAGAAGAATTTGAAGTACAGATACCTGAAAATTCTTTATGAGGGGATTCAACAGTTCATTATATAGAAAATATGTCTTGCTATGCCAAAAGTATTAGTAAAGAAAATACTAAGATATAAGCTGCATCCCTTAAATATAATTTGTGTAGACATAGAGAGCTCATGATTTCTTAGCTAGGACTTGTAACTGCTTTAGTGAAGTAAAAGAAGTGAGTCCCTGTGTTCTATACTTCTTTCTAAATTCTTTGACGACTCTTAATAGGGGCATTGGAGTCTCCAAGGAGAAGACCCATAATAAAAGCAAGTAAAGAAAGGGTGGATATGAAATAGAGTACAAGTTACAGAGTCTGAGACAGAAAACAACAGGGTTTAATGAATTAACACCTTCCTAGCTAGGTAGCTAGGTTTCCGGGAAATCAAGGAAGGACAAACTCCAAGAAATAACAAGGACATTTATAAAGACTCCAGTGAAGAGGGCTGAGGAGGAAAGACCTCATGGGTAGAGTGAGGTGAGATAGGTGAATGGGCCAGATGGGAAGGGAACTGAGGAGGTGAAGTGGAGCCTTGTGGCCTTGGTAGGAGCTTCATTATATTCTAGGTGGCAAGGAAATCCACCGAAGAAGTTATGAAGAGGAACAACTGAGTCACACGTCTATTCGAAGTTCATGTTGAAGCTCTTGTGAGAGTTGATTGGACTGGGGAACCAGGGAACAAGATGTGCTCGACAATTATCCCAAGGAGAGAAGCCCCTTCAGCTCAGAGGAGCTTCCCCCACTGAAGTGCCTGTTGTTTGCCTACTATAAGATGTGCAGTGCACAATGGCCAATGTAAACTTCCTACAACAGGAACATCCTAATACTTAACTTTCTTTTGGACAAAGTTGGCCATTAGTTTTACGTAGCCTATCGAATACACCTACAACCTACCTACTAACATGCTGTACACAATCTATGACTCTACATATTTTGAGTCTTGATCCAACACTTATTAAATTATATCTTGAGAAGAAAGAGAAAATATAAAACATTCTATCAAATATTAGTTTACATGAAAAATTTTAAAATATGAGGGTTTTTTCACCAGTTCTAATTCATCTGTTGCATTTAAGCATTAATTCAAATTGTAACTAGAAAGATGGAGGTCTTCAAATTCTTTGAATGTTTACGTGAAATAGCCAGAGTCTTGGGCCAAATAGAGAGACATCAGAGTAGGTGAGGAACCTGGGGCCATGTGAGTCCATTTGTGTGGCTAAGCGTTTCGATCCACCTTCGCAAAGGTGAAAGCAAACCCCCAGCACGGCTGCAGAACTGACGTCTTACAGCTGGTGATCACGCCGGCGCACCCTCTCATCAGGGATGAGCTCATCGTTGACCAACGTTAACCCAACGTTTGTAAGCTGCTCGTTGCTAAGAGACCATTGCGATAGTGTACCAACTGGCAAAGGATGATGTGACCAGAGAGTTACATTTTCTAGACTATCGTTTAGATTTAAATTATTGCCCCTGACATTACTCTTCTTGGTTGTGTACAAGGCAAATATTCGCGCCTTAATGTTTCCTTTTCTATGCGGCCGTATCTGTGATGCGTCCTCAACTCTGGCGTGACTGGAGGCCTCACTGTCCCGACTAGAACAGCAGCACCACATTCTTCTCCTCCTTCAGCTCAGCTGGCTGTGGGCCTCACAGGATCATGAACAACCCCAGCTGCGGCTTTCTGAACAATACGTCCTTTTGTGTCAGCTGTCAGCTCCGCTTAACGTAACCAAAGAGAAGGAAGAAAAGTTTAGAATTCGAAGTCTCTGCTCAAAAGTAACTCTACCTAGCTCCAGACAGGCTGTACAGAAACGATCCAGTTTTGGGATTTTAAACTCAAATAATACAAATATGTTTGGATGCCAATGTAAGAGGTATAGTTAGGAGAAGATAATGTATAAGGTAAAGCACCTACAAACTTGGGCTCAAACTAAGAATTAAATTTTCTTCTTGGCAAAAACTTAGTTCTGAATCGAAGAAATGGAACTTTTCAGTGTTTTGCCAATGAATACTCTGACTTATAATATGGAATCAGACTTAAAAAATAAAAGAGCTGGGTGTCTGAATCCTATACTAATGGGATTCCTTTGGTTCTTTATAGAACAAGAAATTGCCCCAAATATCTTTTTTTATAGCATAATGGTTAATAGAATTAACTGTTCATAGTTATGTATATACTTGTTTCATATATAAAACACCTGCTATATGTGAGAAAATATATTCATGACTTATTTTACTATTATTTTCATAATCTTTTAAGAACAATTGAAACTTGAAAATCATTCTAGCAAACCAAGCCTTCAGTACATGTGTAAAAGAAAATAGTATTATTCTAATGTTTCAATTATGTATCAAAGTAGTACGCATATATATACATATATTATTTGAATCTGTGCATATTATATTTATGGTATTTAAAACATTGTATACTGAAAAGAATAAAGGAGCTAAAAATTTGAAATTCTCATGTGACAAAAAATGCAAAGACATGCATTATCCGTAAACATTTCACAATTTATTTTTTCTTTATATTAGTGAGCCTGTAAACAAGCTGCCCTAAATGGATCTGGACATTCTATATTGGAGTGATTGGTTTCTTCCTTTTTCAAATATCTGTGGTTATTAGAAATTCAAATTTACTCTTTTCTGTGATACATAGAATTCAGACTAAAGCATTATTTAATTAATGTTAAAACACTGAAAGATAAAATGTAAGCCAATTACCAGATAGATTGAAAGGAAAACAAATGAATTTGGTGGTGAGTTTCTACTTTTACATTTTTTGCCTTTCTTAAAAGCTATTTCTTTCCCCTTTCCCTCCTTATTTACCCTTTGTGTCTTTCACACCACGCATCTCCATCCCATTCATTTCCTGTCCCTTCGTATCCACCCTCTGCCATCGAAACCTCCCTTCCCCAAACAATAAAATAAAATTTAAGATAAAAAGAAAATGAGAGAGAGAGAGAGAGAGAGAGAGAGAGAGAGAGAGAGAGAGAGAGAGAGAGAGAATCAATCTCATCACCAAAGGTGCAGTGTGACACAGTAAACCCTTTTGTCCATTTATCTTTATCTTTACCTGGAAGGACTCATTGTAGAGTGGTAGAGAGTCACTGGTCTGGTTCGAGGCCTCTGGTTTCTGCTACACCATCGACGCTGGGCCCTCACTGCAGCTCCTCTTGCTTATCCTGCTATTGCCCTGTGTCTGGAAACCCTGAGGCTGTGGGTCCATGAGACCTGTCCTTTCACAAACGGCAGCAGCTCACAGATGGGGTGGATGTTGAGGCTTGCCAATGCATAATCCTAGTTCTAGGCCAGGGTACTTCAGAGTTGATCAGTTCTCCAGCTCTCCCTTGTCTTCACCACCAGGGTGAGCTCCCCTGCATTGTCCTAAGCCATTTCTTGTTTCCAGTATTTCAATGAGAACTGAAGCACTTAAAGCAGTTAATGATTAATCATTCTATCTTCGATTAGTCCTTGGAGATATTGAAGGCACCCAATGTAAAACCATATTATAACTTACTTGCAATGACTTTTCTCTAAAAGTTATTAGAACAACTCTTACAAATGTTTCTGATTTAATCTGCATTATGAGAAGAAAACTCATTTATATTTCACCAGTATTTCTTCAGGTAGTTCTCAGGCATATCAATGTCTGTATTATGTATATATACACACATATATTACACTATGTAATAAATATATACATATTTATTCATGCACATATGCACACATATGTATGTTACATAGAAATATACACATGTGTACATATACATACACATATATATTTCATAGTGATACATATATGCATATATAAATATACACACTAAATGCACATGCATATTCGCATAAATGTACATACACGTATTGTATAGTGATATGCATACATATATATGCACATACATATATATTACATAGGAAGGTAAACATTATATGTTGAATACATACACATATAAATAACTCAAGAATAAAATAGTAGAAAAATGAAATTTATTTTTCTGAATCTTCAAAAATAAATACAATGATTGTATTTACACACATGTAAATAAAACAATTAAAAGCAGAAATTTGATGCTATAGCTGCTCAGTCCCATTCAGAGCAGAGTTAAATACATGACCAAGAGATAAACACAACACAATACAAAGTAAAATATGTATATGCTGTGTTGAAGCAACATATACTTTCACAGTGGAATACTACTAAGGATGAAAAGTCTATCACATGCCAGAACACATAGGAACTTTGAGAATATTGTTCTATAAAAATGTCAGCTGTCAGAAGACAAATTACACAGGACTGCACTTCCATGACACACATGGAATAGTGAAATTGTTAGACTCAGAAAGTGGATGTTGCCAAGGGCTAAGAAGAAAAGAGAAAGCAAAGTTCATGGCTTTGTGAAATGATGAGTTCTAGGTGATGCTGCTTGCTCGGTAATGTATGTATTTGACAGAAGTGACTGGTGCACTTAAAAATAATTAAGGTGACAGGTATTTTATCTATTCTCCCATTATTGATATAAAAGCTACCCGAATTCAGCTCTATTTGCTCACTCATCTCATATGTACTATTGGGATGTAAGGTTGTTAGTAATCAATGCAACAGTTTAAGGTTTCTGTCAATAGTGAGTATTCTTCCCATGCCCCCCATGCTCATCTCTCGCATCCTTCATTTACTTTTGATCAGCCCCTGAAGTGGGAACTACTCAGGGCCATATTATCCCAAGCCTACAGGTGAGACAACTAAGTTACACAGGATGAAGCCATGTTACCATCTCCCCTGTCCAATGAATGGTTGAGGGCTCCCCTTTCCTGCATCTACTGACTTCAACAAATAAAGATTTACTCAAGGAATTGGATTCCCCATCAGTTATAAATAAATATATAATGTCTCTTGAAATTTCTTTAATAAAATCTTTATTCCAAATCACTCAAATGAAATTTTGTGAACTTATTTGTTGATATACATACGAACATCATGCTTTTGTAGGGTCTTGAGATTGGGAAACGTAGGCATTGCTGCTCTTGTGACAGCACAGGTAGTTGAGATTCTTGACCCATTGCTGACACTATAGCCTTGCACACCTCCTTCTTTTGAACTTTCAATAACAATACGTGAAGCTGTTCGGTGTTTTACTTAGACTGGAGTGTACTGGGATGAGAGCTTGCATCAGAAACAAAAGTTTGCATTTTTATCTTAACAGATGTCTCACGACTGCAGATCTAACAATGTCGAGCCAAGCTTTCTCGCTCTAAATTCTCAATTCCTGTGAAATGTGTCTTTGTCACTCTACTTCACCAAGGCAACATGAAGGAAGATAATGTCGTCCATTTGTGTCCGACTTTTATGCTGTAGATGAATGTAAATTAGTATTACATGTACTTCAGAGCTAACATCTGTGTGAAAATGTGTGAATATGCTTAGCCTGAAAAAAAGTGTTGCTTTGTAAAATAAAGCCAATTAGATTTATAGCAAAATATTTTGACCATATTAATTTTTGAAGAGGATTTGTAAATGTGTTTACAGCCTTTGGAAGAGCACCATTAATAGGAGGGATTTTTAACACGGCATGTGCGTCCTTGCTTTCTGTCCTGCCCATCACGTTTCCCCCACCCACCCGTCACTCTCTCACTGTCTTTTCATAGGCCCCAGCAGTATTTCTTCCCTCCCTTTCATCACCATCCTTATTGGTACATTCTTTCAGGAAAAAGAAAACAACCCTCTCCTCTCAAACACAAATAATTTAAGAAATTCCTAAGCGTACACAAAGTACAGATTGTTCAAACCTCCCTGCCTGCCCCCAACCCTGATACCTTCGATTTCTTGCTGTTTCATATTTCACATTGAATTTAGAAAAATTGTTGCCATCTATTTCAGAATATGGATCTGCTCCGTGCACCATTTATCATATGTTTTCAGCAAATGTGATGTTATTTTTAATCAGTTAAGAAACAATGAAGTGGATTCCCAGAGCTCGGCCTGATGCTTGGCTGAGGATCTGTGCCTCTGGTTCTATCAGCTGCTGCATGAAGGCCCTGTGATGATAGTCGGGTATTCACTAATTTGATTACAGGGAAGGCCAGATCCGGCACCCTCTCCACTATTGCTGGGCGTCTTAACACCTGTGTATTCTTGGGGATTTCCCAGGCATCAGGTTTCTCCCTAACCCCATAATGGTTCTCTCTATCAGGATCTCTTCCTGGTGTACGAGCTGGCTTTTTGGAGCCCATTCCCTATGGTGGGCTGCCATGCTCAGCTTTAATGCAGGGAGAGAGGCTTGGTCCTGTCACAATTTAATGCGCCAGACATTGCTGACTTTCCATGGGAGCCCTTACCTCTTGAGAAGAGTGAATGGGTGTGGCTGGGAGGGAGGGGGGGCTGCTAAGAGAAAGGGTTGGATGGGAGAAATGTGGATGGAGCATAAAATGAAATTTAAAAAATAAATATATTCAGGCACAGGAGACCAATTCCTAAATATAACCCTAGTAGCACAGACAATAAGAGTATCAATAAATAGATGGGACCTCCTGAAACCGAGAAGCTTCTGTAAAGCAGAGGACACAGTCAATAAGACAAAAATGCAGCCTAATGAATGGGAAAAAATTTTCACCAACTCCACATCAGAAAAAGGACCGATCTCCAAAGTATAAAAAACTCAAGATATTAGACATTAAAATTCTAAATAACACAATTAAAAAGTGGTGTACTGAACTAAAGACAGAATTCTCATCAGAGCACCATGGCCAAAAGATACTTAAGGACATGTTCTTCATCCTTAGCTATCAGGGAAATGCAAATCAAAACAACTTTGAGATACCATCTTACACCTGTCAGAATGGCTATGATCAAAAACACTAATGATAGCCTATCCTGGAGAGGATGTGGAGTGAGGGAAACACTCATCCATTGCTGGTGGGAATGCAAACTTGTGCAGCCACTGTGGAAATCAGTGTGGCGGTTTCTCAGAAAACTGGGAATCAATCTACCTCAGGATCCAGCAATACCACTCTTGGGAATATACCCAAGAGATGCTCAATTATACTACAAGAGCATTTGTTCAACTATGTTCATAGCAGCATTACTTGTAATAGCCAGAACCTGGAAACAACCTAGATGCCCCTCAACTGAAGAATGGTTAAAGAAGGTGTGGCACATCTACACATTAGAGTACTACTCAGCAGTAAAAAACAATGACATCTTGAATTTTGCAGGCAAATGGACGGAATTAGAAAACATCATCCTGAGTGAGGTAACCCAAACCTAAAAAAACACAAATATGATATGTACTCACTCATAAGTGGATACTAGTCATAAACAAGGGACAATGAGCCCCTATGTCATCATAGCTCATGATCCTAGAGAAACTAAGTAATAAGGTGAACCCAAAGAAAACATATATAGACCCACCTGGAAATTGGAATCAGACAAAAATTTGGGAGCAGAAGGATGGGGGGAAGAAGGGGGTGGAGGAGAACTTAAGGGAGTGGGATGGTCGAGATGGAGGAAGGACAGATATGAGAGCAAGGAAAGAGATATCTTGATTGAAGGAGTCATTATGGAGTTAGCAAGAAACTTGGCTCTAGAAAAATGCCCAGGAACCCACAGGATGAACCCAGCTGAGACCCTAAGCAATAGAGGAGAGGCTGTCTGAACTGACCTTACCCTGAAGTCAGATTGATGATTATCTTGTTTTTTATATTTCTAACTCTTTATTTTACATTTATATATTTTTAAATTAGCTAAGTGTGAATATCTCAGTCCAACTGTTAGCCGATCACATTTATTTCTCAACATAGCAATTTTAATTATCTCTCTAATTAATCATGACTGATCTTTTGCGCAATTCTTTTTTTACTTATTTATTTATTTATAAGAATTTCCACTTCCTCCCCTCCTCCCATACCCTCCCGCTTCCCCCACTCGCTCTCCTCCTCCCTCTCCAGTACCAAGAGCAGTCTTAAATATCACCATAGTACCTTTGTCCAACAACAGATGGAAACAGAGGCAATGACCCACATTGGAGCACTGGACTGAGCTCCCAAGATCCAGTTGAAGAGTGGAAGGAGTGAGAGTATGAGCAAGGAATTAAAGACCATGGGGGGGGTCATCCACTGAGACAGTCTGCTTGAGCTAATGGTAGCTCACCAACTCCAACTGGACTGGGAGTGAATGAGCATGGGATCTAACTAGTCTCTCTGAGGTGGATGGAGAGTCGGGGCAGACTGAGGGGCCACTGACAGTCAGTGGCACTGGGATTCTACTTGCATATACCGGCTTCATGGGATCCTATTCTCTTTGGATGTAAACCTTGCTCAACGTAGATGTAGTAAGGAGGGCCTTGGACTTTCCATAGGGCAGGGTGCATGGCACCCCCTTGGGTTGGAGGGGTGGGGATAGGGTCTGTGGAGGGAGAGGGAAGGGACTGGGAGAAGGGGAGGTAGGGGGAATATGGATTGGTATTTTTTTAAGTAATAAAAAAAAGAAAAAATAAATAGATTAATTAATTAAAAATAAAGAAGATGTGAAGTGTTAAAGGGTAGTCTTCTGAAGTCCTTGATGATCAATAAAGCATTTTCTCAAAGAGAAGATGGTTTAGATGAGGACAAGATCTAATATGGTCATTAAAATCTATAAATGCCAAATTTGATTTGTGTGTTTAATGATGCTACACTATTTCAAGTTTTATTTTTATGGAGCGTGGCTGTGTTCAATGGTTTTTTTTTTTGTTGTTGTTTGTTTTCTTTTTTTCTTTGTTTTTGTTTTTTGGGGTTTTATTTGTTTGCTTTGTTTTCTGCCATTTTGTCTTTTTGTTGTTGTTCCTTTTTTTTTTTTTTCTTGAGATAGGGTTTTCCTGTGTAGCTTTGGAGACTGTCCTGGAACTTACTCTGTAAACCATACTGGCCTCAAACTCACAGAGATATGCCCGCCTGCCTCTGCCTCCCACGTGCTGGGGTCAAAGGTGTGCACCATCATGCCAGTCAATATAATTTTTAAGAAATGATAACACTGAACATGTTCCCACTTTTGTGCTTGCTCAAGCATGTGCATGTGGAATGTGTCTGTGCTTTGTGTATATGGTGTTTGGTATTGACCCAGGAACCTTGGGACTGTGACTCAGACCTCCACCACTGAGCTATCTTCCTTGGCCCTGTGGTGTTCTGAGACAGCTTCTTTCCATATAGCCAAACTTGGGCTTGAACTCCTTATGTAGGACAGGATGGCTCCAAACTCAAGACTGTTCTGCCTCAACTACTTAAGGACTTAGATCACAGTCACAAAACACCATGCTTGCTGTTTCTGATATTTAAACAATATTAACCTGCACCTGAAGTCAACTATCTGAACTTGACTTTAGAAACTATGATAATTAAAAATCACTCCTTAAGAAATACAATTTAATTGGATTATTTAGTATTTTGATGTCTAATTTCTTGAGTTCTTCATATAGGGTGGAGATCAGTACTCTGTCTGATGTGGGGTTGGTGCAGATATTTTCCCATTCTGTAGGCTGCCTTTTATCTTGTTGACCATGTCCTTTGCTTTATAAAAGCTTCTCCATTTCAGGAGGTCCCATTTATTAATTGTTGCTCTCAGTGTCTGTGCTACTAGGGTTATATTTAGGAAATGGTCTCCTGTGTCCATACACTGAAAGCTACTTTCCATTTTGTCTTCTATCAGGTTCTAGGTGGTCAGGTTTATGTTGAGGTCTTTAATCCATTTGAACTTGAGTTTTGTGCATGGGGATAGATATGGATCTAATTTCATTCCTCTACATATTGACATCCATTTATGCCAAAACAATTTGTTAAGATGTCTTCTTTTTTCCATTCTATAATTTTAGCTTTGTCAAAAATCAGGTGTTCATAGGTGTGTGGATTAATATCTGGGTCTTCGATTTGATTCCATTGGTTAACCTCTTTGTTTTTATGCCAATATCAAGCTGTTTTCATGACTGTAGCTCTGTAATAGAGCTTGATGTCAGGGATGGTGATACCTCCGGAAGTTCCTTTATTGTATAAGATTGTTTGGGCTATCCTGGGTTTTTTGCTTTTCTATATGAAGTTGAGTATTATTCTTCCGAGGTCTGTGAAGAATTTTGCTGTGATTTTGATGGGGAATACACTGAATCTATAGATTGCTTTAGTAGGATTGCCATTTTTATTATGTTGATCCTACATATCCAAAAGCATGGGAGATCTTTCCATTTTCTGATATCTTCTTCAATTTCTTTCTTCAAAGACTAAAGTCTTGTTGAGCTGGTCTTTCACTTCCTTGGTTAGTGTTACTCGGAAATACTTTATGTTATTTGTGGCTATTGTGAAGGGTGATGTTTCTCTGATTTCTTTCTCAGCCCTTTTATCCTTTGTGTATAGAAGGGCTACTGACTTTTTTTAGTTGATCTTGTATCCTGCCACATTATTGACGGTGTTTATCAGCTGTAGAAGTTCCCTGGTAGAATTTTTGGGGTCACTATTATATCATCTGCAAATAGCGAAAGTTTGACTTCTTCCTTTCCAATTTGTATGCCCTTGACCTACTTTTGTTGTCTTATTGGTCTAACTAGAACTTAAAGAACTACATTGCATAGATATGGAAAGAGTAGACAGGCTTGTCTTTTTCTTGATTTTAGTGGAATTGTTTTGAGTTTCACTCCATTTAATTTGATGTTAGTTGTCGACTTGATATACATTGCTATTAGTATGTTTCCGTATGTTTCTTGTATCCCTGATCTCTCCAGGACCTTTATCGTGAAGCAGTGTTGGGTTTTGTCAAATGATTTTTCAGCATCTATTGAGATGCTCATATGGTTTTTTCCTTTCAGTTTATTTAGATGGTAGGCTACATTGATAGATTTTTGTATGTTGAACTATCCCTGTATCTCTGGGATGAAGCCTATTTGATCATGGTGACTGATTTTTTTTTTTTTTTGGTGTGTTCTTGGATTAGGTTTGCAAGTATTTTATTGAGAATTTTTGCATCAATGTACATGAGGGAGTTTGGCCTGTAATTCTCTTTCTTGAATGAGTCTTTGTATGGTCTCCATTTCAGGGTAACTGTAGCCCCATAAGAAGAGTTTGGCAATATTCCTCTGTTTCTATTATGTGGATCACTTTGAGGAGCATAGGTGTTAGCTCTTCTTTGAAGTTCTGGTTGAATTCTTCACTGAAAACATCTGGTTGTGAGCTTTTTTTTTTTTTTTTTGGTTGGGAGACTTTTGATGACTGCTTCTATTTCCTTACAGGTTATAGGTCTATTTAAATTGTTCACCTGGCCTTGATTTTATTTTGGTACATGGTACCTATCCAGAAAACTGTCCATTTCTTTTACATTTTCCAGTTTTGTGGAGTATAGGTTTTTGTTGTATGACCTAATGATTCCCTGAATTTCCTCAGTGTTTGTAGTTATGTCCCCGTTTTTATTTCTGATTTTGTTAATTTAGATGTTCTCGCTCTGCCTTTTGATTAGTTTTGATAAAGATTTGTCTATCTTGTTGATTTTCTTAAAGAACAAACTCTTTGTTTCATTGATTCCTCACATTGTTTTCTTTGATTTTATTTTATTGATTTCAGTCCTCAATTTGATTATTTCCTGTCATCTACTCCTGCTAGGTGAGTCTGCTTCTTTTTGTTCTAGAGCTTTCAGGTGTGCTGTTAAGTCACTATTGCAAGATTTCTCCACTTTCTTTATGTAGGCACGTAGTGTTATGAACTTTTAGCACTGCTTTCATAGTGTCCCATTGAAGTAGAGATATAAACAGAGAATTCTCAACAGAAGACTCTCAAATGGCAAAAAAACCCAACTCTTAAAGAAATGTTCAACACCCTCAACCATCAGGTAAATGCAAAAGAAACAATTCTGAGATACCATCTTACACCTGTCAGAATGGTTAAGATAAAAAACACCAATGATAGCTTATGTTGGAGAGGATGCAGAGTAATGGGAAAACTCCTCCACTGCTGGTGGAAATTCAAACTTGTGTAACCACTCTGGGAAGTAGTATGGCAGTTTCTCAGAAAATCTGAAATCAGCCTACCTCAAGACAATACAGTACCACTCTTGGGCATATAGTCAAAGGAAGCTCAATCATATTACAAGGACATTTGTTCAACTATGCTCATAGCAGCATTATTTGTAATAGTTAGAACCTGGAAACAACCTAGATGTCACTCAACCAAAGAATGGATAAAGAAAATGTGGTCATTTACACAATGGAATACTACTCAGCAGTAAAAAGCAATGACATTTTGAAATTTGCATATAAATGGATAGAACTAGAAAAAACCATCCTGAGTGAGTTAACCCAGGTCTAGAAAGATGAACATGGTATGTAATCACTCACAAGTGGATACTAGCTGTAAGCAAAGGGTAACCACCCCCAGAGAAGATAAGTACCAAGGAGAACCATAAGAGAAACATAGATTCCCCTTGGAGAGGGTAAATAGAGAAGATCTCCTGAGAAAATTGGGAGCATGGAGTGGGGGAAAAAGAAGGGTGGAAGGGGAGGAGGAGGGGGGAAGAGGGGGGAGGAGAACTTGAGGGAACAGGATAGTTGAAATGGGGGAAGGTCAGAGATAGAGAGCAAGAAAAGAGATACCTTGATTGAGGCAGTAGTTGTGGGCTAGCAAGAAACCTGGCACTAGAGAAATTCCCAGGAATCCATAAGGATGACCCCAGCTAAGACCCTAAGCAATAGAGGAGAGGGTTCCTGAACTGGCCTTGCCTTGTAGTCAGATTGATAACTATCTTAAATGTCACCATAGAACCTTCATCTAGCAACTAATGGAAGCAGAGGCAGATGTCTATAGGGAAGTTCTGGGCTGAGCTCCCAAAGTCCAATCCAAGAGTGGGAGGAGTGAGAATACAAGCAAAAAGGTCAAGACCGTGATAGGGACACCCACTGAAACAGTCTACCTGAGCTAATGGGAGCTCACCAGCTGTGGTCTGACAGGAAAGGAACCAAACCAGACCCTCTGAATGTGGGTGACAGTTGTATGGCTGGGGCAGACTGAGGGTCCATTGGCAGTGGCGCCAGGATTTATCCCTAGTGCTTGTACTGGCTTTCCGGAACCCATTCTCTTTGGAGGGATACTTTGCTCAGCCTAGATGTAGTGGAGAGGGCCTTGGTCTTTTCTTAAATCAATGTGCTAGATGTTGCTGGCTCCCCATGGGAAGCCTTACCCTCTCTGAGGAGTGAATGGGAGGTGGGGTGGAGGGAAAGGTAGAGGGAACTGGAGGAGGAGAGGGAGTGGGAACTGGGATTGGTATGTAAAATGAGAAAATACACTTTTTTAAACAATAAAAATAAATCAAAAAAGAAATTCAACTTATTAAAATTTCTACAAACTTTGTCATCATGTATAATATTTTATAAACTTTATGTTGGAACTTTATATAAATTAGGATTTCATCTTCTGATTGTACTAATGCACTTAAGACTACTGCTGATGGAGAAGGCACTTTTAGATATCCCCCTGACCTGAGGGAAATGACTAATGATAAAAAATAAAAACTATTACAGCCACATTTAACTCAATCCAGCAAAAGTGATCTTGCTGTTTTTAATTTGTGTTGTCTGATCCATGGAAATCATTTTATTTTTAAAGATGAACACATTGTATTTAATGACTGCAATGGTTTTTTTTATCGGATTTTATAATCAAATCTGCCCAATTTTAAACAATACACAGAAGTAAATTGGATGTGATTCATTATATAAAATGACATAAGAGTTCTTCCTAGGCATTTTGATGACATTTTATAACATAGCCTAAATTATTCTATTGTGAGATTGGACAGAACATTTGTACACATTCATAAAGTAATCAATACATCAAATAATGATATGAACAAGATTTAAATAAATTGTCTCTAACATTGTCTGTCTGTTTTAGGATTTTATTATTATTTTGTGTATACAATGTGTATGTGTGGATGTCCACACAACACAGCACGTGTGTGGAGTCAGGTTTTCAACTTCTACTTTTATATGATTTCTGGAAATAGAGTTCAAGTCAGCTGCATTACACAGCAATAAAGGCATCTCCTGTACCTTTATGTGGGTCCCTTCTGTCTTAAAAGGAGAGCTAAGCATCCATTGAAATTTTAAGAAAAACATCATGATGATCTCTGATTCTTGTACAGTATCAAAACACTGCCTTGTTTGTGTATACATTCAGAATAAAGCTGCGTTCAGGTGTGTGCAAACCTAGTCTTCATAAAGTACTACAATAGATTTCTGTCATTCCCTTTCAGGTTTACTTCTATAAGATTTGTACTCATGTATATTTGAATGTCCCCAATCAGGCTGAGGGTTGTAAGATTTGGTACCCATGTATATTTGAACATGCCCGATCAAGCTAAAGAATGTAATATTTAGTACTCATGTATGTTTGAACATGCCTGATCAGGCTAAGGAATGTAAGGTTTGGTACTCAAGTATATGTAACTATTCATAATCACACTGAGGAATACAAACCATAAGAAAGCAAATGAAGATATTTATTCTTTCCATTTAAAAATGTTTTATTATTTTATGTGTACAAATGTTTTGTCTGCATATGTCTTTGTACTCTGTGGATGGATGGTACCCTCAAAACAAAATGACTGTATAATTATTTGTGGTTTTTTTTTTTTTTTTGAAAAATAAGGTATCTCTGTGAAGCCCTGGCTGTTCTAGAACTCACTCTATAGATCAGGCTGGTCTTGAACTCAGAGATCTACCTGCCTCTGCCTCCAGAGTGCTGTGATTAAAGACGTGTGCCACCATGCCCAACTTTTATTTTTTATTGCTTAAAACAATTTTTAAATTTAAATATACTTTGATCATACTCTTTCCCTCCCCCAAGACCTTCCAAATCCTCTCCCCATCCCCGCCCACTCAGCTGCTCAACTTTAAGATTTTTCTAAAAACAAACAAACAAACAAAAACCCAATACAACAACAACATCATACACACACACACATACACACACACACACACACACCAAAAAAAAAAAAAAACCAAGAAAACAAAATGAAACACTGCCACAGAAACAACTCTGAAACCTATAGAGTCCATCACAGGCTGGGAAGACATCTGTTTTGGGAGAGTCTGCACAATGTCCCCAATTAGGTAAACCCCCTCTTTACATTTCCATTCTTTAAACCCCATTATGCAGCCTCATAGATAATTGCTATCAAAATAGACCCTTGATTGATTGATCTGGAAATGTTCCTTATCCTCTTTTGGAAACATGGTACTTCATATTTTAACGTTTCTCGGGGACTTTAATTGTCAGCAATTTGTCTTTAAATCATCTGCCAAGGACACAGTACCAAAAAAAAAAAAAAGAGAGAGATAAGAATTCTAGAATTAAGCCTGTTCATTAATCGTTCGCTTCTGCTTTCAATGACAACACAGACGGGGGTGCGGCTTCCAAACCTTTGGTCTGAGGTCCTTCCTATTAGAATGTTTAATTCTTCATGGGGAGGAAGCAGAAAGACTGACCACCGTCAGATACAGCACTGTTTTTCTAGGAAACAATCTCATGCATTGCCCTGTCTGGAAAGCACGCTGGGAGCCGACACTGCTAAACACGTGATTACAAAATTCAGAAGTAATTCTGCACTGTGTTTCCCCACAGGAAACCTTTGTGCATAATACTACTCTGTTGGTTTTATTGAGTTTTTTCCTTACTCATCTTGGCAGTGACCTGACAACCATCAACAGATCTATTTTTGCTGCTTCTCTATAAAAGCCATTTTCTCTGTGTTTTCAAAGGAAAGATACATTTCTGTGCAGCCTCCAGAAGATATTTGTCACAGGATCACGGAGAAAGAACACTCATTTCCTTGCAAAGTAAATAATTGATTTAATTAAGTAGGTAATGATGGCTATGAATTAAAGGGAGTTGCTTTCTGGATGTTGCCTCTTCTCTAAGGGCTTGGTGTGGTGGCTGCCCGTCTCACACCCTGGGTGGGTTGCATTCCACTGCCAACGTACTTAAGATTTGAGTTTCATTTAAATGTCACCAGTTGGGATGTCGGTTTTTCAATGTTTCAGCCTTGAAGACCCACCAAATCTACAGCCAATGAAAACTCAGGCTTTTAGTTTTGTGCCCAAAATACATCATCACATAACTTTAAAAGATCAGACTATTTTATTGCAATATCAGATGGACCAAGTTTGTTTCGTCCCAGCAGATTAACCGCCAAGGCTGTACCAATTTATTACATATGCACATCAGTCAGCAGACTACAGCATAATTTATTGTAATTAAGCACTTCTGTGTTGGGAAACCCAAATGAGATTGGCCATTATCAGTGATGTTAATGGTTTTCTGAAGAGTTGCCAAGGCATCCACCCCTCCCACCCTTCAATAATAAAATAATTTTGACAAAGGGCCCATGTTTCAACATTTTTAATAAAAACAAAATAGAAAAACCATCAGTAACTGAGTAATAAAGTTTCCTCTCTGTTTCTTCTTTGCCAAAACTAACAGAGAGGAAAATGTTCGTCTGGCGCCTTGCCAAAAAAAGGAGGAAATTGAATGGTCTCCGTTTTTATTCTTTGACTAGTAGCCTTGTGTACAGAGCACACTTGGGTCTTAGACTCACTTCAACAGAACTGAGACACAGATAAGAAGTTTTGAAGACTCCATTCTGTAATTTATAGAGCTTGATTCTGCTTAAGATTTTTCGGTACCATATAGCAAATCAATGTGATACAGAAAACAATGTTGTGTCTGCCACTGACATAAGCCATATGTTTGCTGCCATGCTACTATGCCAGCCACAGCTATACATTTTGGTCACTTGCTGTAGAGTCCTTGCTATCTGGGAGCTCAGGATAATCCACACCGTTATCATCGTCCTGATGAATGTCTTACTAAATTGCTGCCTGGAAGTGAGCTGAAAGTGTTCTCACACTACAGGAAGACGAAGCTGTTCTCAAATCAGTTCCCTAGGTAATTCATTCAGAGTGATAGTGAAATTGCCTTTTTTTGGAAACAGAATCTGCTATATTAAAACCACTAATACTCCCTTCATAGACACTATGAATGTAATCTAAGGAACATAAGTATCAGAAACAGACAATACTTGATCCAGACATCAGAGCAAGTAATTACAAGAAATGCCTGATCTAGAGTGAGTTCTTGATATCCTTCGTTCTACAGATGACAAGATGTGATCTAGAGTGAGCCCATGATATCCATCGTTCTTCAGATGACAAGATGAGATCTGGAATAATCACATGACGTCCCTTGTTCTACAGATGACAAGATGCGTTCTTGCTTCACTTCTAAGTTTTCTTACTCCAAATGTCTTACTGACCAGAAGTGTTTCTCCTTGTAGCTGAAAGCAGCTGAGGTGACACATGGGACTAATAAATGAAATGGAGACTTTGTGTGGAGGATGGATATTTCCGTCCCTATCTCCTGTCTTTTACTGAATGCATAACAGTATCAATTCGACCCCACCTAAAAATGAATATTAAGTGTATAAGACTTTCATCAGATTTAGCTCACTATTCCACGATCCTCTGTAGTAGGAGGCCACTTGTTTGTTCCCAGCTGTTCAGCCCTGAAACAACCACACAGAAGCTATGTTATTTAAATCACTGCTTGGCCAATCACTTAGGCATATTGCTAGCTAGCTCTTATATCTTCGGTTGACCCATTTCTATTGTTTTATATTTTACCACGAGGTTCGTGGCGCACTGGTTGAGTGCCAGCTGGCAGCTCGTGTCTTTCCCCTCTGGCATCTCTCTGACTCTGCCTACTCTCTCTATATCTCTTCCAGCTTGGGTATATTTTCGTAAGCCATTAGCAGAAACAGCTTCTTTATTAACCAATAAAAGCAACACATATACAGAAGGACTTCCCACACCAATCCTCTCTTTCACACACCTAGAATAAAAGCCAAAGCACCAGTGTGATGATTAATACTTACTGTCAAAATGACAAGGTCAACATCATCCAGGAGACAAGCCTGTAGGCTTCCTAGTGGAAGATTATCTCCGTTAGGTTAGCTGAAGCGGGAATCATTCCATACCTGGGGGATTGAAAGTGAGCTGAGCATTAGCACACACGCGTGTGCATGCGTACGTGCATGCGTGAGCGCACACACACACACACGCACGCACACACACACACGTATCCCACCTCCATCTCTCTGCTTCCTGTCTGTGGGCACAGTGTGACCCACTGCCTCAGTTCCTGCTGCTGTGGCTTCTACATCACCTCAGAATGTGAGCCACAATTAGCTCCTCATTTTGAAGAGCTTATGTCAGGGACTGTGTCACTTCAAAGAGGAAGGCTATCATACAACTGAGAAATATGTTCAAACACCACTCTTTCCTTGAAACACTTCTGAAGCTCATTACTGAACCTTTTTAGTCATTCTGAGAAAAAATACTTTTCTAACAAAATAATATTAAATCAATACATCAAATACATGTTCACAAAAGTAGTCAAGGTACTATATGGTAAAAAATTACATTTAAGAGTGTTCTAGCATCTTTGTACTAAATCTTTACTTTTAATGGAAATTTCCTGTTCATTTACAATTGTAAGAAAGGCATTCAGCTCAGTATACTTTACGACTGGATTAAATCCATCCTCTGTGATAACTATACAGAATCTACTTAATTGCTTTATGTAAATTATTTTATCCTTAAGTCTAAAGATACAACTTTCAATACACATATCCAATTGGGCTTTAAGTCCACAAACTTTCCATAAGTTTAGTAATAATTGGCAAATGATTTGTCCATTTCATAATTTTTTTTTCAAAAATTAAATGAAACTGTTAAATTAATAGCAAACAAAACAATAAAATGACCTGGAATTTTGAGTGTGAAAGCAAAATGTAAAGAAGCAAATAAATAAGGCTGTGGTTAGAAATGTGGTTCAGCAGTCAGGTTTCTTGAAAGCACTTTCTCCAAGATTTTCTAACCATGTTCTGAGACAAGGATGATATAATCCCCAAATAGCACCTGGAGACCTGCTTCAGAGGAGGACAAAGTGAGTGTGGTCTATCTTGAAGGACCTTCTGGAAGTTGGCCAACCTGTGGGACAGGGACCCTTCCAGGAGCAGCACAGTAGTGAGTTGGTGAAGGATGCTAAGCTCTGTCTTCCCTCCTGTTCTTCCCCTCCCCCTTCCTCTCCTTCTTTTGCTACCCCTCCAGCTTTCCCTGTGACTTCTCGGGGGAAATGCTTCTGACTTCTGAGATTCAGCCAGGAAAGGACGTGGAGCTGTTTGCACTTAAGACCCCAGATTCTCTCCTGGTCTTTAGTCACATTTGACTGAGCAGCCGGTGGAAGCGATCAAATAGAACTAATGATTAGGAACACTGTCCTGTACTTTCCCCTGTCACTGATGTTAACCTATCATCCACAGACAGATGAAGAGGAAAGAGCATCTGACCTCCCACCCCATGGCCTTTGCTCTCAGTCTCACCTCACCACAGGACTGCTCCCGGACGTCCCAGCCCAGGAGACCTAGGTAGCTGTGGGGTGTTCTCTCGGGATCACTAATACACAGTGCACTGAGGTCTCCAAGCTTAATTTTCATTGCCTTCCTTGCGTAACTAAAGATGATTTCAGCCAGCCAGGACTCCAGACTCTGATTCAACAGAGTTGAGGTTCGAAAACAGAACTGTCCCCCCAGTGGTATTTTGTCAGCCACGCACGGCCAAATATAGTATAATAAAGTCATGTTATTTTATTGTAATTCACTTTCAATTGCATATAACTTTGTAGAAAGAAGTGTTTGTGTTTGTCTGAAATATTGTTTCCTGGAAATAGACTTTCCTTTACAAGAAGGTTGTGGGTCAACCCTTCTGTAATAGAACTCTATTGAAATTATACAATAATTAAATAATACATTTTATTTTATAATTGAGATTCATATTGCCAAAATATATCATGACTTCTAGATAAAACCATTTTCTCTAGTAGGGAGGGCCTTGGACCTTCCACAAAGCAATGTGCCTCAGATTGGATGGGGGTGGGGTGAGAGGGTATGTGGAGAGAATGGGAGTAGGAGAGGGAGTGGACACTTGGATTGGTATGTATAATGAAAAAGGGTAGTTTGTTTTCTTTTTTTTAAATAAATGTATATAAAAAGCTATTTTCCCTGTGATGTGAGTTCACTTGAATAGTTACTGCAATATTGTCTTGCTGTAAGATGATTTTAGCCTTAAAGGGTAAGCATTTTAAGAAGAGAAAGTGGATAAATACAAATAAAAATCAGTAAATTCACATCTCCCTCAAGGCCTGCCTGTGATGCGTCACTGTTTCCCGAGGGTGTGCGGGACAATTCTCAGCATCTCATACATCAGAATGTAGAACTCATTCGCTTTCCTGAAACTGATTATTCTTTTGCAAGTACAGAAAACTGTATAATAATCACTAAGACCTAAAAATGATAAACTCAAAACGTGGGAAATATTGATTTTGAAAATAAACATAAAACAAGAAAACCACAAAGCAAATGTAAAGGGGAACCATGACAAACCCATCCAGGTGTAAATAGCAGCAGATCACTAGCAAGGATGAATGAAAACGGAAGCCATTGAAGCTGACAGCCCTTCCTGGGGGAGCTGCTTCTCCGAATGAAGCAATTGTCTTCTCGCAGGAGCAAACGTTTAAGGGCGATGAGATCCGCTGCTCTTGAGATCCCGCTAGGAAAATAATGAAGTTCCGCTCTGCAGACACCACCCGAGAGGCTCGATAAAGTTGTTCAAGTTCTTTAGCTTTTTCTCTTCTTCCCATTCTACCCCAAGGTGGGCGTACATCATTATGGAACAGACTCATGGGAAATTTCCCTTTGCACTTCTTCCCTCAGGGGACCAAGAGTGGGTCGGTTTTCAAGTTAAAAAAATAATTAAAAAAAACCTTTAGTAAAATTCAGGGCAAAAATGACAACAAAAATGTCAATCAGCCTCAGGATTCGCAGTCAGTAATTTTTGCCTGTGGAGTCACATGGTGAATAGAGTGGTTGGTATAGCTGTATTTGCAGTTATTTACCCCAGACATTATGAGATTTGTGCGTGCGTTCCGGACTTGGATGCTCACCAGAATAAAACAGGGGATTTCCCCTACCCAGGCCTCTTTTAAGGAGCAGTGTCTAACAATACTATAGTAAGCATTTTCTTCATTTAAAACTTTTATTTAATATCAATGTTGTTACTAACATTATTTCATAACATAACAGTATTTCACAAATACTGAAATAATTTTAAAAATATTTTAATAAAATAAAACTGTTGCCGCAAAGCTCTTGGCAGCCTCTGAAAACAAAAAGAAAATGTTATTATTTAGAGCAATATACCAAAGATATTGTATGGGGCCCAAGTAAGAAAATGTTGTTTTCTTTGAATCAAGGACTCCTAGAATCTAAATATCAAAAAGACTGAGGAGAGCAAGCCCATTGCTTCTCTTCTTCACTCTCCATGCCTAGAAGAAAGCCTGAAAGAGTGGCAATTTAAAAAAATATTTATGAAAACAAAGGTGTGTTCCACAAGCCTACCGGCAGGATTTCACATGTGGATAAGACAAGAATATCAATGCCCTTGCCCAACATTAAATTGTACTACTATTCTGCTGACCTGTGCAAAATTTAAATAACACTCAGCTGTGTGTGTGTGTGTGTGCACGCACACACGCACACGTGTGACTGAAACCCAAACACATCTCCTCACTCTTATCACACAACCAGAGAACAGATGTTTATTATTGGATATATTGTTCTCTTCACCTCCCCCCCAACGTGTGTGTGCATACGCACGCACGCACGCACACCAACACACACACACTCTTAAACATCTCAATATAAACAGCAAGAAACTCTCTCAGGCCACACTGGTTCCATAACAACTCCATTCCCCTTTCTCTTTCTGATCAGCCCCTTGGGATACCTCTGCTTCCTCCCTCCAGCCTCTTCTCACTCTCTCCTGACCAGTTCCAGGCAGGAATTCATCTTCCTGTCTTCCACGGCTCCTGCTTTCATGAGCATCACACATTTGGTAGCATTTTGGCTGATCATGGTCTCTTTTATCTGGAAACTCCTTTCTCTGAGGGTTTGCAGTTTCTTCTTTTCCTCCTACCTTGGTGCCTTTGCTTCTCAATCTCATTTGGTAGGACCTCATCATGAAAGACACCTGTCTTCCATTTCATGGAAACACCAGCCCAGGCAAATATCCCCCCACCACACCTCATTCATGTTGCAACAACGAAACAAGTTCCAGAGAATAGACAACAGTATTCCAGATAGATCTGAAACTTATGAGAGATATGGGTAAAACCTGACTTCAGAGAGTTAAAAACACACAGATAAGAGTAGGGTTTAGTGTGTCTCATAAAAAAATATTAATACTAGGCAGCAAAAAGGAACCGAGTGACATTTCTAAGCAATGGTACCTGAGAAATGGCAGGCTGTGGAATACCCTGCGTAGAGACACATTTGCTTCAGTCACTCCCTAGAGGACGAAGGTATTTTTGTTCTGAGTACTTAGTATGCAGCAAGAGACAGAAACTCCAGACAATTTATCTCAGGCATAAGAGGAAAAAGCCAATACCAAGAAAAATATGTTCCAGACCATGGCGATCAGATCAAATCATAATTTTGTGAAATACTATGTGGAGCATCCTGCATGGCTTTTCATCCTGAAGAGATTTGAAGACCAAACCAGCTTAACTTTCACATGGAATTATTGCCCTGTTTTGAGTCTGTAATGACAGATATTACAGAATTGTCAGAAGATGTTAGCTTCAAATTTTGACCATTTACATTCTTATGTGTTTTAAGAATCACTCCACAAGAATATTTGACATTAGCTTTGAAAACAATTTTCGTCCTTTGAGAAAAGTATTTGATGTCTTAGAAAACCACACAATGTATTGTCTATGACCATAGCTCTGTTTTTATTTTTTTTGACAAGGAATGCTTTATGGTTGCTTGTATAAGTGTTGAATAATAGTGAGTCTGATATAGTATCAACTGCTTAATTGTTTCTAAAAACTTTAGGTCAATTCTTAGTCTTTTAGAAGAAGTCTCTAGAAAACGATCGGAACAAACGGCTGCTCCAGAATGAACAAAAATCCTCAAGAAAACGGCTAAGGAAGTCTTACTTTTTATTTTCAAACACTTGGATAAATTAAGTATCTTTTTAACAAGCTCATAAAAAAAGTACTGGACTTTGGCTCTTACTAATTCACCAATACACTCATAGGTTCCTGTCAGGCAGCTGTAATTTCTATAATCTTTATGTTCTCTGACAGAAAACTAGTATTTATTATCTACAACAAAAGAAAAAATTAAAACAACAGTAGCTCCTTTAAATGGAAGGATTAAGTAGCAATGGCCAGAGCAGGCACAGAGAACAGACTCAGTAGCAGAACACCTATAAATCCGTAGTTATTAGCCTGTTTCACATCCCCCCCCCGATTCATATTCCCCCGCCCCACTCTCTCCCTCTCACCCTCCTTTCTTCCCTCGTCCTCCTCCCCTACTTCTCTCTGAGAGGAAATTCCTGTTTACATGGACAGTCTCCTTGGGAGTGTGGGGGAGTAGAGATTGTGCTCTCTGGAAAGAACTGCTGTCATACGTGGGAAACGTGAGCTTAATACGGCCTGAGAGGGCTGTACATCTATCCATCCAAATTCCTCTTAAGAGATCTGTCATTCTCAGTCCAATGAAGTCAAACAGGAACCTCCTGTGAGCATCAGTGACTTACAAACGCTGCAGCTAATAAACAAGTACAGCTGACCCTGCAATAGGAACACATGCTGATCTGGAAAATGACAGCAGCGTGACATAGCTATAGAATGAAATGAAGTCTTAAGATAATTGCCCGTCGGGTGCTTAAATACAAAGTGACTGGGGGGAAAAATAACTTTGTTACATAAGCGAGTATTCCTAGTCATGAAATTATAATGAAATGGCTGGATTAACACAAGGAGGAAGAGTTAAAAAGTTAATGAGGTACTCAGCTATTATCTGGTAGAAAGATTCAGTCTTAGACTGAGCTACAAACTGCGAGGTCTGTAAAGATGGTTGTCTCACATAAAACTTTCCAAACACATTACGCAACTGCATTCTGAGCTGTGGAATTTTTGTTTCAAGGTAAAGTGTTCTGTTTAAACCACACTTGGGAGAAATGTGGAGTTATTGGTTTTTTTTCACTTATTTTACATTCTGACCAGTATTTCCCCTCCCTTCTCTCCTTCCAGGGCACACCTCCCCACTTCCCACTCCACCCCTGGCTTCCCATCTACCTCTCTCCCCTTCCACTCCTCCCCTGTCTCCACTCAGAAAGGGGCAGGCCTTTCATGGAATTGGACAAAGCATGCACACCAAGTTGAGGCAGGACCAAGCTCCTCCTTCTGCCTCAAGGCTGTGCAAGGCAATCCAACATGGAGAACAGGTTCCCAAAAGCCAGCTAAGTGCCAGAGACAGGTCCGGATCTCACTTCTAGGAGCCTTGCAAAGAGACCAGGCTACAGAACTGTCACACACACGAAGAGGACTTAGGTTGGTCCCATGGAGGCTCCCTAATAGTTGTCAGAGATACTCTATCCAGTAACTGATGGAAGCAGATGCAGAGATCCACAGCCAAGCACTGGGCTGAACTCTGGCAGTCTTGCTGGAGAGAGGGAGCAGAGACTGTAGGAGCTGACCTGAGTTCGTGAGAGCTAGTGGACTCTGGACCAACAGTTAGGGAAATATGGAGTTTTGAGGACAGCAGGCAGGAGGCTGAAGATGGAAAGAAATACAAATAGGGTTCAAGGGCACTTTTTTTGAACCTGCATCAAATAGCTATGAAGAAATCAGCACCCAAATTCTTACACTGCATTCATTATGATCCAGGGTTCTAACGTTAAGTTAAATGGTGGTACTTCTTCAAATCTCACTTGGTTCTTCTTGCACTTCATTAATGAAGAGCCCACCCATTTCCCAGAAGCATTTCCAATTGCTTATAAAATTCCATATGGTAAGTGACATGATGCTCTAAGTGAGGGAAATCAGAGAATAAAGAAAGTGAGATTGTTTATTCTTTATTTACTGCAAAATTTTATTTTTATAAAAACAGCATATTTCTACAAAGAATTTAAAAATGGACTGTAAATTTAGCTTTGAGTCTTCCATCAGGGAAGTGAGAAATATGATCATTATGAAATTATTGTCACAAATAAGATTTCTAAAAGGTATCAATTATTTTAAAGTAGCATCCATTTTCTTGCAATGAAGTATATGCAAAAATCCCCTGTAGTCCCCTATAGAGTGTATAATGAGATGGCGCGGGATTGCCCTCTGTATGCTGTGATTATGATTTTTTATCATTGGTTAATAAGGAAGCTGCTTTGGCCTATAGCAGAGCAGAATATAGCCAGGCTGGAAGAGACATAGCGAGAAAGTAGGCACAGTCAGGAAGACGCCATGTAGTTGCCCCAAGAGAAAGATGCCGCAGCCTTTACCAGTAGGCCACAGCCTCATGGTGATACACAGATTAATAGGAGTGAGTTAATTTAAGATGTAAGAGTTAGTTAATAATAAGCCAGAGTTAATAGGCCAAACAGCGTTTTAACTAATATAGTTTCTGTGTGATGATTTGGGTCCGAGTAGTCGGGAAACCAAAGAGCAGTCTCCATCTACAAAGGGACACCCTCGTTACTTGCATCCCTGTGTCACGTGATTGCACAGAGCTGCTTTGCCTGTGACTGGCTCACCGCAGGCCCCAAGGACTTCAGTGCAAGAAGTTCAGAAGGACTGCCAAGACCACACAATCCAAGCGCACAGCTTTCTGACTGCCTCGCTGTGTTCAGATGCATTTTCATGCTATTTAGCAGACAATGGGGACTGGATGCACGCCCTTCAGGCTGTGTTCATATTATTTCTCAAAACCAGAGCTCTGGTAGGGGTTTGACCTGCCGAGCTTGTCATCTCTGGCAATAGCTTGCAGAATCAGCGCAGCATACAGCTGGTTCTGATTGACAGTTTATCTAAACCAAGCCCCAGAAGTGCCCCTGCTAGAACCCCGTGAAAGAGCCTGAGCCAATCCCCATTCCAGCTCTGTAGGAAAGTACCAAAGCAAGGAGTTTTGCATGGAGCCAAAGTTTAGAAAAGAAGTCTGGCTAAGATATCACATGTATGTTATCACAATATACACGTCACCCAAAATTTCAGATGCTCAAAGCTGGGCATCTTGCACATTTTCTTCCTGGCTGCCAGAAAGAGTCACATGTAGGTGGAAATGAAATCAGCTGGGCAGCGAGTGATGACGACATTGAATGACAATCGTGGAGTGGTTTTAAATCACATATTATACAATGGTAGGATTTAGCAATTGCAAGGTGAGGATCACTTTTCAAATCAAGTTCTGCTAATATTGCTTTGTGTGTGTGTGTGTGTGTGTGTGTGTGTGTATTAGCAGCTACTCTTTTATATGGTAATTGTCTAGCCAATGTTAAAGCTCCTAGAATCAGCAACCATCCATAATTGAATCCTGTTCATAAAGCACATATTTGCGTTTAATAAATAGTACTCTATGACATCTTTATTGCATGTAGGCAATGTGATGTGTCGTGTGTATTTAGACTCAAGGATGCCTTATATTAACGTGGATGTCCCCTAGGGAGCCATGATCCAAATGTTGGAAAGCACTGCACAAGAGTTTTACCTCCATTATTTTGGCCTCGAAATTTGTCTCAGAGGATTTTAATGTCATACGCTAGAGCCAATGAAAAATGGTGTGGTTACATGCGTGGGATGTAAACTCACATTTGGATCAGATTCCCTTCCATGATCTGAATGGATGGCCTTAGGAAGTGATGCGTACTTCTCTGAAGTTTCTGGAAAGTGCACAATCGTATCCACATCACAGGCAGGCGTGAGACAGAGTGGGAAGGGCCATGGAGATCTGCATGTGTACAAAGAGCTCCGGCAAGTGTTCCCCTCTTTCCAGGAGATGCTAGCTGGATGGTGAAGACTCATGAAGCCATGCTTCGTTCATAGATATGAAATAAACATCAGGTTTATTTCCCAGCACCATGTTCCTTTCCCAGGGATGCAGCATCTGAAGTCATTCTCAGTTAGACTTATAAAAGATGCTCTGTGGTCCCTGATTCTCACAGGGACATCGTGGTATGGCTTCTAATTCACAGCCAGGTAACCCTGCCTACATAGAACGAGTGCCCCTCTGGATCTCTCACGTTGAGCCCTTGAAGCTTGTTTTGCATGGAGTGCCCTGAGCCAGGGGTGAAAAGAAACGGATGAGACCTGTGGTCTTTCATGCCATTGTTAGATGTTCATAATTATATTCTTAGTGAATTAATTTCATGCCGGGGTGTAGCAACTGTGACAGGTCTCTGATGAGACCCTGTCGATCAATGTGATGCCAAAGAAGGAGCATCACCTCAGCATTTTACTCAATATCCAAAAGAGATTCAGACATTCAGTGTACCGTTAGTGGGCAGCAGTGGAGAGCTGGGATCCTTTGATCGTTGGCCTAGAGGCAGCAGACAATAGTCTCTTTCTTGTAGTTCCTTCTGACATTAATGCAAGTTTTTCTGACAAGTGGAAAATCTCCCTGTAATTAAATTTCTGTTGTACTTTAATGTTGGTTCCCTAAAGAAAGTTCCTGTTAGCAGATTTCAAGCTGTGATAATAATATTTTCTTGCTATGCTATCAAAAGTTGTAATCTATTTTCTTTCCTGGACGGAACTCAAAGAAGCCGCTAGACTCAAGAAAAACTTAGTCCGTTCTTTTCAAAGTTTGAATAAGTTGTTCTTGAGCAGCAACTTAGAGTTTCAACAGAGTTGGAGAAGCATCAGTAAGCCTACTGTAAACACTTGCTTTACAAGTGAAGGTCTCATCCAACTTCCCAGTTTAGAGAGTGCTGACGTTTTCAGAGTAGGGTGCAGAGGTGAAGGTGAGCAATATCAAAGTAGAGGAACTGACATGTGCGTTGAGAGACATGGCCTTTGGTAATTAGCTTCTAACGTCAATATGATGGAAATGAACCCTGAAAGTAACTGAATTAAGCTCAATTTTTCCTTTTGGGAGTTTTGCCTATTTCACTTAGGACTAACTTACTTAATCATATGTAGCAGACTTTCAATCAGCTCCCAAATCATGGCATGGAGACTTATTATTAGCGATGAATACACAGCTCTATCTTATGACTGTTTCTTGCTAGCTCTTATAACTCATATTAACCTGTTTCTTTGCATCTATATCTTCCCTCGGGACTTCTTATTTTTCTTTCATTCTGTATGTCTTACTGTGTGTCTGATTGGCTAGCAGCTTCCTGGCTGACTGGTCCTTGCATCTCCCTCTCCTTTTCCCTCATTCTCCTCTCTCTTCTCTCCTCCTAGTTATTCTCTCTGCCTGACAGCCCCACCTACCCCTCCACTGCCTAGCTATTGGCCATTTGGCTTTTTATTAAACCACTCGGGTACCTTAGGCAGGCAAGGTGAAATAGCAACACATCTTTACAGAATTAAGCAAATCAGCATAAGCAAGTGTAATACATCTTCACACAGCTAAACAACGACAACATAAACAAATGTAACACAAATTTACACAGTTAAATTAATATTCCACAATATTCTTCAGTTACTTGCCTTTGATTATCTATGGTAACATGCTCTTTCATAAATAAGAACAAATCCCTTACAAATCTGTTATGTGCTACTCATAAACAGAACACATACATGTTGGGCTTTACTCTGTGTATTTTAATAAATCATAAAGCCTATCATTTTCTCCTTTTTTGATTGATTTTTGAAGGTAGGATTGTAGGGTGTAAAACATTTACAAAAGAATAATTCTTGTTCTTTTTGCATAAAATCAGTACTTCTAAAGTCTAGATGCAGTAAAATCCATTGCTGTTGAAGAGATAAACATACAGCAAACTCTTCATTTAGTAAAGTTATGTTTATTTCCCCGGCTATAGAAAAGTTAGAAGCGTTCATCCAGCGCAGACAATAATAGTCAAGTTCCTGGCCTCAAAGCTGGGAGAGAGTGAGTGCTGTAGAGATTTGCATTGGTATGGATCTTGGTTTACTGATACAGATTTAAGGTCAATATATATATGTTTCTGCTTTTGATTAAGGTATTGTGTTTGTGCAGCTCATTTAAAAATGTAGTATGTAATTAAGATATATAGGTTAATAGGTATTCATCTATAATAGTCAAGTTATAGTCATGTAAGTTAGATTTTCTAGATATATAGAGATATATTTAAGTTAGATAATCTTCAAACCTTTCAAAGGTCTACGGAATATGGCATTTAAAATGTTTTAATAAATTAAGACTTTTCAGAACATGAGACACATCTGCTTCTAGTAGCACCGATTACTCCAAGAGGATGATGGGCACTGAAGAGGTTCCTCATGGAGTTAGTTCGCCGTTTGGACAGGAAATTGTTCTTGCCTGGACTGCTTCACACTATGCTGTATGAACTGGACCCACAGAGAAATGACTGATAAACTTGACTAAAGGTGAGATGATTCTTTGTGGATTCTGCTACATGAAACAGTCTGCCAGACATTCTGCAGGGCACACAAAAAGTGACTGACAAACTGCCAATATGGGCGGAATTGTCTTTAAAATTTCCTGCTTCATGGAAAAGTCTGCTGGATACTACGGGCCTTTGGGCTAAAGATGGGTGCCCCAAAGATAAAGAAGAACTTTTGATGACTTTCCAGGCAGCGAGATGTCTCTGTCAATTCTAGAGTTTTGGAAGTTGTTTACAATGCACTTCCTGTTAATTTAGGTAATATTATATCCTTCTGGAGACTTTGATGGAGTTAAAAAATAGATAGTTATAATTATATTTTCCTTAGTTAATAAAACATAAAGGAGATATAAATATTGTAACTGTAATTCTTGCTTTATACTTGTTATATATAATTTTTCTGTTTTAAAGTTAAAAGCTTCCTTTTTATTTAAACAGAAAAGAGGAGGTGATGTGGGATTACCCTCTGTATGCTGTGAATACCATTGGTTAATAAAAAACTGGGTTGGCCTGTGATAGCACAAGAGACTAGAGCTAGGTGGGGAAAACTAAACTGAATCCTGGGAGAAAATAAGGCACAGTCAAGAGAAGCTATGTAGCCCCACCAGAGACTGAGCCAGAACTTTACCAGGTAAGCCACAGCCTCATGGCAATATACAGATTAATGGAAATGGGTTAATTTAATATGTAAGGGATTGCTAAAAATATGCTGTATTGATTGGTCAAGCAGTAATTTAATTAATACAGTTTTGCATGGTTATTTTGGGAGTCTGGGCAGCTGAGAAATGAACAAGGAGCCTCCTACAACAGGTGAGTATTTATTGTATTGGACTAGGAAGAGTTCCTAGAAATTGAGGAACTTCTGATTCAATGATCATTATTCCACATTCAGAAATTCCATCTAGAACACTTATATTCACCGGTGCTTTTAGTCTCTGTGAATGGAGACCTCCATATTACCCCCAATGAAAACCAAGATTCTTTAAAGCATTGAAAGGTCTTCCTTATCTATTCCATTCAGAAGACAGGCTCATGCCTCCTGCAAAGTTAACTTATCAATTGTCTATGGGTGCCTGCAAGCCATACTTCTAAAATACAACTTCTGAGGGTATGGGTCAATGACCCGAATGAAGGGTCATAGGTCATATAACTGAATGGGGAGAACACATGGAAAGCTCAACAGCAGTAATTATTTCTGAATACCCCAACCAAAAAATTATTTCAAAATAGTATAAAACTAATTCAAAGTGTTTCTGTGCATGCTTGCCCACACAGTGTCACGTGACCTCACTGCAGCCTTGGTGATGAAGATACAAAACACACACGTACTGTACATTACACAACAACACTGCAACACAGGCATGGGCAGTAAAGGCAAGAGTTCAGCTCACACTCACAACCATCCCACATTATAAACTGCATGGATTTCACTGTACATACAAGAGTTCTTCATCTTATAGAAACATAATGAGGCCATTATAGAAATAAAAGACTATTTCGTTCTAAGGAGAGCTGCTTGTTTGTTTCCTGGCTACTTGGCAACTCAGACCTGAAATAATCACACAGAAACTATATTATTTAACAGAGCTTGTCCCATTAGCTCAAGCTTCTCATTGGCTAACTCTTATATCTTAATTTAACCCATTTCTAATAATCTGTGCATCACCACATGGCAGTGGCTTCCTGGGTAAAGTTCCCAGTGTCTATCTCTGGCAGGGCTGCACGACTTCTCCCTAACTCCTCATTCTTTCTCCCAGCATTCAGTTTAGTTTTCCATGCCTACCTCTATTCCCTGCACAGGCCTAAGACAGTTTCTTTATTAATCAATGATATTCACAGCATACAGATGAGAATCCCACATCAATATTTCCTATCATTTTTTAGTATACAAGAATTAAATTAGTATATCTTTGGATTCATTGTATTTCAAAGTTTTATTTTTTAGAAAAAATACTGTTTAAGCAGTTGGCTTGAGTTAATTTTTAAAGTATTAAATGACTTTGAGTTTGGAGTTAGGAGGCCAGTTCTAACAATTTCTGAAGTGGCTGTAAACATGACTATACCGTTGTATACTGTATATTTATGTAAAGTGGCAATCTTAGTAGAGATAATCATAAAATCAAAATGTCAATCAACTCTGAAAACTCTGAAGCTCCCTCACCATCTGGTATTAAGCATCCTGACAATGTTTAATTCTTTATATAAGATTAGACTCACATGTTCATCTCATCAGTAACAAATTTGCGTTCACTTTGAATAAATGGCAAGATTACATGTTTACCAAGAAATCAGAGTGTCCCACCAACTTTTAATTCTTTATATGAGGCTAAGCATGCATGTTCATCTCATCAGTAGCAGATTTGCTTTCACTATTAATAAATGTTAAAATTATATGTTTACCAAGGAAGCAGTTTAAAACAACTTTGTGAGTTGCATTAGTAAGTGCTTGGCTGGAATACCTGTTATAAACATACATGTGAGAGGCTGCGTGAATGTTTCTTAGGCAGAAGAGGACAGGGAGTGGAAAAGTTTAAGAAGTCATGCTCTAAAGCATTTGATGAAAGGAGGGCTTACAGTTGACAGAAGCCATTTCAGTGGTCATGAGGTAGAACAGTTCAGAGAATTCTGGCTTTCATTAGCAGATAAAGACATAAAACCCTTTCCCATTTCAAAGATGAATTGCCTATGATAATACTTAACCAAAGGAAAATAGACTAAGAAGAATTCAGAGTTTCCCAGACTTCAGATGAGTCTCTGGTTATCAGTCCTGTAGGTGAAGGGTGTTTCCTCCCATGCAGACAGGACTGGCAGCAGGGGAGGTTCATTGAAAAGGTAAAGCGAGTGCTGGTTTTGTCAGTACCTGGCGAGCTATTTTTACCATGGCAACTACTAAATACATGACTTATTCGGGAAACTATTCCCTGTACTCACCATGATATCTTACTGTGAGTTATCATCCTAGCATAAATAAAAATTTCTAATCAAAACCTGTGTGTGCGAGAGCTGCTGGTTTGATGCAGACATCAATGAATGTGGGCCCTTGGATCATTATATGATCGGACTCTAACTACAATCTCTCTGGTCTGTATTTAGTGCTCCCACCCAACCAAAAAGCCATTCCTTGTCCACCCTTCTGTCAGTTCTAGCATCCAGATCAACAGGTTAAAAACGATTTGAAATATATTATTCACCAATCAAGGCTTGGTGTAAGATAAGCTTGTAGGCTTGGTGTGAGATAATATCGGGAGGTCAATCTGCCTGGCTGGAACCCACTTCTCCAGTATACCTAACAATATATTTTAAAATTAACTTGATTTATTACTTTTTTATGCTGCCACTATAAAACTTAATAAAAACCCTTCTGTCTTAGCAAAGGGGATAAAGTAGCACGTTCTTACCAAGCCATGGCTACTCACGTTTGGCGTTAGAATAAGCTATCTTTTCTTCCAGTTAAGGTAAGAGCTGTGTTTTGTTTTTGCATTGACACTAGACTTTGAATGGTTGTCCTCTATGTGTCAGCTTTTCAGTCCCCAGTCAACTAACATCAAGAGAGACAAGGCCATCCTAAGGACATGACTGAAGATCCCTGACCATCATCATGAGAAGCCCCTAACCTAAACTATCAATGCAATACTTCTGGCTGGAAGCCAGTTCTTGCTGTGTTCTTCCCTGGAGCGTCGAGACTTGAAAGAGCCCAGACAACAGAGAGAAACAGTCAGCAATCCTCAGTCCTAAGAAGAACTCACTTTTTCTCAACTTCCCCCCTTTTTATTGTTTTTATTGAAGTATATGTTTTTCTCTGCTCCCCTCCCTTCCTCCCTGTCCCATTCTACCCTTTCCCATGATCCACATGCTCCCAATTTACTCAGGAGATCTTCTCTTTTTCTACTTCCCATGTTGATTAGGTCCTTGTATGTCTCTCGTATGGTCCTCATTGTTGTCTAGGTTTTCTGGGATTGTGAGCTGTAGGCTAGTTTTTCTCTGCTTTATGTCTAAAATCCAGTGAGTGAGTACATATGATATTTGTCTTTCTAAGCCTGGGTTACCTCACTCAATATGATGTTTTCTAGACCCATCCATTTGCCAACCAATTTCATGATGTTATTATTATTTTTTCACTGTGTAGTACTCCATTGTTTAAATGTACCACATCTTCTTTATCCATTCTTTGGTTGAGAAGAATTTAGGCTGTTTCCAGGCTCTGGCTATGAGAAATAATTCTGTTATGAACATAGCTGAGTACATGTCCTTGTGGTATGATTGAGCATCCTTTGGGTATATACCCAAAAGTGATATTGCTGTTTTTTTCCTAATTTCTGAGAAATCATCATACTGATATCCAAAGTAGTTGTATAAGTTTGTACTCCCACCAACAATGAAAAAGTGTTCCCTTTACCCCACAACCTCTCCAGCATAAGTTATCATCAGTATTTTTGATCTTAGCCATTCTTACAGGTATAAGATGGAATCTCAGAGTTGTTTTGATTTGCATTTCTCTGATGGTTAAGGATGAGCATTTTCTTAAGCGTCTTTCAGCCACTTTAGATTCATCTGTTGAGAGTTCTCTGTTTAGGTCTGTAGCCCATTTTTATTGGATTATATACTCTTTTGATGACCAATTTCTTGAATTCTTTTTATATTTTGGAGATCAGTCCTCTGTCTGATATGGGGTTGGTGAAGGTCTTTTCTCATTCTGTAGGCTGCTATTTTGTCTTGTTGACCTTGTCCTTTGCTTTACAGAAGTTTCTCAGTTTCAGGAGGTCCCATTTATTAGTTGTTGCTCTCAGTTACTGTGCTACTGGGGTTATATTTAGGAAGTGGTCTTCTGTGTCAAGGTGTTCAAGTGTATTTCCTGCTTTCTCTTCTATAAGGTTCAATTTGGTTGTTTTATGTTGAGGTCCTTGATCCATTTGGACTTGAGTTTTGTACATGATGATAGATATGGATCTACTTTAATTCTACATGTTGATATCCAGATATTTCTGCACCATTTCTTGAATATGTTTTCTTTTTTCTACTTTATATTTTTTGCTTCTTTGTCAAAAATCAGGTGTTCATGGGTATGTATTGATATCTGGGTCTTTGATTAGGTTCCATTGGTCTCCTGTCTGTTTTTATGCCAATACCAGGCTGTTTTCAGCACTGTAGCTCTGTAATAGAGTTTGAAGTCAGGGATTGTGATGCCTCCAGAAGTTCCTTGATTGTACAGGATTGTTTTAGCTATCCGGGTGTTTTTGTTGTTGTTGTTTTTGGGTTTTTTATGCTTTTTGCCTTTTCATATGAAGTTGAGTATTGTGTTTTCAAAGTTTGTGAAAAATTTTGCTGGGATTTTGTTGGGCATTGCATTGAATCTGTAGATTGATTTTGGTAAGATTGCTATTTTTACTATGCTAATTCTACCTACCCAAGAGCATGGGAGAGCTTTCCCTTTACTGGTGTCTTCTTCAATTTATTTCTTCAAAGATTTAAAGTTCTTGTCATACAGGTCTCTTCCACTTCTTTGTTTAGAGTTACTCCAAGATATTTTTATGTTATTGGTGACTATTGTGAAAAGTGATGTTTCTCTGATTTTTTTTTCTAGAAGAAAATGAGAAGGAAAGGCACCAGGTGATTTTCAACAGAAGAAAAGCCAACTCTCAGTGGCCAAATTAACCAAATTGTTGGCCACCACAGAGGAACTGCGTGCTACATGAAAATTACTTTCTTCCCTGCATGGTCTGTTTTACAAGGCCATGGAGCTGAGAGCTTTTAATTACAAAACTACCACAAAGAATATAACCTTGGACTGGTTATTTAGAGTGTTAATGCTGTTTTTTTCTAATAGGTGACATAGTTATAAAATTGTTTCTGGGGCTGAGAAGATTGCTAAGTCTATAAATTGCCTGCCTTAGAAGCATGAGGATTGGGTTTGACCAGTAAAACCCCAGCAGGAAGGGCAGGTTTTACTTTCACAGGCTGTACCTGAGAAAAGAGAAGGCAGTGTAAATTGAAATCGCATTCATCATCAAAAATGCTTTGGAAAGTATAAAAAAATACCTTATGAGTAATTCAAATCCAAAGGAAGAAGGGCAAGAAAGAGGTGAAGGGAAAGAGGAGAAAGAAAGAGAGGGAGGGAGGGAGGGAAGGGAAGGGAGGAAAGGAAGGGAAGGGAGGAAAGGAAGGGACAGTGTTCACTGGAGAGAGGGATGATGGGAAAGAGGCAGGAGTTCTGAGACAGACGTCCGTTGTTCTGTTTCACTGCAAATTAACTTCACTGCAATAGCCTGTGATATTATTTCAAAGAAAATAGAGACAAAGGGGGGAAGCTTTCAATAGCTTAAAAATTTTTGAAATCTGAAGCAATAGAAATGCTTATTATCCTGCTTTGATGAATTGTATTGAATTATCATAAATACATATAAATACTAAGCCTACATAAAATTAAAATTTGCAGGAGGATGAATGAGCATATATTCAGGAAAAATAAATGACGTTCTACACTGAGATTTTACAAAGCAACTTCTGTTATTGCCAACACTATGCTTAATGTCTATTTATAAGACTGAAAAGTATCACGATGCCACATTATAGAATTCTGTCCAGCTAAAGGGTCACGTTTACCTGTCATTGGTACCTAGTATTCAGCTCTCAATGTACTTAATAAGAAGACTAAAATAAAGTTTACAACTTCATGGAAATTCTGATTTAGCCTATAAATATAACTCTGTTATAAAATGGCCTTAAGATATTAGTTTCTCAAAGAGAGACCATCGAAAGTTAAGTGGCGAGGAAACTTCCAGGAGAGGGGGATATTTAGATATTTTTGTAGTCTCTTTTCCATTCTTCTCACCTTAAACTCTTCCCTAGGATCTTGCTTGACTCTGGTGACATAAATGAAAACAGATTCAATCATAGAGGCATCTTATCAGCATTATAATAGCAAACAGTGCAGCATTGCACCCATAGGATGATTTCACACTAAACTTATCTTTAATATAATGTATATAAAAATAACTTAATATAGAAAGTTTCTATAATAGATATCTGTCACTATAATAGATCATAAATATTTTTCATCATGTCTGAAGAAATGAAATAAATAGGAAATAATCAGCAAAAAGGATATTGTCATGCTATTTTAAATCTAAATTCACCTAAGAAATTGTCAATGTATTTGAGTTATTCTAATAAAACCCTCTGTTACCTTAAACAAACATGGCAAGGGAGACACTTGGAGAGAATTTGTCTTTGTATCACACAGCTCCGTTTTAATACTTGTGTGTTTAGGTTTGGTCCAATTGGGATGACTTACGAACATATCAAAATAGAGATACTGTCCCTTGATCTTTTACTGCCCAAAGGTTCCTTTTATTTACTTATTTTGAGTGAGGGTCTTGGAGAAAAGGACCAATCATTACTAATGAATTTGGTGCTGGTGAAAAACACCAGATGGGCCGTCACAGGGGCTGGAGTTCTTTTATCCACAGGCTAAAGCAAAATACTTCTCTGTGTGGTTTGATTCCAGATGCAACCCGGAGTACTGATTATCTTTCCTTCCCAGACCTGTACAATCTCCGCTTCATTAATCAGCGTCTTTACTTTTCAGCACCCATCTCTTCTGGTAGGAATATCCCAGCAGCACAGAGATTTCTCTTTTCTAAAAAGGAAAGAGATGGCATGAAGTTGGGACGTAGGCTTGTTTAGGGCATCCGTGGGGAGAGAGCAGTGTAAGTTGCAAATGGATGTGACCAAAATACACTGTATACATGCGTGAAATTTCCAGGGGTGAAGATAATATTGTTTTTAAAAGAAAAATAACTGTTTCTCATCATTCTCACTAACTTTTCCAGGAATAGATGTTTCACACCAGCCATGTCTTTTGATAGACAGTTTATGTCAGGTTGAAGGGAAACAAATTTGGGGGATGCAAAGTGTGGGCAATAATGCATTTCAGCTATCTAATTAAAGGCACATTCGCCTTGCATCAACGGAGAGTACTCACCTTAGAACTTTCACCTTAACCGAAAAACAGAAAATCTCTAGACACTCACGATGGTGTCTCCAGCTGCCACATCAAAGGATGTGTTCAATTCCACAGAAGCAGTGATGGGAGCCCCATGACAGATTTTTTTCCCATATAATGATTACTTTGGAATAATTAACATTTTAATTTTTCCTATAGCATGGTAGTCACCAAAGTTGTGAAAAACAGCTTTTAATTTCCCAAGGTAAAACTGCAACCCCTGATATTATGATGGCCCAGGTAACAAAAGACGGGATCCTAATTAGCTCTGTTGTGCTGGCCTCCTGTTGCTAACCCCTCATCTCCAGGCCCCACCTTAAGCATCCATGTGTCCACACTCCCTTATGTGTACCGCTGCTAGAAAAGTTTCCTTGAGCAGCCATTCATTCTCTACGCTTCATGTCCCTGTTATTCAGTCTCTCCATGAGCTATGTATTTTCTTCTGGTTTTCAATGATAACATTTTTCTTAAAATACACTATTATGATAAAAATTCAATCTCACTATTTCTTTGAATGCTATTATGAATACTGACATAATAGGTTATAAAATATGTATAATATTTTTATTTTGTTTTGTTTTTATGTTTTGAGACAGGGTTTCTCTGTAGCTTTGAGCCTGTCCTGGAACTAGCTCTTGTAGACTAGGCTGACCCTAAACTCACAGAGAATTACCCCTGTTTGTCTCCTGAGTGCTGGGATTAAAGGGGTGCACCACCACTGCCTAGAAAAATATGTATAATATTTTTATATACTCATGACAATCAAGACTGGGTTGTCACTGTCAAAGCTGAAGTTACTGCAGCAGAGGGATTAGCAGTGACTGCCTCATTTTTGTCAAAATAGTGTTTACTACACTATTACAAAAACATGGAAATATTCGGTAATGGCACAAAAGTGTTAACAATCTACATCTCTCCATCTCTCTCTTTTATTCTCTCAATTTGCTACCTCTCAGAGCTTATTAATAAAATATTTTTTTAAATTGTATTTTAAAGGGTAGAAAATATCTACAACCCCTTTACCAGGTAGTTCTAATCTAAAATATTGGTGGCAAAGCAGTCCATGCTTGGCTACTTTACTTCACCATCTCTTTGAATGAGCAAGTTTCTCCTCCCTCTGCCGTGTTCTCTGTGTGACTAAGTCTCTCCTGCTGCCTTGGCCATTCCCTCTGCCGTGTCTCTATGTGACTAGCTTCTGCCAATTTGCCTTATATGCATTTTGATTGGCCCCTTCTCAGAGTCATGCTTTCCGGCTGTTTCCTTCTTAGGCACAGAGTGATTACCTCGTGTCAAACATGTATTCACTTAAGGCTGACTGATACCTTTGGTATTCAACATAGTTTCTTGAAATCAGCACCCATCTTAGAGCCCTTCTCTTGCCTATGCAATGTTGCTGATTAAATACAAAGGAGGCATACAATCTTGTTAATTAAAATTAATACTAACTGTGTACCAAACATTGAAATGCATATATATATGTACATATATATATATATATATATATATATATATATATGAGTTTTTAAAAATTATGAATTTTCCTCCATTTGCTTCCTCAGTGCTCAGGGAGTCACAATGCATCTGCTCATCACCTCACCAGCTTCCTTAGGACTAGGACCCAACGCTGGCTATGACTGTTCAGCGTTGCCAGATTTAATGTACAGTATGTCTCAAGGGCAAGAGCCTTACCCTCTCACTGCAAGGCTGCTTTCCTTGATGTCTACATCAACTTCCTGAGATGATGCCGGTCTCTAAGAAGTCCTATGTGACTAATTTAATATACTGTAGACCTCTGTTTTTTCGTTATATTTCATAACTTAGCTGTAGAAATTAGGAGATGAAATAAATGTGACCAGAATTTGTAGGTACCCAGAAAGTTGCATATTACAATCATCTAGACAGATTTAATTCTGTTCTCTCCCAAAACAATTAAATTAAGAGTTGCTGGGTGCTATCCCTTGGAAAAAGGAGAACATTTGCTCCCCAGGGCATCTAGGTATTCTTAGTGGCATGGCCAACTCTCTGGCTTCTACCTGGAATGGCTAGATTTTCCGGGACTTTCCATCTCAGTGAGTTTACAAGTTTTTGAAAAATGGTGTATACATGTTTTCTAGGCTATTCGGAAGGTCTCTTGATGAAGTCTGTGACAGATGCTAGGAAAACAAGTATTTATTGTGAAATTTTACAAGTTTGTCTTTATTTCAGTACCAACTCTCTCTAAAAGACTGTGAAGACCGCTTTAATTCATGTTCTGTCAGTTGTGATAGTAAAACTTTATGTAAAATTGTGGTGGAAACATTGGAAGTTCCTCTGATCATTTTGCAGTGTTGGTAAAGTAGAAAATTATACCAGTGATTTGCCAGGGAGATAAAACAGGCAAGTATCACATACAGCGTCTACATAGGTTTTCTATAAACAACTGAATGGCTTCTTTAAGGTACAGGTTAAGGACCAGCTATCAGTTCATGTTACTTGAGATGTGTTTACACTAAGATTTCATTTCCTTTCTTAAAGTACTTTAAACTTGGTAGGTTCAACGATGCTCAGCAAGTCCAGACACTCCATAAAGGTTTTTTGATGATGATTGTGATGAAGCTGTACTGTGGGCGTTCTTGTCTTTCTGTGCACAAAATGCCTTGATAAAGTTCAGACCACACATTGTCTTATCAGTTTGTTGTCTTTTTCTTAAGCCATATAACGTAGTTGTTATGTTAGTGAGCTGCTTCAGCTTCATTCCCTTACCAAGGAATAATAAGAAAAGACAGCTTTCTTAAACCAAGTTGGATTTTTGAGTTACAGGTAATTCACGAGAAACTCCATCATGGGGAGTTTTGGTCCATGCTTGTTTTTCTTTGTCTGGATCCCCTGATCTTTGTAAATTCTGCTCTTTGTGCAGTGTTCCCACAGGTTGTCCTATGAAGTAGGGGTTTGGGGTCAGGGGCCAGTGGGTTTGCTTTCATGTATGTAGCTCTAACTGTAACCCAATGCATCTCACTCCCCAGAGCAAAGCGTCTGTCTTCTCAGCATGAATTATCTGTACACAGAGCAGGGTTGGAGTCTGCAGACCTTTTGAAGATTGACGTTTAGAGAGTCAGAACTCACACTTCACTGCACTGTTCATAATGAAAAAATAAATATAGAATCAAGGCTCACACCTCATGCTTTGACAGAACTTGAAATACTAATTAGCTTAACTTCTAAAAGTGGGTCTCAGATATCCTCCACAGCTAGAGATAGCCACAAGTGAACTTTGCATAGCTAGTCCTCACAGAGGCTTCCCGGGAAGACAAAGAAGAGCCAAAAACACTGCACAGACCCCTTCCAATCAAAGAGCCTGAGTTTTAAAGTTAACTTTACTGCCTGATTCTAACGTGTGTGTTTTCTTGCCAGACAGGTTCAAAAAGAATGTCTGTTTTTATTTCCTCAAGCTTAATCCACACACAGGATCCTTCCCCAGTCTTCATGAGACGGCAGCTATCAGGCACAGATATGCTGTCTGTGTTTGGGTTAGTGACTTTAAATTCTAATGGCCATGATGTAATCATTGCAATCAAGAAAAGCTGGTCTGTCTTTACATTTAGGTCCTTTGCCATTGGCCTGGTCTACTTTTGAACCTTTTCATTAAGCCAACCACAATTTGCCTAATTTGTAATTATCAGCAAATGTGCTTTGCGAAGGGTTGTGGCCCCAAATTAAGTTCAATTCCAGTGGTTTCTGCTGTGGTAGCTGTTCTGACAAAAGAGTTTATAAATGTTTAGATAGGAAAAGGTCGTCAGTTGTACTTTTTGTTTTAGTATACTGATGTTTGTGCATTTGAGTGTTTTGCTTCAAATTATGCATTTAAAAAATTATGTCTTAGATTTGAATTTTTCTTTCCCCAAGTAAATGTTTAGAGAATATTGGAAGTCTAGAATGAATTTAAAACATCTTCCCAAAAGGTAAAAAGTAAAACAGACCCACAGGCAAATGTAAACTGTTTTTCCTGTCAGTCTTCACTTTTTTAAAGAATAAAAGCTTCTATAATTAAAATAAAATGATGCAAACGTCTCTGGTGCACCAAGTCAAACTAAGTCAAACTAAACTTCACTGCATTTGGACTTTAAACAAAGGCTCTTACAGTTTAGTCATTTCTGATGATCACCAAGAGATTGCAAGAACTCCTCTCTCCCTTCAACTATGGAGAACAATTGCTAAGAAAATAGGGAATCAAGGAACAACAAATAAATTAGTTGGTAAAAAAAACAGCTATTCCTGCAGACAGATTTTTACCAGTGAGAATTTGAACACTTTGTCCTATTTCTGCATTATCCCAAACTTACAGAAAAATCTTAGTTTGTTCATCCTTATGTTCACTATCCATGTGGTCTGCAGTGGGCTGAATCTTGGCTTTTCAGGATGGAAGAAGCCATGGTGAAGGAGAGCAATTCTGTGGCTTGTTCAAGCTCAGGATGGAAAATGATGGTGACAGTGAGTCTCTTCCTTGCTTCTTTGGGGAGGGGTGTCATTGTTATTGTCATTGTTACTATTATTGTTTTGAATTTCTTTTTTTTTAAAAAATGTGTAGTCCAGGCTGGCCTCGAACTCCAGATCCACCTGCCTCTGCTTCCTTCAGCAAATTCTACCAGCCTGCGCCACCAGAACCGGCTGTTTTGAATTTCTTGAGGCTGAAACAAGGTCTTGCATATGCTTGGCAAGTGCTCTACCACTAAGTCATGTACTCAACCCATGTGCTTATTCTTAACTGAGAATGACAACTTATCCAAAAGATAGTAGGAGTGGCTTCTGTGCTGTATGTACTGTAACCATGGTTCTCCTGTGCAGTATGTCAGTGTAACCATGGCTGTCCTGTGAAGTATGTCAGTGTAACCATGGCTGTCCTGTGCAGTATGTCAGTGTAACTATGGTTCTCCTGTGCTGTATGTCAGTGTAACCATGGTTCTCCTGTGCTGTATGTCAGTGTAACCATGGTTCTCCTGTGCTGTATGTCAGTGTAACCATGGTTCTCCTGTGCTGTATGTCAGTGTAACCATGGTTCTCCTGTGCTGTATGTCAGTGTAACCATGGTACTCCTGTGCTGTTTGTCAGTGTAAACATGGTTCTCCTGTGCAGTATGTCAGTGTAACCATGGCTGTCCTGTGCAGTATATCAGTGTAACCATGGTTCTCCTGTGCTGTATGTCATTGTAACCATGGTTCTCCTGTGCTGTATGTCAGTGTAACCATGGTTCTCCTGTGCAGTATGTCAGTGTAACCATGGTTCTCCTGTGCTGTATGTCACTGTAACCATGGTTCTCCTGTGCAGTATGTCAGTGTAACCATGGCTGTCCTGTGCAGTATATCAGTGTAACCATGGTTCTCCTGTGCTGTATGTCATTGTAACCATGGTTCTCCTGTGCTGTATGTCAGTGTAACCATGGTTCTCCTGTGCAGTATGTCAGTGTAACCATGGTTCTCCTGTGCTGTATGTCACTGTAACCATGGTTCTCCTGTGCAGTATGTACTGTAACCATGGTTGTCCTGTGCTGTATGTCAGTGTAACCATGGTTGTCCTGTGCAGTATGTCATTGTACCCATGGAAAACTCAAAGCTTTCCAACACCCAAAATACTTTTACTCTGCCTGAGTGACAGCCATTATTAATTCTTAAAGTTAATTAATCAACGCATATTAATAAATCACTAGGGCATCTAAATAATAGATTGGCCCTTATGCCTCCTACAATAATGTTATAGGGGATGCCATTCCATTTTCTCCAATTAAAACAATAAGAGGGAGCACAGCCCCTCCCCCCTCAGCTTCTGCGGCAGGGTCTTCGGTGTTCCACGGGACCCCTCCCTCCCCCCACTGCTGCTGGCCCTTTGTCTCCTGGGTACTGGGAAGACCAGCTAGCCCTGATGCACTGCTGAGTAGCTCTTCCCAGAGAGGTGAGTGGGTGCTCGCCTGGGCGGCCTGCCTGTCCGGGAAGGGAGCACAGCCCCTCCCCCCTCAGCTTCTGCAGCAGGGTCTTCGGTGTTCCACGGGACCCCTCCCTCCCTCCACTGCTGCTGGCCCTTTGTCTCCTGGGTCCTGGGAAGACCAGCTAGCCCTGTTGCACTGCTGAGGAGCTCTTCCCAGAGAGTGCTGAGGAGCTCTATCCAGAGAGTTCTGAGAAGTCCTACCCAGAGAGTGTTGAGGAGTTCTATCCAGAAAGTGCTGAGGAGTTTCATCCAGAGTGGAGGAGATGGGCAGGCGCCAATGTAAGAATTCCTCCAACAACCTGAAAGGCAACATGACATCTCCAGAATCCAGGGAGTTTGAAACTAGAAGAATTGAACACCCTACTCCAGAAGAAATAGAAGAAATCGACTCTAAGCGGATCTTTATGAAAATAATAGAGGAACTTAAACAAGAGGTGAAAATCTGCTGTAAAGAAATGGAAGATAGGTATAACAAAAAGATTGAGGAAATGAGTAAAGAAATGGAAGAGAAATATACCAAAAAGTTTGAAGAAATGAATAAATCCGTAAATGAAATTCTGGGAAACCAAGAAAAAGCAATCAAACAGGTAATAGAAACAGTTCAAGATTTAAAAACTGAAATGGAGTCAATGAAGAAATCACAAACCGAGGGCCGGCTGGCTATGGAAAATCTAGGTAAATGAACAGAGACTTCAGAAACTGTGGAGGGCCGCAACCACATTCTCCATTGCTTCAAGGAACAAAGGTAGAGATTGACCTCTGTGACCCCAAGGTGTGGTAGTACACGCCTTTAGTCCTGATGCCTGGGAGACAGAGGCAGATTGACCTCTGTGACCTCAAGGCGTGGTTGTACACGCCTTTGGTCCCAATGCCTGGGACGCAGAGACAGGCAGATCTCTGTGAGTTCAAGGTGATGTAGCACACGCCTTTAATCCCAGCCCATGTGCTTGCTAACTCTCTACCGCTGCGTCCCTGCCTACTCCCGAGACATCATCTGGGATAATGGGCAGCGGACCAATCCAAGAGTGACACGTCAGAAGCGAGGACTGTTTCCTTTATAAGGGCTGGGTTCCCCTCATTCTGGGTCTCCGCCATGTTGGCTGATGCTCGCTGTCCCAAGGGGCATTAAAGCTTTACTGCAGAAGTATCCTAAGTGCCCCGCGTCGTTCTTGCTGGCGAGAAGGTAGCGCAGGACAACTGGTGCTCGAAACCCCGGGACGCCGGGGGACCCTGACAACTACTCGCACCGCCGGAGACCCCTTGGACACAAGGGAGATTCAGAACTGCAGGCATGCATGCTCAGAGAGGTATGCCCTAAAGTCCAGAGAGCATATCAGAAACTGAGCAGCAGTGGGAGGTTGTGCGCGCACCCAGATAATTTAAAAATGACCCTCCGGTAAAGAATGGGGGAGACAGAAAAGAAAATAAGTTAAAAAGGACCCCCCAGTGATTCTAAGAAAGTAAAAATGGGGGAGAAGGCCGATTTACAAGGTCAAAAGCTTTATGTTATGTTATGTGTGTTGTCTGTTATGTACTGGACAGGAGAAAGATATTTAAATTTAGAAACTGCTAAGGATATGATGTTTTGGAAAAGAGGTTCTGTTTTCATCTCCACAGAAAAGGAAAGCCTAAGGGTGTACTTGGGATTTATGTGGTTTAAATCACCGAGACCTCCTGAAATGTTGTAGTGTCTACCCCTAAAATGCAGCTTCCCAATACAGCAGAAAGCAGCCAGAGAGATTAACGGCACCCAAATTCCCTAAAAGATTAAATGAGGTCCTTTCAGTGATTGCAGAGCAGCAAGCCTGCTTCTCTGAATTCCGCTTTGCTCCGTACACCGGTTTGGGCTCGGAGTGGGTGCAGCTGAGCTTTGCTCGGTGGCTATGGTGGGGGGCACGTTGCGCAGGCTCAGTTGGTGCCTGGCCTAGAGGATGTTACAGCAGTACCGAGAATGAGAGCGGTGCCACAAGCAGCCAGGCATGCAGAAGGCTTGCAATGTACCTAAAACTGTGAGGGTCTCTGAGGCTAAAATGGCTCTGGTTCCATTTGGCTATGCTAAACTATGCTGACTTCAGGCAGAGCTGGTCGTAATTATCATAATAAAAGCGCAATTAAGGTTTAGAGGCAATAAACAGGCAGTACCGTATTACATCTACATAGTGCGACTTAAGTTTTTAAGAACTGCTTAGCATTTTAAGAACTCAAGTCCTCCTGAAAGATTGCTGTGTATATGCTTGGCTTGTCTGGTGTTTCAGGATCCGCAGGGAGGTGGATGCGAAGGGCCCTTGGATTTTGGGGTGATTGGGTCGTTGGCTGGATCTGTGAGAGTTTACAGCCGCTTTTGCTGTGGCACAGGTGTTGAGAGTTTGCTAGTAGGGAAGCGGCCCTGTTCGCCTCTCCCATCGGCCCCTTGAGCCGCAGCGGCTCTGGCGTGGATCTTGAGATATTGCCGGCCTGTGCCGCCTCGGTCTGGGTGTCGGCTCCCGCCACACTCCCCCACCAACACAGCCGCAGAGGACTGGGCTGGATGGCCCCGCGGGGAAGGCGGGGGCGCCTGGGGGTGGAGCCGCCACTTCCTGGCCTGGGACACACAGCGAGCAGGCCCAGGGCCGCACACAGCCCTTGGATGGCAGGCGGGCTCTGGAACCCAAGGCCACTGTACTGGCAAGGAATACAGGAGCCAATAAATCTTAAATCTAATATCAACAAACAGGGCCTGGGTTTTTCCTAGGCGCCACTGGGGCAGCACAGCCCATACTGTGGAAAACAGAGACCCCCGTATGGGTTCCCCAGTGGCCACTTACTTCTGAAAAACTGGAAGCAGTGAATCAGCTAATTAATGAGCAGTTGGCTCTGGGACACATAGAACCATCCACCTCTCCGTGGAATACACCCATTTTTGTCATTAGAAAGAAATCCGGAAGGTGGCGCTTGCTGCATGATTTGAGAGCCGTTAATGAACAAATGCACCTCTTTGGGCCTGTACAGCGGGGACTCCCAGTGCTTTCAGCTTTGCCCAAAAATTGGAGTCTGGTAATAATAGATATTAAGGATTGTTTCTTTTCTATTCCATTGCATCCTGCTGATAGGCCTCACTTTGCTTTTACGGTTCCTTCAATTAATCATATAGAGCCTGATAAACGTTTTCAATGGAAAACCCTACCTCAGGGTATGTGCCTCAGTCCGACCATTTCTCAGATGTTTGTGCAGGAGGCTCTTAAACCACTCCGTGACCGGTTTCCATGTTTGCTCGTGGTTCATTATATGGATGATGTACTTATGTGTCATGAGGACTTACAGGTCCTAAAGGAAGCCTACCCACTGCTCGTTAAAAGTTTACAGCTATGGGGTCTTCAAATAGCCACTGAGAAGGTCCAGATTGTAGACACTGGCCAATTTTTAGGTTCTGTTATTCTTCCTGAAAAGATTCTGCCTCAAAAAATAAAAATTTATAGGGATGATTTGCGAACGTTAAATGATTTCCAAAAGTTGTTAGGGGATATTAATTGGCTGCGACCATTCTTAAAAATCCCCTCCGCTGATTTAAAGCCTTTATTTGATATCCTGGAAGGAGATACTCATATTACCTCCCCTCGGGCCTTGACGCCGGCAGCAGAGGCAGCCTTGTTGCTAGTGGAGGAATCCATTAAGGAGGCACAGCTGTGCCGTATTGATGAAACTCAACCATTTGATCTATGTGTGTTTAAAACAAGAAAGCTACCCACCGCTGTGCTATGGCAAGATGGACCGTTATTGTGGATCCATCCGCATGCTTCTCCTAACAAAAGTATTGATTGGTACCCCGCCGCTATAGCTCAAATTGCCCTTAAAGGCCTTAAAATGTCTGTTAGTCATTTTGGCAAGCATCCAGAGGTTATGATAATTCCCTGTACCTCCTCTCAGGTACAAACTTTGGCCGCTGCCTCTGACGATTGGGCCATTTTGGTTACAACCTTTTCGGGGAAAATTGATAATCATTATCCCAAACACCCTCTGCTGCAGTTCGCTGCATGTCATCCCATTGTGTTTCCCCGAGTTACATCTTCTGCCCTGTTAAAAGACAGGATGACGGTTTATACAGACGGCTCCAAGAATGGTGTGGGAGCCTATGTTGTCGGTTCTAAAACATATATAAAGAACTTTTCTGCCACCTCGCCCCAGGTGGTGGAATGCATGGTGGTTTTAGAGGTTCTTCAAAGATTTCCTTGTCCCCTTAATATTGTTTCTGATTCTGCCTATGTGGTTAACGCTATTAAATTATTAAAAGCCGCTGAAATTATAAAACCTACTAGTACAGTGGCAGCTCTCTTCCAGAGGATACAGGAGTGCTTACTAAGTAGGAGAGCTCCATTTTTTTTATCACACACATAAGGGCACATTCGGGGCTTCCAGGCCCAATGAGTTTGGGCAATGACCTGGCTGATCGCACTACGTGGCTTGCTGCAGTAGCTCTTGCCTCCCCGTTGCAGACCGCTAAAACTTTTCATGATAAGTTTCATGTTACAGCTGAAACCCTGCGCAAACGTTTTTCTCTTACCAGAAAAGAGGCTCGCGATATTGTAACCCAATGTCACAGCTGTTGCCAGTTTCTTCCTATCAGACACACTGGCGTGAACCCCAGAGGGATTACGCCCTTGCAAATATGGCAGATGGACGTAACTCATATCACTGCCTTTGGAAAACTTCAGTATGTGCATGTGTCGATTGACACATGCTCTGGCATTATTCATGCCACATCACTTACAGGAAAAAAAAAACCTCTTATGTCATTCAACATTGCCTTGAGGCATGGAGTGCTTGGGGCAAGCCCACATCTTTAAAAACGAATAATGGGCCTGCCTATACTTCTCAAAAGTTTAAGCAATTCTGTGCACAGATGCAGGTCACCCACATTACAGGTCTGCCTTATAACCCCCAGGGACAAGGTATCGTAGAGCGGGCGCATCGTACACTCAAATCTTATCTACTTAAACAGAAAGGGGGAATATTGACAGAGCTGCCCACGACGCCAAGGGTGGCCATCGCCATGGCTCTGTTCACCATAAATTTTTTAAATTTGGATGATAATGGCCAAAATGCTGCAACACGACATTGTTCGGATCCGCAGCGGCCCAAAGATTTGGTTAAGTGGAAAGACGTGCTTTCTAATGAATGGAAAGGCCCGGATCCCATTTTATTGAGATCCAGCGGAGCTGTTTGTGTCTTCCCACAGGATCAAGAAAGCCCATTCTGGCTGCCAGAGCAATTGACCCGAACAGTGAAGAGTGATCCACAACACACGGATTCACCTGAGGACCTGGCTGCTGTTCCTCCTGCCATTTTGCGGATGGATGACAGAATACCGATGGAGGACACTCTCAGATTTTCCGAAGCTGTTACCAGTCAGCCATAGGATGGCGGTGTTTCCTCGATTTTTTACAACCAATAAGACTCTGGGGCCACTCATACCGTCCTAGAGATGATTTATAAGCTTGGCCGTAGGATTCCAGTCCTGGGCCGTGTCTTTCATTCCCCTACCTCAAAAAATGGGTGGGGGTGGAAATGTTTTGGAACAGTCCTATGCTATGGAATAGTGTTTCTCCTCTGGATGGTCTGCTGACTCAAATCCCAAAATCGTAGGGACAAAGTGGTTATTGCACAAGCGCTGGCTGCCCTGGAACAGGGGCCTCTACTGATGTGTGGTTATCTATGCTGAAGCAGTAAGGTTTATGCCAACCAGCTCCTGCACCCCTAGGACAATGGTCCATTGCACAGGGTGGAGTGCTTGGCTTAGCTAGCCCTGAAGGTTGTGGAGCTGAAGAGCATCGCACAGAGAATGGCCCTCTCTGAGAGATATGTCGTCCTGCATAAGGGTTTCCTGTCGTATATTCCCTTTCCCAGAAAAATGGCAGAGGGAAGGCCGGATAGGTTCCAGGTGTCATGAACCTAGGGGCAGATTCCGTGCAAGCCCATCGTAATGTTTTCGCTCTGGGAAGTGCGACCTCTATCTTTGCCTTCTGAGGGAGTTGCCTTTCTGCAAAGAAGTAAAAAAAGGGGGATATGTGGAGGGCCACAACCACATTCTCCATTGCTTCAAGGAACAAAGGTAGAGATTGACCTCTGTGACCCCAAGGTGTGGTAGTACACGCCTTTAGTCCTGATGCCTGGGAGACAGAGGCAGATTGACCTCTGTGACCTCAAGGCGTGGTTGTACATGCCTTTGGTCCCAATGCCTGGGACTCAGAGACAGGCAGATCTCTGTGAGTTCAAGGTGATGTAGCACACGCCTTTAATCCCAGCCCATGTGCTTGTTAAGTCTCTACCGCTGCGTCCCTGCCTACTCCCGAGACATCATCTGGGATAATGGGCAGCGGACCAATCCAAGAGTGACACGTCAGAAGCGAGGACTGTTTCCTTTATAAGGGCTGGGTTCCCCTCATTCTGGGTCTCCGCCATGTTGGCTGATGCTCGCTGTCCCAAGGGGCATTAAAGCTTTACTGCAGAAGTATCCTAAGTGCCCCGCGTCGTTCTTGCTGGCGAGAAGGTAGCGCGGGACAAGAAACAAGCATAACCAACAGAATACAAGAGATAGAAGAAAGAATCTCAGACTCTGAGGACACCATAGAGAAATAAAACACTCTGACCAAAGAAAACAGCAAATCCAACAAATTCTCATCACAAAACATTCAGGAACTGTGGGACACATTAAAAAAACCAAATCTAAGAATAATAGGAGTAGAAGAAGGAGAAGAATTGCAGATCAAAGGTCCAGAAAATATACTCAACAAAATTATAGAAGAAAACTTTCCCATCCTAAAGAACGATATTCCTATGAAGGTTCAAGAAGCATACAGAACACCGAATAGACTGGATCAGAAAAAAACATCCCCTCACCATATAATAATCAAAACACAAAGCATTCATACTAAAGAAAGGATATTGAGAGCTGCAAAGGAAAAAGGTCAAGTAACTTATAAAGGTAAACCTGTCAGACTTACACCAGAATTCTCTATGGAAACCATGAAAGCCAGAAGGTCCTGGATAGAAGTACTGCAGAAACTAAGAGACCATGGATGCAAGCCCAGACTACTATACCCAGCCAAGTTATTGTTCACTATCAACGGAGAAAACAAAATATTCCAGGATAAAAAGAAATTTAAACAATACGTAGCTACTAATCCAGCCTTACAGAGAATATTAGAAGGAAAATCACAACCCAAGGAATCCAACATTCCCAACACTGCCTACAATAACTCAGACATCTAGCGACCCTTCACAAGCACAACTCAAAGAAGGAAAACACATGCACTCTACTACCCAAAAAAATGATCAGAGTCATCAATCACTGGTCATTAATATCACTTAATATCAATGGACTCAACTCACCTATAAAGAGGCACAGACTTAGAGATTGGATACAAAAACAGGATCCAACATTCTGCTATTTACAAGAAACACACCTCAACCACAAAGACAGACACCTACTCAGAGTAAAGGGTTGGGAAAAGGTTTTCCAAGCAAATGGATCTAGGAAACAAGCTGGTGTGGCCATTCTAATATCTAACAAAATCGACTTCAAACTAAAATCAATCTGAAGAGATGGAGATGGACATTTCATACTCATAGCAGGAACAATTCATCAGGAAGAAGTCTCAATCTTGAATATCTATGCCCCTAATATAAAGGCACCCACATATGTAAAAGAAACTCTTCTAGAACTCAAGGCAGTCATCAAACCACACACACTAATAGTAGGAGACTTCAACACTCCTCTCTCACCAATGGACAGGTCAATCAGACAGAAACCTAACAGAGAAATAAGAGATTTATTGGAGGTACTGAATCAAATGGACTTAACAGACATCTATAGAACACTCCACCCAAATAGGAAAGAATATACCTTCTTCTCTGCAGCTCATGGAACCTTCTCGAAAATTTACCACATACTCGGTAACAAAGCAAACTTCCACAGATACAAAAAAATATTAGTAACCACCTGTGTCTTGTCAGATCACCATGGATTAAAACTAGAATTCAACAACAGTGGTACCCCCAGGAAGCCAACAAACTCATGGAAGTTGAACAGTCAACTACTAAATCACCCCTGGGTCAAGAAAGAAATAAAGAAAGAAATTAAACTCTTCCTTGAATTTAATGAAAACAAAGACACAACGTATTCAAACCTATGGGACACTATGAAAGCAGTGCTAAGAGGAAAGTTCATAGCACTAAGTGCCCAATTAAAGAAAACGGAGAAAGCACACATTGGAGACTTAACAGCACACTTGAAAGCTCTAGAAAAAAAAAGAAGCTGATTTACCCAGGAGGAGTAGAAGACTGGAAATAATCAAACTGAGGGCTGAAATCAACAAAATAGAAACACAGAAAACAATCCAAAGAATCAATGAAACAAAAAGTTGGTTCTTGGAGAAAATCAACAAGATTGACAAACCCCTGTCCAAACTAATCAAACGGCAGAGAGAGAACTTGCAAATTAATAGGATCAGAAATGAAAAGGGGGACATAACCACAGACACAGAGGAAATTCAGAGAATCATTAGATCTTACTACGAAAGTTTATATGCCACAAAGTTGGAAAATGTAAAAGAAATGGACATTTTTTTAGATAAGTACCATATACCAAAGTTGAACCAAGAACAGGTGAACAATCTAAATAGACCTGTTAGTCGTGAAGAATTAGAATCTGTTATCAAAAATCTCCCTACCAAAAAAAGCCCAGGACCAGATGGTTTCAATGCAGAATTCTACCAGAACTTCCAGGAAGAGCTAATACCTATACTCCTTAATGTATTCCACAATATAGAAACAGTAGAGTCACTGCCAAACTCCTTTTATGAAGCTACAGTTACCCTAATACCAAAACCACACAAAGACACAACCAAGAAAGAGAATTACAGGCCAATCTCACTCATGAACATCGATGTGAAAATTCTCAATAAAATACTGGCAAACCGAATGCAAGAACACATTAGAAAAATTATCCATTATGATCAAGTAGCCTGCATCCCAGAGATGCAGGGATGGTTCAACATATGCAAATCTATCAATGTAATCTATCATATAAATAAACTGAAAGAAAAAAACCATATGATCATTTCATTGGATGCTGAAAAAGCATTTGACAAAATTCAACACCCATTTATGATAAAGGTGTTGGAGAGACTGGAGATACAAGGATCATACCTAAATATAATAAAAGCAATATACAGCAAGCCGACCGCTACCATCAAATTGAATGGAGAGAAACTCAAAGCCTTTCCACTAAAATCAGGAACACGACAAGGCTGTCCACTCTCTCCATACCTCTTCAATATAGTGCTTGAAGTTCTAGCAATAGCAATTAGACAACATAAGGAGATCAAGGGGATTCGAATTGGAAAGGATGAAGTTAAACTTTCGTTATTTGCTGACTATATGATAGTGTACATAAGAGACCCCAAAAACTCTACCAAAGAACTCCTACAGCTGATAAACACCTTTAGTAATGTGGCAGGATACAAGATCAACTCCAAAAAATCAGTGGCCCTCCTATACACAAAGGATAAAGAAGCAGAGAGGGAAATCAGAGAAACATCACCTTTCACGATAGCCACAAATAGCATAAAATATCTTGGGGTTACTCTAACCAAGGAAGTGAAAGACCTATTTGACAAGAACTTTAAGCCTTTGAAGAAAGAAATTGAGGAGGATACCAGAAAATGGAAAGACCTCCCCTGCTCTTGGATTGGGAGAATCAACATAGTAAAAATGGCAATTCTACCAAAAGCAATCTATAGATTCAATGCAATCCCCATCAAAATCCCATCAAACTCCTTCACAGACCTTGAGAGAACAATAATTTAGTTTATATGGCAAAACAAAAAAACCCAGGATAGACAACACAATCTTATACAATAAAGGAACTTCTGGAGGCATTACCATCCCCGACTTCAAACTCTATTACAGAGCTACAGTATTGAAAACAGCTTGGTATTGGCATAAGAACAGAGAAGTCGACCTATGGAATCGAACAGAAGACCTGGATACTAACCCACAAACCTATGAACACCTAATTTTCGACAAGGGAGCTAAAGGTATACAATGGAAGAAGGAAAGCATCTTTAACAAATGGTGCTGGCATAACTGGATGTCAACCTGTAGAAGAATGAAAGTAGATCCATATCTATCACCATGCACAAAACTCAAGTCCAAATGGATTAAAGACATCAACATCAATCTGTCCACTTTGAACCTGATAGAAGAGAAAGTGGGAAGTAGTCTACAAGTTATAGGCACAGGAGGCCACTTCCTAAGTAGGACCCCAGTAGCACAGACAATAAGAGAAACAATGAATAAATGGGACCTCCTGAAACTGAGAAGCTTCTGTAAAGCAAAGGACACTGTCAGTAAGACAAAAAGGCTGCCTTCTGACTGGGAGAAGATCTTCACAAATCCCTCATCAGACAAAGGTCTGATCTCCAAAATATACAAAGAACTCAAGAAACTAGACACTAAAACTCTAATTAACCCAATTAAAAAATGGGGTACTGATCTGAACAGAGAATTCACAACAGATGAACTTCGAATGGCCAGAAGACACTTAAGGTCATGCTCAACCTCCTTAGCGATCAGGGAAATGCAAATCAAAACAACTTTGAGATACCATCTTACACCTGTCAGAATAGCTAAAGTCTAAAACACCAATGATAGCCTATGCTGGAGAGGATGTGGAATGAGGGGAACACTCATCCATTGTTGGTGGGAATGCAAACTTGTGCAGCCACCGTGAAAATCAGTGTGGCAGTTTCTCAGGAAACTGGGAGTCAACCTCCCTCAGGACCCAGCAATTCCACTCTTGGGAATATACCCAAGAGATGCCCTATCATACTACAAAAGTAATTGTTCAACTATGTTCATAGCTGCACTATTTGTAATAGCCAGAACCTGGAAACAACCTAGTTGCCCCTCAATAGAAGAATGGTTAAAGAAGGAGTGGAACATATATACATTAGAGTTTTACTCAGCGGTAAAGAACAATGACATCTTGAATTTTGCATGCAAATGGATGAAAATAGAAAACGCTTTACTGAGTGAGGTAACCCAGACCCAAAAAGAGGAATATGGTATGTACTCACTCATAAGTGGATTCTAGCCATAGTTAAAGGTCTTTGAGTCTATAATTTGTGATCCTAGAGAAGCTAGATAAGAAGGTGAACCTGAAGAAAATTTATATAGTTAGCCTCCTGGATAATACAACTAGGCAAGATTGCCAAGCAAACTCGGGTGCATGTGGGGGTGGGGGGTGGAAGTAAGGGAAGATGGTTAGGGAGAGGCGAGAGGGCGAGAATTGGGGATGGCTTGGAGGAATGGGAGGGGGGAGGGAGGAAGGATGGTTATGGGAGCAGGGAAGTTTATATCACAACTAAGAGAGCCATTCTAGGGTTTGCAAGAGACTTGATTCTGGAGGGGTTCCCAGTAAAAATCAAATAAAAATAAATAAATAAAAAGAAAAATAAAAAAAAAAGAAAACGCTTTACTGAGTCAGGTAAGCCAGACCCAAAAAGAGGAATAAGGTATGTACTCACTCATAAATGGATTCTAGCCATAATTAAAGGTCTTTGAGCCTGTTATTCGTGATCCTAGAGAAGCTAAATAAGAAGGTGAACCTGAAGAAAATGCAGGTAGTTTTCCTCCTAGAGATTGGAAATAGACAAGAGTTCCAGGTAACCACGGGTGCACGGGGGTGGGGGGTGGGGGGGGAGGGTAGTTGGAAGGGGAGAGGGTTAGAGAGAAGGGAGCAGGGGAGGAATAGGAAATGCTCGGGGGACTGCGAGGGGGGGAAGGAGGAAGGATAGATATGGGTTCAGGGAAGACTATATCTCAACTATGGAAGTCAGTTTAGGGTTTACTAGAGACTTGACTGTAAATGGGATCCCAGGTCCAAGGCGAGATCCCCAGATTGTTCTCTGGACAGAGGAGAGGGTGCCTGAACTGGCCTTGGCCCATAACCATACTGATGAATATTTTGCTTATCACCATAGATCCTTCATCTGGCAATGGATGGAGATAGAGACGGGGACCCACGTTGGAACACTGGACTTAACTCCCTAGGTCCAAACGAGAAGCAGAAGGAAGAAGAACGTGAGCAGGGAGGGCAAGTTCAGAGGGAACCTTCATCCGGCGATGGATGGCGATGCAGACGGAGACCCACATTGGAGCACCGGACTGAGCCCCCCAAGGTCCAAAGGAGGAGCAGAAGGAGGAAGAACATGAAAAAGGAAATCAGAATCGCAAGGGGAGCGATCACCCACTGATACAAGGGGACTGATCTAATGAGAGTTCACCAAGGCCAGTTGACTGAGACTGAAGGAGCGCTTGATCCAACCAGATTCTCTGGAGGAGGCTGGATTCCCTGAATGTGGCTGACCCGAAGTCTTTCTAAAAAGCCATTGACAATGACTCTGGGACTTGTTTCCTCTGCATATTCTGGATTTTTGGGGATCCAGTCTGTTTGGATACTCACCTTCCTGAACCTGGAGGGAGCGGGGAAGAACTTGAACT